>NW_028258321.1:5930714-6242857 GCF_053883595.1 Heterocephalus glaber
TCCTGCCTCAGCCTTCCAAGTAACTGGGATTACAGGCATGTACCACTAGTTTACTATTTTTTTTGTTTTGTTTTTGGTACTGGGGATCAAACTTGGGACCTTGTGCTTGTGAGGCAGGCAGTGGAACCACTGAGCTAAATCCCCAGACCCACCTTTTTCACTATTTTTATTTTTTGAGACAGAGTTTTACTGTGTTGCCCAGGTCTCAAATTTCTGGGCTCAAGCAGTCCTCTTGCCTCAGCCTCTCATGTAACTCTGACTACAGGCATGTGCCACTGAGCCTGGCTAGAAGCCTTCTTTTTAAAATTCTCCTATCACCCAGGATGGGGTTTAATATTAAACCATATCTGCCATTAAACTCATTCCTATCTCAGTGAGAATGAGTTTCTTGGAGCTTTCCTCCTGAGGCAGAGACTCCAAGCAGGAGATGGCAGCCTCACTTAGTCCATCCCCTGGCAAGGGGACTGAGGAGTCCAATGGGTGTTTTAGGGTCTCAACCTCAGGACCGTGCACTTGCCAGGCAGGCGCGCTGCCACTGAGCTAATCCCCCACCCCTCTTGGTGTTTGTTGGTTGGTTGGTTGGTTTTTATGTTGGGGATGGAACCCAGGGCCTTATACATGCTAGACAAATGCTATACCACTGAGCTACATCTCAGCCCCTTAAAAAGTTTGAGTTAACCATTTAAAAATTCTTGGCTGGGCTGGAGATTTAGCTCAGTGGTTCCACAGCCTGCTGCACAAGCGCAAGGACCTGAGTTTGATCCCCGGTACCAAAAAAAGAAAAAGAGAAAGATCTCAAGATCTCCCTCATCCTTTCTGCTATGTAAGATGTAGGGAGAATGAAAACTATGACTTCGAAAGTTTAACCAACTAAAAATTCTTGGCTGGGCATGGTGGCAGACTCCTGAAACCCCAGCACTTGGAAGGCTAAGGTAGGAGCATCCTGAGTTTGAAGCTAGTCTGGGCTGCATAGCAAGTTCAAGGTTGACCCGGACTATATAACGAGAGCCAGTCTCCAAAAAAAAAGAAAAGAAAGTTCTTGTTTTCTTATCTTTTCAGTCTGCATACACATTGGAGAAAGAGAAGAATTGAATCCTCTAAAAATTGTTCCAGTAATTTATAAAATATGATGTAATATATAAATAAGACATGTTCTTTGTAGAAAATAAAGAATAAGGAAGAAAAATCAAAATCAACTGTAACCTTACTCCTCAGAGATGAGCCCAGCAGAAGCTGGATACGTATGCATCTGTATTATATTCTTCCTGTGTCGGTCCTGAAATGACACTGGTATTCCTCCCTGCCGTCTCTCCAGTGTGGGCAGACCCAAGCACGTCCGAGTCATGGCAGGAGCCCTCGAAGGAGACATCTTCATTGGCCCCAAAGCTGAGGTAATCCCCAGAGCTACAGAAAAACTGCAGACCAGCATTATCCACGGGAGAAGTATCCTAGTAGTTGCATGTTAGCCTTGAACAAAATGAGTGGTTTTCTCTCAAAAGCTCCCTTTTGGTCCTTTCATCCTTGGCATGGGCAGTTTATTTCTCCCAAGAGCAGCCTCTGGTATTAAAGAAAAAAAAATAGCAAAAACCCCACTTTGGGAAGCAGAGACCAAAAGAACAAAGCATTTGCCTTTCTTCTGTAGCCTGTCACTGCCTTGCCAGCGATCCAGTTGATGGGCTTGGTTTCTTTTTGGCCAAAGGGATTCAAAGTGAAGATCCTGGCTGGGCACCCCCATGCCATGTTAATTCGCACACTTGTGGCAGAGCCCCAGGCAGCCTCCAACTTTGGCTTCAGGTGCTGATGCCAGAGGTGAGAGCCAGGAGATGTGTCCTGGAACCAAGCAGCAGAGAGTGCCTCCTGTCCCTGCCCTCAGGTCCTCAGGCCCACCGAAATGCGGTTGCCCTGCTTTGCAGCTCCTTGGTTAGCAAGGGTGGTGTGCAACACAGCCTAAAGACCTGGAGCATGGGTGCCCACCCTTAGCCTGGGCATGGGCTGCAGGGAGGGAGCTCAGGCCAAGGCGCCTGTGGAAGTGATTCAGCTTGCCCGGCTCAGGTCCCCTGCCTGCTGCTCCAAGTCCTGCCCTCTGCCGTAGGAGCATCGAGGGCTGCTGTCCATCCGCTACCCTATGGAGCACGGCATCGTCAAGGACTGGAACGACATGGAGCGCATCTGGCAGTATGTCTACTCCAAGGACCAGCTGCAGACTTTCTCAGAGGAGGTGAGCCTTCCCCTCCAGGGTGCCCTACCCCAGAGACAAGGAGGACAATGAAACTGGCAAGAGTGTTCGAGTCTGACTGTGTACCAGGCATCAGGCCAAACGCTTTTCAGACATGTTCATGCATGTGTAATGACACACAGAACACCCGCCACACAGTCAGGGACATTCATGTGTGCTGACACATAGAATGATAAATCACAGGTCGGTGCCAGGGACAGCTTGCTACCCTGTAGCTCACACCTGGTGGCCCAATACACTCCAGCCCATGCACACTCCAACTCCAACATAAACACACACACACCATGTGAATGTGGCCTAAGGAGAGCATGACACCCATGTAGAGACCCACATAACAAGCCGCATCGCTCACAGCATGAGCAAACCACACAAGGACTCACAGTAGCCCTGGGGCACCCTCACACTGTTAAGAGCACCACGACAGCCGGGCATGGTGGTGCCCACCTGTAGTCCCAGACTCAGGAAGCTGAGGCAGGAGGATCACCGTGAGTTCGAGGCCAGCCTGGACTACATAGTGAGACCCTATTGCCCCCCCCACCAAAAAAAATCAATGTTAAAATTTAATTTTCTGAGGGCAGAGATTTAGCTCAGTGGTATTGCACCTGCTTTATACACAAGGTCCTGAGTTCACTCCATGGTACCAAAAACAAAACAACAAAAAATTTAATTTTCTGTTTTACAGTACAGATTTTTATGCTGTGTTTTGTTTTGTTTTGTTTTGTTTTGTGGTAACGGGGATCAAACTCAGGACCTTCCGCTTACAAGACAGGTGTGGTGCCACTGAGCTAAATCCCCGGCCCTTTATGCTGTTACTTTATCATAATTCAGAATTTAGAGTTAAACAAAATCTTTTCCTTTTTTTAGAGCTAGGGATTGAACACAGGGCCTGTACACTGAGTTATACCCCCAGACCTTTTTTAATTTTTGACTTAGAGACAGAGTCTTACTAAGTCACTGAATTGCCCAGGCTGGACTCGAACTTGGAAAGCTCCTGCCTTGAGCTGTCATAGTCCTAGGGTTACAAGCATGCGTCACCGTGCCTAGCTATCAAGTCCTCTTGACATTGAGAGACACACAGTAGGGACTGGAACAGTAAGAGGAGTCAGGGTGAGGTGAGGACAGAGTGAGGCTCTAGAGAGACATGAATTTGGGAAGTGGAGAAACCAACTTGGCCAGGGGATGACAGGCTTAGCTTGCCTTTTCGAGAGGGAGTCTGACAAAGTTCCATGGGCTCCCCAACCATCAAGAAGGGGCCTCTCCATGCTCCTGGTGGTGGTGGAAATCTGGCTTTCTCCGACTGCCTCCTGGGTCCTGTTCTCCAGCATCCTGTGCTCCTGACTGAGGCGCCTTTAAACCCACGGAAAAATCGAGAACGGGCTGCCGAAGTTTTCTTCGAGACCTTCAATGTGCCGGCCCTTTTCATCTCCATGCAAGCTGTGCTCAGCCTGTGAGTAGCAGCCTGGCCGGCTGGCCAGGCCTTACAGGCAGAGCTGTCCTTGGGCACAATTGAGGCTGCCTCTCCTTCGGGCCCTTCCGAGTAGGTGAAGCCCCACCCAGCCCTGCTGAGAAGGGCTAAAGATGATGGGAGAGGGAGACAGACTGTTGGAACTGGATACAGGGGCTTCTAGGCTGGAAGTAACAGAGAAGCAGTGGGTGAGACTTGACTGTCCAGTCCTGGGACTCTCTGGGTTTGTGCACTGGGCCTGCGGAGAAGGCCAGCTGCTTGCCTCCTGAAGCCCTGAACATACCCCAGCATTCCTCCAGCCCCTGCTCGGTGCCAAGTGCTCTGCCAGGCCTCTGCTCCAGCTCCAGCTGTGGTCAGACACCACCACGGCCCCTGCTCCTATTCCCTGTCATTCCTGTCTTACTCTGTACCCTGCCTCACAGCTGCCTGTCTGCTGCAGAGATGGTGCACTGGACTGGTTGGGTTCCACTGAAAATGTGTGAGCCAGCACTTAAAAATTAGTTTTCTTATCAAAATTTCAATTGCTGGCTTCTCTGGAAAAATGGGAAAAGTGGTAATGCAAGGCCTACATTCCCGTAGGGCAAAAACCAGCTGGAACTGCTAGCAGCTGCCATAACAGACGGTTTGCAAGCTGGCTTCACCACAGTCCACTCCATTCCCTGCTGTCCTCTCAGCACTGATGCAGAGTGCCCACTGCTGTCTATCAAACATTTGCTGACGTTTTGCCCTCATACCAGAAATATATATGAGGCCCAGGCGTGTAGTTCAGTGGCACAGCACCTGCCTGGCAAGCAAGGCCCTGAGTTCAATATCTGGAACCGAAAATAAAAAAAAGAAATATATATGAGAAGGCCAGGATGGGTGGTAATCCCAGCACTTGGGGGTCCGAGGCCAGCCTGGACCCTGTTGCAAAAAAAACCCCTGAGAAAAAATATATGAGAGGAAACTAAAGGCAGACCTGGAAGGCCATGTGAAGGGAAAAGTAGGTCTTTATGGAAGTGAAAATTACATTAGTCTCATTTTCCTTCACCTATTTCCTTGTCTTCCTGGGCCCTGTAGGTGTTTTAAGTTTTTCCTCTTGTCTGGAAAGTTAAAACTGCCTCTGAGGCAGGGTCCCGGGAGCAGCCTCCTCTGACTGGAAGGCTTGCTTGGTGGGCAGTTGGGGGTGGGGTCTCTCAGCAGCTCTGTGGGGTGTTTCAGGGCTTCACAGTGTGCAGTCCACACTAGGCACGGGAGGACGGCAGGCCCAGGCTTCAGTGTAGCAGGTGCTGAGCCTAGGGAGGAGTGGGTTTCTTCCTGGAGTGAGGAGGCAGATCAATGACGGCCCCTCTTTGCTCAGCTATGCCACAGGCAGGACCACAGGTGTGGTGCTGGATTCTGGGGATGGCGTCACCCATGCTGTGCCCATTTACGAGGGCTTCGCCATGCCTCACTCCATCATGCGCATTGACATCGCTGGCCGAGATGTCTCTCGCTTCCTTCGCCTCTATCTGCGCAAGGAGGGCTACGATTTCCACTCGTCCTCCGAATTTGAGATTGTCAAGGCCATAAAAGAAGTGAGTGCTGCCCCACGTACCCAGGGGTGGGGACCTGTGAGTGAAAATGGGTGCAGCTCCTCCCTGGGGTTCCGGGTCAGCCTGGCCTCTGGCCCGCCCATGGTCAGTCGCCTTCCAGAGTGCTACCCTGTTTGGGGGAGCAGCTGCTTCTACTCCCTAACCTGGGGGACAGGGTGCTGGTACTGAGGAAACAGAACTGTCCTGTTACTCAGGGCTGGTCACAGGGATCAAGCACCATAGGGGTAGTGGAGGAGAAAGATGTCTGGGCCTGGGCTAAATCAGACTGTGGTCTCAGACCACAGAGGCGAGGTCCAGATGTGCCCACTGGGAAGGTGGGGAAGGTAAGCAGTCATGCCCCAGGTGCCTCCTGGTGTGGGCCGGGAGAGGGACCTCCCTGCTCCTGCTTGGACTGCAGCTCTGCTGACCTGGGCACAGTCTCGGTGATGGGCAGCCTTCTGCAGCACACCTCTTCCCTGGGGCTCTGGTGCTGACTTGTCTGCTTGGTTCTGCAGAGAGCCTGCTACCTGTCCATAAACCCCCAGAAGGACGAGACGCTGGAGACAGAGAAGGCTCAGTACTACCTGCCTGATGGCAGCACCATCGAGGTAGGGGCTATACTGCTCCCTTTCCCCTCAGGCCCGTCAAAGCCCTGGGCTGGACAGGACTCCCCAGTGGTGCTCTGGAGCAGCGTGCATGGCTCCAGTCCAGCAGAGGAGCGGGATCTCTGTTCCTCTGTGGAGGAGAGGAGCGGCCAGGGCAGTGTCCCAGATCAGGATGGATTAGGAAGTGGGATGGTTTGTGCTGTCTGTAACTACTGCCAGCACGGTATGAGGTGAGTTGCCACTACCTAGAAGTCCCTCTGATAGGAAGAAATTTCCACAAGTGGATGAATCCATATAATAATGCCAAAGGTCAGGCAAAGTCTCCCAGGAGTGCTCCTTGTTCCTTTTACCTATTTGTTCCCAAAAGTCCCGTATTTGTTCCTGTGGCCCTTGACACACGGCCTGTCTTGAGCGTGGTCTTCAGTAGCCATCTGCGTGCTATAGATGAGCAGAGAAGGCTCTTCCGTTCACGCCTGCAAAGGGACCTCAGTGCCAGCCCCAGCATTCACTCTGCAGATCGGACCTTCCCGCTTTCGGGCCCCGGAGCTGCTGTTCAGGCCAGACTTGATCGGTGAGGAGAGTGAGGGCATCCATGAGGTCCTGGTGTTCGCCATCCAGAAGTCTGATATGGACCTGCGGCGCACCCTGTTCTCCAACATTGTCCTCTCAGGAGGCTCCACCCTGTTCAAAGGTTGGTCTTCGCTCTGGAGCCTTTCTGAGAACCAGTCCCAATCGAGCATGGCCCAGGTACCCTGAGAACTGACTTGAGAATCTCCTTTTCTGCACATTCAGGTTTTGGTGACAGGCTCCTCAGTGAAGTGAAGAAACTGGCTCCCAAAGACGTGAAGATCAGGGTAGGGGCACAGCAGGAGCTGGCGGGTGGGGCTGGGCTTCCTTCTGGCCCTGCCGAGCTCTGTGGGCAGCCAGGTTCTGCAGCCCAGGGGCTCCCAGTCTGCAACTGACCCTGAGGTCTAGGCCGACCAGGGAGGCCTCCTTTTTACTCAGAAGGAAGGCAGTTTCGGGACCCTGATGAGGCAGTACCAGGCTGAGGGCACTACCTGTGGGCTTCAGTTGGCTGCAGACTGACTGTGCTGCTCTGTGCCCCTGCCCTGTAACAGTCCAGCATCTGAGTGTCTCCCAAGACAACCGGCTGCCTGCAGGCAGGCAGGATCCTCAATGAAGGTGTGCAGTTACGTGTGTCCCTGCAGTACCTCCAGAGGGAGCGGGGCGCAGCAGGAGCAGAGCTGGTTGTGTGGAATGCACCCCCGGCCCTGGGGCAAGACAGGCGGGGCCGGGCGGGGCGGGGAGGCGGTGCTCAGCATCCACTTCCCATCCACCTTTGCAGATATCTGCGCCACAGGAGAGACTGTATTCCACGTGGATTGGGTGAGTAGCTCTTGCGGGAATGAGCAGAACTGGAAGCAAAGGCACCGACTGCCCTCATCGCGGTGCCTTGACAGAAAGGCCCCAATCTGGTTTGCCCCGGGGACTGACCGACTCCAGGCTTCACCCTTTCACACTGCTCCTTTGGATCCTTCCACCCAGGGGCTCGATCCTTGCCTCGCTGGACACCTTTAAGAAGATGTGGGTCTCCAAGAAGGAATATGAGGAAGATGGTGCCCGCTCCATCCACAGGAAAACCTTCTAATGTGGAGATGTCATCTTCACCTCTCTGAAGTTAACTCCACTTTAAACTCGCTTTCTTGAGTCGAACGATTGTGAGGAACTGCCTGTGTGTGCGTGTGTGGGCGTATGAGTGTGCACAGATGCGAGTGCGTGTGGCCCGAGGACCTCTGGGCCCAGAAAGGACGATGCTTCCCCGCGACGGCGACAGCCGAGGCCTGGGCTTGACCACCAACGGGCCCCGGCAGGGAAGAATGCCGCAGAGGCCCGCTCCTCCCTCAGCGGACCTGCACCTGGCTGTGTGGGACTCAGCACTGCCGTGGGGAGACGCTCCTGCCCTCCCCCAGGGTGCCCAGGGCCTGAGCTGCTGCCTGCCCTTGGCGCCCTCCTGCTGTCCTTGCCTCCTCCAGTGGACCATGGACTGGGGTTGGGGTGAAGTTCTGTCTGGCCTGCTTGTCTGTCAGTCGTGAGAGGCCGTGAAAGGACTTTGGGGTGGCACGGTGCCCTCACATCCACTCGGGCCCGGGACCTCCCTGGGCATTCGCAGTGGGCATTCGTGCCACCTGTGATTGGCTGCAGAGGTAATGCCCCAAGCCCAGTCCATCCCGGGGCCTCAGAGCTTAGGAGACCTTCCCGGCCCTGGTAGTTCGCTTCTCATCCATCCTTGTTTCAGTGCCACCCTAACAGGTTTATTTATTGAAGTATTTGTTCAGTGAGGAGACTGGGGGCCCGGGGCTCCCGCCTTCTGCCTGCCAGCCACCATGTCACACTGATGTTTACAGGGTAGCATCCAGGGCCTGCACTCCCTGCTGACATGAACTGACCATATCCACCTCTTTCCTTCTGCCGCCTCCACTCGCTCGCTGCCCTGGAACCAACAGGCTGGCTGCTGGTTGAATTTTCTGAGACAGGACATAGAATCACTCTGGCAGAGCCCTGGCAGGGGAGGGCTACTGGGGATCCAGTCCTTTGCACTGGAGAAAGCTGCAGTTTACCAAGTTGCTTTTTGCCATTCTTCGTGACCTGGGCAGCAGGTGAAGAGGCAGGAAGGCCCCAGAGTGAGCACGAGCCACTGCTGGCTTCAGTCCTGGTCCCAGAAAGCAGTTCAGTGACGCCAGGCCCCCCCAGTCCAGCCCCAGGCAGTGTTCTTTCCCAGCCGTCCTGTGACCAAAGGCCCCTGCAGCTGAGAGTCAAAGCAGGTGTGTGTGAAAGCAGTGTGGCAACTGCAGACTGCAGAGCACTTAAACAGCTCACCTCCTTAGCCCAGGCCTGTCCCTCGAGCAGCCTCGCGCAAACCGTGTTGCCTGGTGGGGCCCAGTGTACTTAAATAAAGGTGTTCCGATAGACGCACATGCGCGGGGCCTGTGTCTGGGCAGTGCGTGGCAGGGGCCTGCGAGGTGCCGCCCCCCTGCTCTGTCCCGGGGGGCACTGTTACCAGCCAGGCCAGGCCTGAGCACCAGGCTGGTGGGTGGGTAGAGAGCTGCCGGCATTCACACCAAACCCAGGCCAAAAGCCTAGGGTCTGACTCAGACACGCCTGAGAGGAAGACTGCTGACAGGAGCAGCTCCTGCCTTCTTGGAAGTAAGCGTTCCTCAAAACTGTGATGTAATGTGGACTTGAGAAGCTGAAGCAGGAGGGTTGCTATGAGTTTGATGCCACCCTGTGCTCCATAGCGAGAACTTGTCTCAAAAGAAAAGAAAAAAAGCTATTGGACACCACAGGATTCTCTGGCACCAGTATCCCTGGTGCCTCGGCTAAGACACTCAGCAAGTGCAGTGGTTTTCAACCCCCGCAGCGAGGTAAAATCACAGGTTTTCGGAGCCCAGTGTCAGGCCACACCCCGACTCATCAAGCTGGACTCGGAGAACAAACCCCCAAAAGCTCTGAGACTCCCATGACTCCTGCTTCAGGAGCCTCTGGCCTCTGGAGTCTGTGCCCAGCAGCAGCACTGGGAATGCACTGACCAGCTGGCTCCAGGTGGGCACCACCTGCCTGCGCTCAGCAATCTGCATTCTTGTCCTGGGACCTGAGTCTTTGACACAGGTGACCACCACTCTGGGAAACGGCTCTCTGGGTGCTCTCCCTGCCCAGTGAGGAATCATTGTGTTTCATTTTTTGAGACATGTAGTCCAGGCTGGCCTCAAACTTACAGCAGTCTTCCTGCCTCAGCCTCCCAAGTACTGGAGTTACAAGCCCTGGCCACCACACCCTGCTCAGTGGCCAGTCTTGTTCACCAGCCTGCCACTCACAGCACAGCCCTGAGGAATGGGAATGGCTGGCTTTAATCACTCAGTAACAAAACACCTCTAGAGGTGGCACAGCTACAGGCACAGGGAACCGTCTGAGAGGCTACTGGAAGGATGCGAGGAGGAAGTGAGCAACAGAGCTTCCCCTGACTGGGCAAAGGGAACAGTCAGGGTACCAAAAGTGCCTCCTGAGGCCACCAGAGCAGCCAGCCCCACCCAGGCGGCAGCAGGGGCCTTGGGACCCTGCCCAGGGGTGCAGCCCCATCCCTGCTGCTCCCCTGTGTCCTCCCCCAGAGGCGGCTCCCTGAGCACTGACAGCCCAGGCCTTGCTGAGCAGAGCCGGGCAGACCTCAGCAACACTCCTGGCTCGGTCCCCAGAGCTGCCGTCTGCTGTCCGTCCTCCAGGTGGGCTGGGCAGTGTCCTCAGCAGGGTGGCCTCACCATGCTTCACACTGTCTTAACGTCCAGAGTCTGGACCTGTGCCAGGCTCTGGCGCTGGGCCTTGACCATGCGCAGGTGCTGCCCATGCAGCGTGAACCGGGACCAGGTGAGGAGCTGCAGCAGTGCGCAGGTGATGGGCACCAGCACCAGCAGGTAGAAGCAGCCCTGGCGGAGTGGGGCCCTCGCCGGGGCTGGAGCTGGCGGCTCTGGCCAGGGCTTGGCACTGCCCACGGGGGTCCCCAGGGGCTGCTGGAAGAGGTCATGACCTAGGGCAAGCACAGGGAAATCGTGGTCCGCCCAGTTCCCTCGAGTCTGCAGGGTGATCGCAAACGTCCCAGGCCACAGCTCCTGATGCCTCCCCAGACCACCTCCTCCCGTCCTTCCCTCCTGGTGAATGACACCACCAGCGCCCCGAACTCAGGCAGAAACCTCCCAATCTGCCTCGATTGCTCTGTTCAGCTTCAGCACTCACACCCACCATTGGTCTCTTCCCGCTCTGAAAGGCACCCCACACGCCCTGCCTCGCCCTGCCTCGCCTCTGTTGCCTCTGCCCCAGGCTCCCCCAGGGGCCTCCCCAGGCAGCCAAAGCCAACTTTCCAAAGCATCAATGAGACCGGGCCACTTCCCTGCTTGTAACTCTCCTGAGAGCCTCCCGGCACAGTGAAAATAAACTCCAAACCCTGCTCGATCTGCAAAGCCCTCTTTGCTTCCCCAGCCTCACCGCTAACCCCAATACTGGAGCCAGGCCCTTTCCATTCCCTCTGCCTGTGATTCCCCGGGACTTCTAGACCCACCCTTGCCCCTCCAAGCACAGCCGAGGGTCGCCTCCTCAGAGAGGCCCTCCCTCACTGCAGTCACACTGCCCATTTCACCACAGCAGTCACGACGGCCTGGGAAGTGCCTGGTTCGCTGCTTATTGCCAACCCCACCTCTGCCTGATGAAAGTAGAGGCTCCATCACAAGGGCAAAAACCTTGTCTGTCTGCCACATTGTTAGCTCCCAAGGCAGAGCCTGGAGAGGTGGCATTCTGCACCAATCTGCTGAATGACTGAATGAACTAATGAAGGAACACAGGACTTTGAGACCCAGTTCCTCTACCCATACGTGGGAGGTGACAGAAGGTGTTAGGTGTCAGGGCTGCTCTCTCCCTCTCTGGACCCAGACCCACAGCTTGCAGCTGGTATCCCAGGGAAGCTGGGCCCCAGAGCCTCACCTGTGTAGAAGCAGAGAAGCCAGGTGCCCAGCAGTGGGGCGAAGGTCTGGCCTGGTTTGGTCACCAGGGCAACCATGCCAAAGAGGAGCGCCGAGGCTGCCTGTTTGCGGTGATTCAGCACCAGGTCCTCATCTACCAGGTCAGTGACCACCAGCGTCAGCAGCTTACAGGTGCCCTCGGTGAAGACACGGTTACTGCCAGAGAGAGCCGGAGGGAGGACAGGGGAGGGGCAGTAGAAAGCTAAGATGTGGTACATCCCTGTACCAGCTCCCCCGACGAGTGCAACTATGTCCTGCACTCAGGTACTAATAAAAATGCTTACAATTACCAAAACAAGTGAAGGGGCAGGACAGAGGTGTGCAGGCAAGGGCAGGCGGGGCACACCTGGCAATGAAGAAGCAGAGTAGGCCTGAGCGGTCCGGGCCAGCCACCAGCATGAGCAGGCTAAGGCCCAGCTTGAGCAGGAGGAGCCCCCGCACTACAGCATAGACGCCCCAGCGCCGGCACAGGGGCAGAAAGTAGAGGTTGTTGAGGTGAGGAGCAACGTAGGAGATGCCTGGGAAGGAGGGTGCCATCTTATCAGGGGCAGAGCCATAGCCTTACAGCATTAGAGCTACTAGCCAGGAGTGGCACAAGCACTAATTCCAGCACTCAGGAGGCTGCGGCAGGAGGACTGCCATGAGTTCAAGGCGGCCTAAACTACATAGCAAGACAGTCTCAAAAAACCAAACAAAACAACACTCAGAGCTACTGTCTGCAATACTCTTACACTAACAGTGCTCTGGGCTGTGTGCACTGCACACTTGTATTTAATCTTCACAAGCCATGGAGATAAGTACAGTTGTCCCAGAGGCCTGGTTCAGGGCCCCAAGGATAGCAAAATCTGCGGATAAAACTTCCATACAACCTACACACCTCCTCCCACACTCTCAGTCATCTCCTGGTTACTTACATAGCCTGAGGCCATGTAGACGCTGTCTGTGTAAGTAGCTGTTGTACGATGAGGAAAATGATGACACGTGTTCAGGGCAGAGGCAATTTTCCCTGGTATTTTCCCTCCCTGTCTGGTCCAATCCACACATGCGGAGGCCACGGGTGCTGGCCCACGAGAAAGGCCCACAGCCACAGCCCAGGCCTGCAGCTCGCACCCGGGCCTAGAGTCTGCTCCTTGCACTCATAGCCACTGCACCTGGCTCTGGGCGGAGCCGCCAGGAGGGGACCACAGGAGGGCAGCCCTGCCCTCCCCCAGGACTCAGGGAAACAGCAATGGGCGGGCTGCAGGCCGGACACCAACTCACCCAACAGGAAGGAGCCGGCGGAGAGGGGGATGTGGTCTGACAGCAGGTGCTCCAGGAAGAGGGGGAAGAAGTTGCTGTTGAAGTGGCAGTGAAACACCTGCAAGCCACAGGGCGATGGGGAGGGCCTGACAGGGGCAGAGCCACAGCGGAGCACGCATCCTCTGTCCCGTCCCGAAACAGAAACAGGGCAGGCGGGGACAAAGCCGCACGCCACAGCCCGCTGCTTATCTAATTTCGCTAAAAGCCAGACCACACAGTAAAATAGTAATTGGAACAAAGTTTTCTTTTTCTCCTGAGACTCGGTCTCACTGCCTTGCACTCACTGTGTAGCTCAGGTGGCCTCAAACTTGCGGCAACCCTCCTGCCTCAGCCTCCCAAGGGCTGGGTCACAGGTGTGCACTACCACGCCCAGCTACATGTTTCCATTCAATTGAAAATATCTTAGTAATATAAGTCTCTTGACTTTTTGGGGGGGGTGATACAGGGTCTCACTCTGTAGTGCAGCCTGGCCTCAAACTCGTGGCAATGATTCTCCTGCTTCAGCCTCCCAAGTGCTTGGATTACAGGGAGGCTAAAACCTGCCTAAGACCACACAGGGGCGAGGGTATCAGAAGGTGCTAGAGATCAGGCCTCCGAAGGTGCCACCCTGGCTCCTGCCAACCGAGCACCAGGCCCGAGCTCCAGCTCCAGCCTGGCCCCTGGAGTGAGGCAGTCAGCCGTGGGGAGGGGGTGCCCCCATACCTGCACCAGATCCATGCCCACGAACCACAGGAAGTTCTGGTGACGTGCCAGCTGCCGGAGGTACTGGCCCAGGGTGATGCTGCCAGCTTCCTCGGCGCCAGCCAGCAGCTCCTCTCTGCACACCCTGTGGGGCAGAGGAGCTGAGAACTGCTGGAGCCAGGCCAGAGGCAGCCCCACCCCAGGGTGGCCACCACTAGCCAGAGACCCAGCAGCAAAGTCAGACTCAGAGCCACTCACCCGCCATCCCCAGTTGGGGCTGAGCACCCTGCGTCCCTTCTGGCCACCTCCACCCACTGCCGCAGCAGTTGCGTGGCCCCCAGGAAGCCCAGCGCAGAGCCAGCAGCCAGAGCCACACAGAAGGTGCGGAAGGAAGAGAAATTCTCCTTGTTCCAAAAGGCGTAGGAGGCAAAGACAGAGAGGGAGCCGGCCGCGCTGAAGAGGGAGCAGTGGAAGTTGAGGCGGGTCCGGTCGTGGGCTGAGATGGCCAGGTCGGCCAGCAGAGCGTGATGGTGCAGGTCCACGAGCGTCAGGAAGCCATCGTAGAGGCACAGGCACAGCAGGAACTGCAGGCCAGCAGGGGCCCAGGGAACCCAGAATGCCAGGAATGACAGTGCCAGCAGCGGCCCGTGCCGGCCCAGGGCCTGCACCCGGCTCAGCACCACAGCCCGCGAGGAGAGCCCAGTGCCTGACCTGCAGGGAGAGCAGGGCGCTGGGAGACGCCCTCCAGGCCTGGGCAGCCCCGGCACTGCGCACACAAAGGGGGAACCCTGGACTGTGGGGTTTACTCCAGGCTGTGCCCCAAACCCCGCATCCCCTGCCTCACACTAGCCTGTGAGGACTGACGGCCACGGGCACTGGGACCGACCACTCAGGGCTGGGGACAGCAGGGGCCCGAGCCAGGAGGCCAAGGGACCCGCCAGCAGCAGCAGCAGCACGTGTGTGCAGGCTGGGCCACCCAAGGCCACTGCTCCCACGGGACAGCACCTGCTCCTGCTTGGCCCTGGAAGGCCGGGGCCACACTGACACCTGAACTGGCCCCAACCTCCCCCCACGAGCGCAGGCCGCTGTCCTTCCGCTCTGCAGGCTGGGGCTGCAGCAGTCACGAGGCGTCCCCAAGACACACACACACCGAGGCTGGGAGCTGAGGAACTGGCGGTCACTGAGCCAGCCGAAGAGAGGGTCGTTGAGGCTGTTCCACAGGAGAAACACGGTCTGCGGCAGAGGGAGATGAGGGGAGACCCTCGCCCATGCCACTGCACCCTCCTGACCCCCACTAGGGGCCCGCTGGTCGTGCGCATGGGCGACTCTTCTGTGCTACACAGTAAGGCGCCGCGGAACAGCGAGCACGCAGACTGCAGTCCGGAGAGCTGGCCTGATGTCCCGCGCAGGCGTCACCCAGGCCCCAGACCAGCCTTTCCGCTGAGCCTCGGAGGACAGCCTGGCCACCCTGACCGGGGGACCCAGCGGCAGCCACCGCCCTGGCACCTCCGCTTGCGCCCGGGTGGCCGCACAACGCTGGCCCTACCTCCCCGACCCAGAAGGCCGTTTTGTTGATCTTGTACACTGAGACAAAGGTGTCCACGTAGTAGAGAAGGAACACATTGTGCAGGATGGAGGTGAACAGGGCCAAGGAGCCATAGACCATGGCCGTGGGTGGGCCCAACAGCCGGGCCCGGGGCCACCCCAGCCCCATGGCAGCCAGCGCTCCTCAGCCCCCAGAGCACCGAGGAAGGCTCGAGGCCACGGGCAGCCTCGCCATCCCCGGCCTGGGGAGAAGGAGCCGTCAGCAGGAGGGATCTCAGCCAGCTCTGCTCCTTGGAGTCCCTTCAGCACGCATTTCCACAGGGAGAGTCTACCTAAAACAGCGAGAAAATCATCAGGGAAGCATGGCCCAGCAAGACGCCACTAGCCTGCGAGTAACAGAGAGACTGACAGCCGCAGGAGAGGAGGCAGGCTGCGCGGGCGCAGGCCGGGCTGACGCTCAGCGGCTCCTCGGACCCAGCTACACACTGCACCCACCGTGCTGGTGGTGCCGTGAGCTCGCTGTACAGTGCACTGCAGAGTGAGCGCCTGAAATTACCCCATGCTCTCTCTGTTCTGTAAAAGGCAAAGGGGAATATTATGCCTACTCTGCAAAAGGACGTAAGGATTAAATGAGAGGGGGAGGGAGGCAAGAAGGTTAAAAAACGAATTAAGAAACGTCATCTGCATGTACCAACTTCCCAGGATGAAGGCAATCATTATGTTCGACAAACATGTACCGATAAAATACATAATTTTTAAAGGATTTAACTGGAGGAGGAGGGAAGGGAATTTTTAAAAAACAAGCTGTAGGGCCAAGGATGTAGCTCAGTGGTTCCGCTGCCTGCCTCAAAAGCCCAAGGTCTCGAGTTTGATCCCTGGTACCAAAAAAAGAAGAAAACAAGCTGTATTATGTACATATACCAACTCTCCAACACAACTGTAAAATCCATGGATTGCAAACATGTGCTAATAAAATAAAAAATTTTGGGGGCCGGGGATTTAACTCAGTGGTTCCAGTGCCAGCCACGTAAGCACAAGGTCCTGAGTTCAATCCTCGGTACCAAAAAAATAATAATAAATTTTTTAAAAATAAAAAATTTTTGAAAAAGGATTCAGTGAGGTAGCTCACAGTAAGTGCTCAATTAATGGGTATTGATGGTATCATTATTATCTTTACAAAATCCCTACAAAGCCATACATGGCTATAATCCTAGACTCAGGAGGCTGAGGCAGGGAGATTACAAGTTCAAGGCTACCTGAGCTACATCATGAGTTCAAGACCATCCTGGACTACACAGGAGATGCTGTCTCAAAAGAAAAAAAAAATAAATCCTACAAAGTTTGTAGCACTATTTTGATTTATAGGAGAGTATCCTCAAATTCAGAGATACTGAGTAATTTGGCCAATGTCACACAGCAAACAACAGATTTGAAAGCAGGCCTGTCTGAACACCAAAGCATGTCCTGCCACATGACCTCCCAAATCAGGTTCCCAGCACTGCTGGGGAGGGTGGGAAGCGCGTGACATCTGCTCCCTGACGGGAGTGATCGGATGCAAGGCAAGCTGAGCTGCGGTGCACTGTGATCCCAGGAATCCCACCTCAGGAAGTAACCCCAAAGGAGGCTGCGCGGAGGCGTTCACGGCAGCAACCCAGGACACCACACAGGCTGGCGAAGGGCTGCTCAGCAAGCTCAGAGGACAGAGGCCCAACACATCCCGCAGGCCCAGGTGCAGCTTAGTTGTCGAGTGTTTGCCTGTGGGTGGAGGAGAGGGAGAGGGAGGGACAGAGACAGCAAAGCACAAATGCCCTGTGCAGGACTGATAGCTAAGCTGACCAAGACTGGGCAGGGAAACACAAGTCAAGTCAGGGTGTTTTTTGGTACCGGGGATCGAACTAGGGACCTTGCGCTTGCAAGGCAGGTGGCAGCACCACTGAGCTACATCCCTGGCCCTTGGGTTTTTAACAAGCAGCACTTCCCAAACTGTAACCCATGTAAGTCACCAGGGGCTCTGTTTGAATGTCTGTCTCTTCTGACTCAGGCAGTGAGGAAGACTGAGGTGACGCTGGCTGGTGTCCTTGCCCATGACACACTTTAACTAGGGAGCCATTAAGCCTGTCTCTTTCCAGTCTCAAAGCCACTGTTCTCTTCTTAGCAAAACAATTCCCATGCGCCTGTCCGGCCCCTCCCGGGAAGCTCTGGAGGCCTCCTCCTGGTGGACTCCCGGCTGTGAGCTGAATTAGGTCCCCAAAAGATGTGTTGCGGTCCTCGATCCCAAACCATGAAGCTAACCAACCACCTTTGGAAGCTGTGTCTGTCACACCGAATCGGGGCCTATGGCGGCACCCTCGTGAGCAGAGGGAAATGAGGACACAGAGCAAGACGGACACGCGCAGACGGAGGCAGGAATTGAACTGGGGCAGCTACAAGCCCAGGATCGCCAGCCAGCACCAGAAGCAGGTTCCCCAGGGCATCCAGAGGGAACACAGCCCTGACCAAGGCCTTGATCCAGGCTGTGGCCCTTCCAGCTGGTGTCACCTGTACAGCAGCCTGAGGAACCCGAGGGGCCCCCAAAGAGCCCCGGCTCCTCTCACCCCACCTGCCAGGCTCCCATGTGCACCTCCCTTGGTCCAAGCCCGACAGGCCGGCATTACTTCCTCAGGCCTGGCCTGAGACTGGGTACCAGGGGAGACAGCGGCCTTGGTGCCGCACCCCACCCTGCCAGCAAGGCCTCTGCACCGGCCTCTCCCAGCCGGCCACCCTCTCGGGCCGCCCTCCCAGGGCTCCCACCCACAGAGGCCCCTCCCATCCTTCCCTCCGAGCTTCACAGCAAACCCTCCACCTCCAGCCCTCAAAGGGCTTTGGGGCCAAAGAGCAGGGCCCCGTTACTCTCTGTAGCTCCGGTCATTCCCTCTGACCCCGTGCCTCCCAGAACTCCCTGCTTCATTCCACAGCCTTTGCCCAAAGAAGTGAAGCCCCATCTCACCAGACGCCCGTGACCTGCCCTTGTCACCTGAGAAGGTGAAGCCCACCTAAAAGTCCTCCTCAGCCTCCACCGGCTGGCTCCCTACAGTCACCCTGCAGCAAGGATGGAAGAAGACTCCAAGGGTGGTGAGACGAAATGTGTGAGTTTGCCACCAGAATGGCCTGGGTTCGAATCCCAAGTGCACTTCCTACAAACAGTGTACTGCATGCAGGTAAGTCACCTACCCCTGCGGAGCCTTGGTTTCCTCACACGCAGAGTGCTGGACCGTACAGGAGTGCAGAAAGGATGAAACTAAGGTTCAGAAGCCCCGAGCTCCACGCCCATCCCAGAGCAGATGCTCAGAAACTTGCTTTTTCCTATAACAGATCAGGGTAGAGCAAGGGAATACCCTGGTACCCAGGCCTCTGCCCCGAGTACGGGAGCCCAGGGTGGTCATCGTGGGCCTTGGAGGAGGAGCAGGACAGGGACGATGAGTACCAGACCGGCCCTTCCCACAGGCCTGGCAGGGGGCAAAAGTGCCTGTGGAGGTGCAGGGCCCTGCAGAGGGAGCCAGGGGCTCTGTAGCTGCTTCTCTCCCAGTGTCCACCCTCCACGAGCACATAGCCTGAGCCCGAGGCCTCCCACCCTCACCACGCTGCCAGAGGACAAGGGCCTGCCTGCCCCAGGGAGGAACAGCAAGGAGCCTCTCCAGCCTGCTCCCATAGGCGGGGTCACAGGCCCCGCAGCCGCCCAACTCCACTGCCCACCAGCCCCCCGCACAAGGCCTGGCAGGGCCCCACAGCCCATCCCACCCTGGAACAGCTCCCGTCGGTGGACCTGGGCCGGCCACTCCTTCTTCTGAGCCAATGTAGATGTCAGCGCAAAAGAAGTATAAACCACGGGGCCAGGCATGTAGGAGACGCTCAAGAAATAGTATTTTCTCTCATCTCTGAACTTTGGTTTCATTATGGGGGGCGCGTAGAAGAGATGAGTTTATTTTGGCCAGAGTACACTGCCAAGGGGGACAGTGGGTAAGTTTTCAAGGGAGGAAAGGTTTCATGGTCTTCAAAGATCAGACTCCTCTGGCAAACGTGTGAGCGATGCACCCAGAACCAGCACCAGCACCAGCACCGCTCCCTGCCCTGCCAGAAGATCCGAGCCCTCCTCACCTGCCAGCCCCCAATGCTTTTCTTTTTTTGGTACCGGGGATCAAACTCAGGACCTTGCGCTTGCCAGGCAGGTGAGGTGCTACTGAGCTAAATCTCCAGCTTTCCCAAATGCTTTTCTAAATGCCATCGCCATGCTTTTGTTCATGCTGTTCCTCCTACCTGAGACACCCGAGATGTGACTCCACACGACCTCCAGGCACTGGGGTGTCCCTAGCTCTCACATCTCTCATGAGGCCACACACTCTGCTGCTCCTCCCATCCACACTGCAGAGAAGAAACCAAGACTCTGAAGGTTAAAGTGTGGGCCCAAAGTCACAGAGCTGTTAGGCACTAGAGCCAAGATTCAAAACATACTGGTTTGAGTGTGGGGGCACACACCTGTAATCCCAGCACTTGGGAGGCTGTGGCAGGAGGATGACCTTGAGTTTGAGGCCAGCCTGGGTTACACAGAGAGTTCAAGGCCAGGCTGGACTACATAACCATTTCTGGTTTCAAAAAAAAAAAAGAAAGAAAGAAAGAAAAAAGATTTTGGGCTGGGGATTTAGCTCAGTGGTGCCACCACCTGCCTTGCAAGCACAAGGTCCTGAGTTCAATCCCCGGTACCAAAAAAAGAAAAAAGATTTTGACTAAAAATGCCTCAGTATTTCTCACTTCACCACACACTACCCCTCCTCCACAATCTTACCAAATCCTGCTCATCCATGGCCCAGGGGGGCAGTTGAAGGCCTCCTGGGTACACCCAGTCAGGCGTTCTCACCTCTCTTGGCCCCCTGACCCCCTGCATCAGGTGTCCAAAGGCCTCCCTTAACCTTCTCCAGCCCAAAAGCCCTTAAGGGGAGGGCCAGGTCAAAGAGCTCGTTTCAAACAGCTAAGACTTCACTGATTTCCACTCCTACCTCCCACCAAGCTCCTTCCCATGGTAGGCGCTCAATGAATACCTGCTGGTTCAAACTGCAGAGGGAGCCTCAGCTCTGGGGGTCCGGGGCGAGGCAGCTGGAAGCTTGGTGTGTCCCTCAGAAGAAAGCATGCAAAGCCAGGCCACGGGTGTGCAAAGAGGGACACTGCTAACAGCAAAGAGCAATAAACAGTCCAGAAACAGTGCAGCTGAGCACCTGCAAAGGGTAGTGGTGGAGAGTAGAGAGTCTGTCCTGAGGACAGTGAGGCCAGGGACACTGACTGGGTGAGAGGTGACAGTCTCAGCTGCTTGGAACCAGCTTTCTGCCAACCTGTAAAAACTCCCACTTCATTCCATTAGGCTCCTGAGAGATAAAGGACCAGGACTGCAGCAGCACACCAGCCTCTCCTCCATATTGAACCAACCTTCAGGTTGTGTGTGCTGGGGAGGAAACCAAGAACATCAGACTTGGCCCCAGAATGCAGGGTGTCAGAGGGAGGGTGGGCGTTTGCTTCCGAGTTGGTACAGAGGGGAAATGCTACTAATAAGCATAATTTGGAGTGAGGAGTCCTGGGTCAGGTCTGAACATTAACACTGACTAGCTCTGTTTATTTCCACATCTGTGAAGCCAGAAAAACAACTCCAGCCGGGCATGATGACACCCGCCTGTAAACCCAGCACTCGGGAGGCTGAGGCGGGAGGATCGCTGCTAGTTTGAGACTAGCCTGGGCTACATAGTGAGTTCAAGACCAGCATGGAGTACACAGTGAGACCCTGTCTCAAAAATAGAAAGAAAAACAACTCCATTCCCTGCCTGTCCTCAGGGAATCAAATGAACTGAGGAAAGTTTCAGGTGTAGCGCACAAAGCAAATTTTCTCAACAAGTGGCTGATTCTGAATTGTTTGCTGTGCGTCCCGTTTCTCACTCCAGAGCCTCCTCTCCCTGCCCATTCTCGCCACAGCAGGGCCCAGCTCGAGGGGTGTTGCTGGGGGCGCCAACCCTCTATCCCAGCCCCCTCGGGCCGGAAATGAGCCTTCACCTCACTGGACACTACAGTGACACAGGCCGGTTAGCGCTTCACCCCAAACCACTGGCTCCTTCCAAGCCACGAAGTTGTTGGGATCAGCCAGGAGCTCTTTACTCCCGCCGGGATCTCCACCCATCCACAGGTGAGAATCACCTGAGGAGCGGCGCTCTAACACCTAGGGCAGCCCAGGGCCTCCCAAGTGCTTCTACTGCGCCACCAGGGTTAAAAGCCATTGCATCCATGAAAAGACTCCAGCCTGACCCTTGCTTCCGGGGACCCAAGGTCTCCAGGGAGCTCTGACTCGCTGCTCCCTCTCCTCTCCCCGGTGAGCCCTCTGCAGCGATTCCACCGCTGCTCTTGCAGCCCAGCTTCTTCCGCCCTGACCCCACATCGGATCCACAACCTCATCAGCTCCAGGACCCACGACTCCCAGGGCGGAAGGCATCCCTGCCCCCCGTGGGTTTGTCGTCTGTGTCAGATCGCCCCTAATCCGGCCCGGCCTGCCTGCGAGCCCAGTCCCGGGACCGGCCTCTCACCGCAGTCCTGGCAGGCGAAGCCCAATTCCGTGGTTGAGGAGAGCCAAGCGCGAGTCACTGCGCCTGCGCGCATCACCCCGGGTTTCCCCTGGCTTTCCCTCCTCCCCGCTCAGCGATTGACTCCGGCAGGTGACCGCGCTGAGGGAATCGCCGCCATGTTTGTCTTGGGCGCTTGCCCTTACACACACAAGCACGCGCGCGCGCTTTCGAATAGGTTGAGGCGGCCTGGATTCCTGGCCGGTTCACCCTCTCTTTCAACTCCACGTCAACGCGTTTCTTTTCTGGTTACTCCCCTTCCTCCCTCCTCCCCAGTCCTTGTCTAAGTCAAAGGACCAGAGACCTGGGCCTCCTTCTTGAGGTCGGCCTGGATGCACAGCTGAGGCAGATACGGAGGTGACAACGGCACTGCCTGGGGTTCACTGGGGCTGGACTGTGGGCCCCTCTGGACGGGGATCCAGACCACAGGGGCCGAGGCTGCTGCGGGGAGACGAGCGCACCAGGCTGTCTGCTTACCGCCTGTAAGCAGTCATAGCCCAAGCTCCTCATTAAGGGAGCGATAATGCAGCTGACCGAGCGAGACGCGCTGCCATTCCAGCACTCCAGCCTGAGACTGGAGGATGCAGAGCTCCAGGCTGGCCTGAACTGCACAATGAGGCCCTGTCTCAAAATAACACCAATACAGTAATAGCAATACTAAGAGTAAAATGTAAGGAGTTCTAAGCTCTGACGATGTGCCCTATACTGCATTTAATATTCTACAGGCCTCTTCCTGTTGAGTCCTCACATTACACTTGGGAAGTAGAGGCTATGATCCCCACTTTACAGATGAGAAAACAGAGATCCAGTGACTTTCACACAACAAGAAACAGGAATGTTTCCTCTTCTTACCCTCGCCCCAAATCAAGTTTGTGTGGCTCAGTCCATCCCCCAACTGGTCTGGAAGCTTGGATAGGTTTCAAAACCATCAAACAACACACATTGCCAACCTCGAGTTTGTCATGCTGTGTCCTTTGTAAATTTGCTAAAGGAATTTCCCCTGCCCTTCCATCTCTTGCCAGGATGCACTTTCCTTTCAAAGCCAACCCTGAGTCTCCCAGCCCTCCGTGGGAGCCAGAGGGAAAACTGGAAGGGCTGAAGAGCAACGGCCTGGATGTGCCCTTTAGGAAAGGCCCTGGGCACACGATTCTCTGAGGCCCCTCAGCCTTCTGATTTTAGAGACGATGTAACCAGTTACTCCTTTATGTCAATACCAGGGCTGGACCTGTGATTATCTCTCATTTCTCTTGTGATTGCCAAGCACAGAGCTAACTGGGAAGGGACTTGGGGTGCTGCTGGAGTCCCGAGACCTGGGACAGACATGCATACACAGACAAAAAAAAAACCCACTCGGGAGCTCTTTGCCATGGTACCAGGAGGGCGATCAGTAGCTTCAAGGTGAAGCTGAGCAGCTCCTTCCCTGCTCCTTCCCAGCTACTGGCTGCCGGGAACTCACTGAAGTGGACAAGGAAGATAAACATCATACACTCTGAGAAGCGTATGGCCACAGAAGTTGCTGCTGACATTCTCCGTCAGTGGTGGGGACTACAAACAAGGTTCCCCGGTAAAGCAGGGTGTCTTGACTCATGGCCCAGTGTGCTGGCTACTGAGTAAAGGTCATTCCTCTTACAGACCAAAGAGAACTGGAGAGAGGAAAGCAAGAATCTGTTTGGGGTTTCATTGTGGCACCAATCTTGAGAGCCTCAACTTGGTTCTTTTTTTTTTTTTTTTTTTTTGGTACCGGGGCTCAAACTGGGGAACTTGGGCTTTCCAGGCAGGCAACGGAACCACTGAGCTAAATCCCTGGCCCTCAACTTGGCTCTTGTAAAAGGAGAGAAAGATGTTCCTGGATTGACTCGTACTAAGGCACCTCGCCGCCTGGAGCCCAAAAGAGCGAGCAGAATCCATAATCTTCAATCTCTAAAAAGATGGTGTCTGTCAGTATGCTGCCAGAAAGCCCTTAAGCAAGGAAGCTAAGACACTCAGGACCAAGATACTCAAGATTCAGCGTCTTAGTACTCCATGTGTCCTTCAACACAGACACTGCTGTATTGCTCTGAAAAAGCAGCATACTGAGAAAAACAAGGAATAAAGGCCAAGAAAAAAGAAAGAAAAAGAGAAAGAAAAACAAGGAAGAGGCTGCAGAATATGTACACTTCCAGCTAAGAGAAGAAAGGAAGCCAGAGAAAAAAGCCAGGAACAAACTGCCAAGGGATACAGGCTGTCCTCTCTGAGAGCGTCTACTTCCAAGTCTGAATCTGGTCAAAAGTAAGAATGCTTAGGCCCGAGTTTGATCCCTGGTACCAAAAAAAAAAAAAAGAAAGAAAGAAAGAAACAGGAAAAACAAAACAAAAGCCACTCGGATTGCTGAATTTTTAAATGTTTCATAAGAAGTTCATGGGAATGTGGGTGTGGATATTTGGGTGTGTATCACTGATCCAAGAGACCACTCAAACCAGCCTAACAATACAGGAATTTTTGACCTGGGTGGCTCAGTGCCATCAGGATGTCATTTCTTTCTTTGTGCCCTGGAGCAGGTCTGTCCTTCCACACTCAGGCAGGCCCCCTTTCCCTCACGACCCAGAATGCATTCTTCCAGGATTCAGACCTGGGGAAAGGAAATGCTTCCTTCCAATGGAATGGAGAACCAAGTCCTGGGCTTGACTCGCCTTGGTCCCCAGTGCTGACCCAAACCAGTACAATGCACACGGCTGAAGTACTGAGTAGCTTCACCCTAAAGCACCCAAAAGCTAAGCACAGAACAACCTACCTCTAAGAACCACTTTGCTGAGAATGAAGTGTGGTACCCCGAAAATCTGGAGGGGTGAAGACCGAGATGCATCTCAGTCAGAATGCCAGCAGCACTGTGCCCATTCCTGGAGGCTGTCGGGTGACCCTCCTGCCCACTCTTCGCAGCTTCTGGGGGCTGACCACATCCTTGCTCGTGACCCCCTTCCACCTTCAAAGCCCACACTGGCTGCCCAAGCCTCACCTACAGGGCATCCCTGGGACACTTCAACCACCTTGTCCACCTTTAAAGGCCCTTGTGATCACAACAGGCTCACCAGGACAGCTTTTTTTTTTTTTTTGGTGCTGGGGATCAAACTCGGGACTTTTTTGCTTGTGAGGCAGACAGCAGGTGCCGGAACCACTGAGCTAAATCCCCAGCCCCAGCTCTTTTTGTTTTGTTTTGCTTTTGGTGATACTGGGAACTGAACCTAAGGCCTTTGCACTGAGCTACATCCCCAGTCCTTTTTATGTTTCAATTTGTGATAGGGTCTTATTAAGGCTGGGCTTGAAATTTGATCCTCTTGCTGGGGATATAGCTTAGGGGCGCCATGCCTGCCTGGAAAGCCCAAGGCCCGAGTTCAATTCCCAGTACTGAAAAAAAAAAAAAAGGAAAAGAAACAAAATTTTTTTTAGTATGGGATCAAACTCAGGACTTTGCACTTGTGAGGCAGGCATGATGCCACTGAGCTACATGCCCAGCCCATGAAACAAACAAATTTTACCCTCTTGCCTCAGCCTCCCTGAGTACTCAAGATTGCAGGCCTGCGTCATCTCCCCCTCATTCATTCTCTTCATCCTCACTCTTCCTTTCTCTCCTCCTCCTCCTCCTCCTCCCTCTCCCTCTCCCCTCAGTAAGCCCCCCTATTTTCTTTCTCTCTTCAGTACTGAGAATTGAGCCCAGGGCTTTAACTTAGAGCGATATCTCCAGTACTTTCTGAGTCTGTTTTGTTCTGTTGTTTTAAATTTTGAGACAGCAACCTTAATACCACCTGCCGCCTTAGTCCCCCCTTGCCATGTGACATGACTTGCTGTTTCCCAGGGATGAGGCTGCAGACACAGGGGCACTGTTCTGCCTATTACCAACAGAGAAGGCCTCCCCCAGTAGTGTTGCCTCCTGGTCCTGGAACTGCTCCCAGTGCTGGGTTACAGCTGTGCACCATGCCTGGCAGGGTCTATTCCTTAAAGGGGACAGAAGGGGGGGCGGTGTGGGGCAGGGAGTCTTAGATAGATTCCAAATGAAACTCTAGGGTCTGGGAATGTGGCTCAGCAGGAGAGCAATTCCCCAACATGTGCCAGGGCCTGGGTCTGCACCTGGCCTTCCAGCTCTCCAAAAACAAACGAACACACACCACAAGCCTCCAGCCAACTCCCTCCTCTCTAGTCGGAGCCTGACCTAGGCACTGTTCTGACTAGGCCACTGCTCCAGATTAGACTTGGGAGAGCAGTTCAGTCGGGACTAAGGTGGCATCACCAGGTAAGTGTGGGAGCTCTCACCAGAGGGCAGCTGGGTTTTGAGGAATGTCAAGAAGCTGTGGTGACATCGCTTGAATTGGGGGGGGGGGTGCCAAGCGTGCCAGTGCAGCAGCCGGAGAGGGTACCAGTTCTAATCCGTATGACTATGGGTCCAGGGTGAGACCATCTGTCTTCACACGTGGCCTCTGGGCTTTGGCATCACTCGGGCTGGGTCCAACACCCCTGTCCCCTCACAGGCTGTGTGACACTAGGAAGTGGCCCTACCTTCTCCGAGCCTCGGGCTCCTTAGCTATTAAATAAGAATGGCATCACTATGTAGCTCCGGTAACTATGAAGAACTACAAGCAAAGCAGTCAGGTAATGTTCTAGAGTGTGAGGACTGAGCCTGGTAGCAGCCCCAGGACAGACCGTGGGCAAGGATGACACTGAGGAGGAGACTGGAGACAGATGTGGGGCTCAATTCTGCCCTTACGGGAAACTCGCTGTGTTTGGGCAAGTTATTTAAACGTCATAAGCCTCAGTCACCAAATACATTTACAGTGTGTTTGCAGCTCCTTGTTATGCAAGGTGGGATATGAGTACAGGGTTTCTAGGATTGATATGAACTTGCAGTGAGATGTTCACAAGCAACTTGGCTCAGTGCGTCCTGTGGAGGAGCCCAATCAAATATCAGGGTTAACACAAGCCACCTGCAGAGCCTGGGGCTGGGGCGCTAACCTGGCTGGAAAGGAACTAGGGTGGTCCGTCCGTCCTCCACGGATGTCCTGGGGAGGGCACGCTGAGCTCAGGCCACTGCCTCTTGCCTGGGGCCACTACGACCCTGTGCTCACTCGTGGGTGCGGTGCAGACAGACCGGCTGGCTCCCGGCCAGCTAAAGGTGTTTCCCTTTGCCTGGTAACGGGAGGTGTGGCCGCGGCAGGCATGGAGGGCAGGAGCGAAATAGACAGTGAAGAGAAGCCAGACCTTGACCCCCGGGTCCTCTAAATGCTGGAGACCTAACCCACGAGGCTGACAGAGAAAGTGAGTGGGGACTGCTAGGAAGGGCACGCCAGGCCTGAGGGTTTGAAAAGTCCATGGGCCGCACGGCTGCGGGCAGCCTGGGGTTGGGGCCCAGCCCCGGGACGAGCAGAGGAGGTGGGGAGCTGAGTCCCCGAAGAAGCAGGAACCAGAGCTCCACACCCTCCTCCACAGGTCGGAAGCTGGAGGCCGGATCCGACGTCAGGAACATGTTCCCCTACGTCTCGATGCCGAGCGTCCCCCTGCCGAGCGCGGAGGGCGGCTGGCCCCCGCCGCAGCCCTTCATCTACACCTTCCTACCGGGCGCGCTGCTGCTGCCGCCCATCGGGGCCCACGACTTCTGCAGCCGGCCGGCCGGCCTGCGGGAGCTCCACTGCTTCCACGGCGCGCGCGCGCCGCCCTGGTGGCCGTCCCCGCCGCTCCCCGCCGCCGGTGACTGGCGCCAGTCTCGACCCGCAGCAGCGGCCGAGCGCGCAGCGCCGTGGCCCGAGGGCGCCAGCCTGCAGGCCGAGCTGCGCTGGGGCCGCGTGGAGCGCGTGCAGGGTCCGCCCCTGCGGCTGCCCGACTCCGTGCGCCGGGAGTTTCGGCGCGCGTACGGCACCTACCCGCGCACCGACGTGCGCGTCACTCGGCGCGGGGCCGAGTTCCTGCTGCAGGCGGTGCCGCGCGTGGGCGAGCCCGAGTACCGCGTGCAGAGGCGCGTGGCGCGCCAGCCGGACGGCGGCCACAGCGACGACAGCCCCGCCCGGGGAGCTGGGCTGCGCGGCCGCGCCCAGAGCAGCAAGGGGCCGAGCTGAGCGCGCCTCGGGCCGGGGGTGGTGCACTGGGAGCGGAGAAGGGATCGAGGGTCCCCCGGGAGTGCTGGCCCTCTTTCCTCGGTCCTGGACAGCCCAGCAGCGGGCTAGAAGAGCAGCCTGACTGTTTCCGCTCCCCCCTCCGCACCTTGCCCTAAGAAGCCTACCGGGCGCTGAGCCTCCATTTTCGCTTCCTTTTTTTGGTACCAGAGTCGCCCTTCCCCGCCCCGAAGCCCAGGGCGCGGCCACAGTCCCCTGCTAGTAAAGAAAGGTAAATAAATGAGTGAAGTCAAGTGTACACTGCTAGTCATTTTCTGTTTGGAAGTACTGCAGATGTTTTGCCACCTGTGAAATGAGAGCCTTACACAGACGTAAATAAATGTGTATATGCGTGCCTGCACGCGTGCGTGTGAGGTTACTGTGGCCCTCTGGAGAAAGTGGCACCCTGACCACCGGGCCAGGTTCCGGTCTCAGTAATCCCCGCCAGCCAGGGCCCGTCCTCTGTTGGTGTCAACAACGGATGGGGATGGGAGGCGGGCCGAGACCTAGGTTTAGTGTTCGCTCTGATATTTTCTAGTCATGTACCTTTAGCCACTCTGAGCCTCAGTTGCTTTATCGGTAAAACAGGCATAAAACTAACTCACCCTAATCAAAGTAAAGATGAATATTTGTCTGTCTCTCTCTGGACAGGGTCTCACTATGCAGTTCAGGCTGGCCTTGAACTCACTGTGTATCCCAGGGAACTCTCGGCCATCCCCCTGCCTCGGCTTCCTGAGTGCTGGGATTACAGGCCTGAGCCACCATCAGAAGCGTATGTTACTTCTTGTCTCCCCTTTCTTGCTAACAGTCTTTTTTCCCCTTGTGGTACCAGGGATTGAACCCATGGCCTCGCACGTGCTATGCAAACACCTGACCACTGAACTACATCCCCAGCCCTTTTTAGTTTTGAGACAGATTCAGGCTAAATTGCCCGAGCGAGGCTGGAACTTGTAACCTTGCTCCCTCAGCCTGCCACATAGTTTAGGATTATAGGCACGGTCTTAATTTATTTATTTATTGGTACTGGGGATTGAACCTAGGATCTGAGTACCAAGCTGCATCCCTGGACCTTTTTATTTTAAAATAGAGTCTCACTAATTTGCTGAATTGCTCTGGCTGGGCTCAAGGTTTTTGACCCTCCTGTCTCCCAGAATGCTCAGATTACAAGTGTACACCATCATACCTGGCTCCAGCACGGTCTTTTTCTTTTCAAAAAATTCTTTTCCTCCTTCCTTTTTCTTTTCTTTCTTTAAGACAATGTCTCACTATGTAACTCAGCCTGCCCTCAAACTCTCAAAGGCATACATAATTCCACTTCAACCTCCTGCATGCTGGGATTACAAATGTGCACACCCACACCCAGCCTGTGTTTAATTCTTAATAGGCTGAGGTTTGCAATTTTTTAGAATTTCTGGGGAGGGGGCACACATCCAATTTCAACTGCGACTTAGCCAGGTAACCAGATCTGATGCCCAGGCTGGATAAATGTAGCCCTTTGTGGAACTAGTTTTACTACACAGCCATTGGTAGCTGACCTGGGTATATAGGTGTATCACTGAAGGTGACAATCTGATTGGAGATTGCTGTATTTATGAGTTTCAAGGAGAAGTTCTCTCAAACCTCAAACCTCGGGAATGGATATATATCCCTATGTAGCTCAGGTTGGCCTTGAACTCATAGCGATCCTCCTGCCTCAGCCTCCCAAGTGCCGAGATTACCAATGTGAACCACCACACCCAACTGGGAAAGGTATTTCTTCTGATAAATGGTTTGCTTTTATCTTTTAAGCACCACAAACTTCATAGCTGATCATGTTTCTGTGTGCCCTGGTTTCTGGGGAGCTCAGAGACAAATCTGCTTAACCCTTTACTGAGCACAGATCCTGAACTTTGTTTTCTCTTGTTTTCCCTTCCTCTCTTAAAATCATTAAAACACAAGGAGGTGGGCTGGGGACATAGCTGTGTAGCATGCACAAGGCTTTCACCCAACACAAGACTCATGAGGAGGTGCAGTGTGAGGAGCCTGCTGGATTGTCCTGGAAAAGTAAAAGACTTCAGCTGGATGTGGTGCCACAGGCCTGTGGTCCCAGGACTCCGAGGCTGAGGCAGGAGGACTGCACATTCAAGCCCAGCCTGGGCAATTTGGCAAGACCCTGGGTCTGATCGATAGTACTGCCCCCCAAAAAAGGTAGAGGGGAAAGGTAGCTGAGAGAAGTTTCTCCAAGGGACACCTGAAGAATGGGAGGAAGCTCACTGTGCAAAAGGAAGGGAGCTGGGGAAGTGGAAGCCAGGCAGAGGGCATGGTGAGTAGGAAAGACTGCATTCTAGGCCCAGGCAATGCCTGAACACCAGAGGAGTCCCTGCCCTCGGAGGAGGAGCGGAGGGGACTGGATGGAAGGGAGATGTGTGGGTGTGTGTGTGTGTGTTAGGGTTAGCGCTGCCTCCCTAAAGATGGGGAGGTGCAATGCAGACCTCTCTAAGTCATGGGAGCCCCAGGGCCGAGGGCCTTTGCCCATCAGTTGGCAGGAAGATAGTGGCAAATGACCTTAGAGCCAGGTGTGGGGGAGCATCCTTGTGATCTCAGCACTGTAGGAGGCTGAGGCAGGAGGATTGAAAGTGTGAGCCCAGACTGGGCAATTTGTCAATCTACTGAGACCCTGTCTCAAAACAAAACACAGAGGGTCAGGGATTTAGCTCAGTGGTTCCAGCGCCTGCCTCACAATCGCAAGATCCCGAGTTCAATCCCCGGTACCAAAAACAAAACAAAACAAAAAACAAAAACAAAAACACAGAAAGGGCTGGGAATGTAGCTCAGTGTGAAGGTCCTGGAGAAAGAAAATCATATTACTCCTCTGCTCGTAACCCTCTACCCATAGGGATAAAATCCAAAATTCTCAACAAGGCTGCGAGGCCCTACTTTTTTTACTTCTAACTTTTTTTTTCTTTTCCCCATATCACAGGCTTTTTGTTGTTGTTGTTGTTACCAGGGATCGAACTCAGGTCCTTCCACTTTTGAGGCAGGCAGCAGAACCACTGAGCTAAATCCCTGGCCCTCACAGGCTTTTTAAGGGCTCGGAAATGTAGCTCAGTGGGAAGGCTAGAGTCCCATTCCCTCGGGCACAAGAACTAAAGCCAAAACCAAACCAAACCAAACCAAAACAAAACAACCCTGCAACTTATTCTCAAGTGTGTCAGGAAAAAAAATCACAGAGGCACACAGAGGTGTGTAGGGAGAGAGAAATGGGAGGGGAGCAATGTGCACAACAGCCAGCAGCTGGTGAGTCTGGGGAGGCTAAAAGTTCTTTGTATTTCCTCAGCACATTTCTGTAAGTAGAAACTTTTTAGTTTTCATTCATTTACTTGCGCATTTGCAGTACTCTCTGCTTCCCTTCCTGAGGGGCCACAGGGCTCAGACACACGTGGCTTCTCTTTCCACCCCACAAGCGCCCCCTCCACAGCCAAGCTGTTAGAGAGGGGCTCCTTGCACTGTGGCTCACAGCCCTGTGGGTGGAAGCCTGCTTCCTGGTTGGATCTTTGACCTGAACCCTTAGAAGGGCAGAACCCAAAAAACACCCGGGCTGCCACAGATCTTTGCATCTGGCTCCACCTGATTTCCATTCTGCCGGGAAACCTGGCCCAGAGAGGGATTTGATTCACCCAAGGTCACACAGCAGGTGTCGTCTGGAGCACCTGGCTCCCAGCAGGGTGCAGGCTACCGGCCCCATCCAGAGGGCTGCTCCTCCTGCCCTGCCCAATTCTTGCTCAGCCCTCCAGTCTGACCTGGAGCCGCTCACTTAGGAAAGCCCGACCAACCGACCAATTTCAACACATGCCCTTTTGGGCAGCTCCTGTTCCACTTCCAGGAATAGACTAAATCAACCTCACCTGCCACAGCCTTAGTACTGAGTCCCTGTTGGGTCCCAGGTGCTGTGTGAAAGCCCTTGGCAGTAACTCTCCCCTTCTCCTCCTTGTTACTGTCACAGTCGAATGGGCCAAACGTAGTCTGGGTTCTCGTGCTTGACAAGAATGGCCAAGCGAAGGCCTAGCAGTAAGTAGCCTCCTTTATTGGAGAACGTGGGATGGCAGCCGCAGGAACAGGCAGAGGGCAAAGGGAAGGAAGAGGAAGCCGAGGTCGGAGGCGCAGCTGCGGCTGGTGGTGAAGTTCCGGGGAAGGAGCTTAAGTGGTGCTGAGTGGACCAGGTGGCATTTGGGGGCTGGCGAGTGGGCCCTGCCTGGGAAAAGGAAGAGGAACCCTCGATAACTCGGCTTCCAGTATTTAAAGGCCCAGACACCTCTGGGTCCAGTTTGTTTCTCACAGGTGTCCGGATCCACCACCTCAGGCAGCAAGACCTCCTAAGCTTAAATATGGATAATCAGCTGGGGATTTAGCTCAGTGGTTCTGCTGCCTGCCTTGCAAGTGCAAGGACCCGAGTTCAATCCCCGGTACCAAAAAAAAAAAATGTATATATGGATAATCATTAGGGTGGTGCTGTGCCTGCTGTCGCCCGAAGGGAGGGGAGTGGTTCCCTTCTCCTTGCTGGACAGGTTTTCTACCTGTACTGTTATAGACAGGGTCTCACTATGTAGCTCAGGCTGGCCTTGAACTCACAGCAATCCTCCTGCCTCAACCTCCCAAGTGCTGGGATTATAAGTAAATGCCACCGTGCCTAGCTTACCAACTCATTAAATTTAATGCTCCCAAAAGAAACGCTCACAAACTTTGATGTGGATATAATTATTATTTTCATTTACAAATAAGGAGGCTAACAACTTCCAATGTTTACAGAGACAGTACAGAGAATACATCTGATTTGCTTTAACCTGTAGGTCAACGGCTTTTTCACAGGAGACACATTCAGCAAAATGCAAGGGATGTTTATTGTGAAACTGCTGTGTGCAGAGCCCTGGACGAGCTGAGGGCAGGGCCCAAGAATCCAGTCCCACTGTTACGGAGTTGAGGCTTTCTGCCAGGTGCGGTGGCAGGCGCCTGTAACCCTGCACTGGATCACTGAGAGTTCCAGGCCAGCCTGGGTTACACAGTGAGATCCTGTCTCGAAAAACACAAAACAGAGGCTTCATGAACAGGCATCTGAGAGGATCTGAAGGATGTGTTGGACTCAACAGCCGGTGAGAAAGAGGTGCCCCTCTCAGAGCTGAGGGCGGGCAGACAGCACGTGCATGGCAGCGGGAGAGGAAGCGGCTGGGGCTCCCGGGGGGCAGGCTGTGTCCAGGCAGCCCCAGAGCTCACTGGAGGCCGGGCCGAGGAGGAGATCTGGGAGCCTCTGAAGCCACTGGGCAGAACAGCAGCAGAGCCAGTCTTTAGAAGCTTTGCCCAGTGGGTGGGCGGGAGGGGCCTGCAGCTGGCATCCCCGGCATCCCCGGCATCCTCGAGGCAGCACAGCCAGGCAACAGAACTGAGTCCCCAGGGCATTGCTGGAGCTCACAGTCTATGGAATTCAGTTCTCAGAGCCAGGTGGCCAAGGGCACCGAGCCCAGATGCTGCCCTCCCGTGCTTCTCCCCATTCCCAGGGTGAGCGGGGGGTGGGGGGTGGGGGGTGGGGGGTGTCCAGTGAGAATCCAGAACCAGAGCTCTCAGGATACTTCCCACTAAGAGTGCACTAAGCTCGGAGCTGGGAGAGCAGCCCCGGCCAGGAAAGGAGGAAGGGACGGGACAGGGTGCCCAAACCCGGCGATCTGGGTTCGGGGTTACAGGCGCCTGCCACCGCGCCTGGCAGAAAGCCTCAACCCTCCGCAGCGCGACTGGATTCATGGGCCCTGCCCTCATCTCGTCCAGGGCTCTGCACACAGCAGCTCCTCAATAAACGTCCCTTGCACTTTGTTGACTGTTCCTTGGGAAAAGGCGTAGACCCAGGGGCTTCCTGGGTCCGAGGGGATCCCCAGGGCGGGAGTCCAGGAGTTACAGCTCGCTGAACATCTCCCACTTGGTCTCAGGTTTGGGAACGCTGAGAAGAGAAGAAAGGCTTCCCTGAAACGCGCTTTCATCTTCCGGAGCGTGAAGCCCGGGACAGGGTTCTGTGCTCACTCGCAGGAGAAGGAGGGGCCGCCAAACCAGCCAGAGACCCGCCGAGCCCTGGTGAAGGGGCGGCACTTACTGGAGGCCTGGGCTGCGCTCCGGAGGCTCCGCAGCAGCGCTCGGGGAGCAGTCGCACCCCCTTAGAAACGGCCCCCACCCCGCGCGCCTCCGCCCCACTCCTGCTGCGGGAAGGCCGGGCCGGGAGCCCCTCGTCCGTCCGTGCGTGCCCCTTTCCTCACCTCAGTCTCTTGCTGTGCCTTTCTCACCTCTTGAGATCAGCCCGGTTCCTTCTCGCTCTCAGTGCCAGAAACAGCTGGCCTCGAGGCTGGACTCGGGCCGACTCCTCATTCTGAGGCAGGAAGGTGGAGAACCGTCCTTTGGGGGACACTTCAGCATAGGCTCCCAGACCCCCAGCTGCAGAACTCACCTGAGGGAGGGCCGGGGATTTAGCTCAGTGGTTCTGCCGCCTGCCTCGAAAGCGTAAGGGTCCAAGTTCGATGCCGGTACGGAAAAAAAAAAAAAAAAATCCCGAGAGAATGGGGAGAGGACGCATTGCTCTCACCCCTTCCCAGGGAGCCCTGAAAGGGCAAGTGGAGTTGTTCCTGCCGAGGAGGGAGAGACTAAAGGGAAGGGCCAGCGGGGAGTCCCGAGAAGGGTAGGCTTTGGACAGTGCGCACCCCAGCCTTCCGTGCCTGTCCTGTGTCTGCTGGGCCCTCTCCTTCCCCATTTCTGTCTTTTGGCCCCAGAACCTGATCCCTGCCTCACTGAATCAGGTCTGCCCTGGGTCTGAGTCTCCACCTCAGAGAGCTTCCTCTCACCCTTCCCTTAGACCTTCGTTCTGATAGCTAACTACACGCAGCTGCCGTCAAAGACGCAGGGAAAGTTTTGGGAAAGATAAGGAACAGCGTCAGGGACGGTGCGGGGATCCCGGGTCAGAGCGGGTCAGCTCCACTGAGGAAGCCTGGAAGTTCCAGGAGTGGGGTGGTGAGGAGCAGGAGTCCTCTATTGTGCATCGGCCGGGCCGGCGGCCGGAGGGGGAAGGGGCTGAAGAGCGAGGGCTGTCCCATGCCCTTCCCGGGGACCGGCCAGAGCGCAGAGTGGCTGTCATTCTGCCGCCCCTCATCACCTCCACCAGCGCCAGGCCCGCAGCAGCAGCTGGCGTTTTATGGGAGAAGCGATGCCAGGTACGTGCTTCTTTCCGGCCCCTTCCCCCTGCAGCCAACCGCCTACTCTTTCGGAAGCCAGAGGGCTGCGTGTGTGCGACGGGGGACACTGGACGAAGAGGGATAATAATGCCTTTCTCTATCTAATCTTGGCACTGCCTCAGTCCCTAGAGGAGAAGGTGGCATTTTCTCCTTTGGACTGAGTTCGGGTCCTTTGCTCCTTCTTAGGGGTCTAGGTCTGAAAATGGGCTCATCGCTGCTGCTGAGTAGAGTGGACCAACTTTCTCTTACGACGAATTTTGGTGTTCGCAGCAAGGGTTGGCTGTGAGCTTCCCGACAGGGCAGTCTCGGGAAGCCGAGGCCTTGCCAGGTTCTAGTGCACAGCCCTCCAGCCCTACATTAGCAGCTCTGCCTACAGGGACACGAGGGCACTGGGGTGGGCTCAGGTGATCCTCAACCTGGGCACCTGGGGCGCATCAAGGTCCCAACCCCCTGTAACCCACCTAATCTTGTGGAGACAGCTGTTAAGGCAATACAAAGGGGACCGACAGGCCCGGGAAGCCAACACCTAAGAGTTGACTGAGTAGCCAGGCATGGTGGCACACGTCTGTAATCCCAGCACTCAGGAGGCTGAGGCGGGAGGACTGCTGGGAGTTTGAGGCCAAGCTGGGCTACACAGTGAGTTCAAGCCCAGCCTGAACTGCATAGTGAGGCTTTGCCGAGCTAGCGAGCGAGCGAGCGAGAGAAGAGAGTTTAAAGCTGGACTGACCACAAAGGGGGAACAAGGCTGGAAAGTGGGGAAGAACACGGGGTATTGCAGTAGGGGCCACCAGATCCAGCGAGCCAGGGAAGGGCAGCACAAGCATGGAGGAACGAGGGTAAAATCTGTAGGGTTTCACTGCAGAGATCCTGGAGGCGAGGGGATAAGGCGGACAGGAAGACCCAAACGTGCGGCAGAAAGGTTCTGCGCCTCTAGCGGCGAGAAGGAACAAAGCGGGAGTACACCCCGCATCGTGAGTCCAGCCACGTGCCAGACCTCCTCGAGTCGTTCCTCCCACCCCTCAACAAAAATGGCCGCCGTGGGAGCCCGTCCAAAGCCCAAGATACTGCACAACGTCGACGAAAGCTCCGCCCTGTTACGGGCAAGTTTCCCTTTTCAAAAATGGCCGCTGAGGCATCTCTGGAGAGGGAGCCGCTCTGGGCCCCGCCTTTGATCTCGTTGGTGGGGCTGAGGGGATGAGAGCTTCACCGCGCGGGACAAATCGCCGGCGGCTTCCAGCGGAGCAGGTGATTTCCCCTCCTGCCCCCGGCCCAGGGCTTGGAGTGGCGCGGAGAGCGTTGATCCGGGCAATCCGTCCCGTGTGTTCCCCCCGGAACTCTATCTCTGATCCTGGCCGTGGCCTGGATCAGGGCACATCTCTTTGCTCAGGCCTGTCGCCTTGGGTCCCCTAGCTGCAGCGCGGTGCCCTCGGGCCCACGTTCTGGACGCCTAGGGGCGCCCGCGGCGGTCCAGGCGTCGCGCACTCCCCGCCCTGCTCCCCGCACTGATGCTCCCGCGGGCTTTGGGTGGCGCGTGCTCCCCGGCTCTCCTCCCTGTCCTTGGCGTGTCACGGCAGAGTGGTGCCTTCGAGGCCTCCTTATGGATCCGGGAGCCGGGAGCTGGGAGCCGGGAGCCCCAGGGAGGACCTCGGCGCCCCCTCCTCCCCACCCAGGGCAGCAGGACCCCAGAGGGGCCCGACGTCTCGGCTACCTTCGGGCAGTGAGGACAGGGTAGGCTGCAGAGGAGAAGTGAGTATTGCTGAATGGGGTTGGGAGAGACGTTTTGAGCACGGGGAATGGTGTGAGTGGATTCCTTAGTGGGCAGGATGCCGCACAGGGAGGACCCAGGCAGACCTGGGCCACACCGTTGGCATTGTGACACACGTGGTGGTGGCTAACTGGCTGGGCTCAGACTGCTTGGGTGTGATTTGGCCATTAACTTGCTCTGTGGCCTTGGGCAAATTATTTAACCTCCCAGTTTCCTTTCAGGTAAAATGAGGATAATATCAGTATCCACATTTTAGGGTTGTGAGGTTTAGGTAATGTAATATAGGTAAAATGCTTTGAATCATGTTTGGTAAACAATTGATAATGACAGTAATAACTCCCCAGCTCCCAGACCTTGGTAAGAAACTCAAGAGGCATTGAGGCAGGTGTGGTGGCACATTACTCAGAAGGCTGAGCCAGGAGGGCTGCAAGTTCGAAGACAGTCTGGGCCATTTAGCGAGACCCTGTATCAAAATAAAAAATAAAAAGGGCTGGGGATGTACCTCAGTGGTAGAGTGCCCTTGGTTTGATCCCCAGCCCTGAAAAAAACAAAAGAAAAAACCCCAGACATTAGGCACAACCTGGAGAAACTTCTCTAGAAACTGCGCTCTTCTGCAGCAGCTGGGTCTTTATCCTGCAGAGTTGCCACCCACTGACAGCGGCCAGGGTGTGAGGGTCTGCAGGGGACCTGCATGGTGGGGGGCCAAGCAGCTCAGCTGTGCTGTGCTCCCTCAGGCCCTGGCTAAGGCTCCGAAGCTGGCAGCTGGGGAAATTTCCCTGGTGGGATGGGGTTACTTAGTCCTGGTTTCCAAAGGGACCCCTGCCAGCCACAGTAGGTGATCCCAGCACCTGGAGACTAAGACAGAAGGGGTGCAGCAAATTTGAGGCCAGCCAGGACTCCATAGCAAGACCTCTCAAAACGTAGCAAAGGGACTCCTTAGGTCTCCCAGCAATTCTGTGAGCACCTGTATCACAGATGGGAGCCCTGACCCAGCCCACTTGGAGGCCCTGATGCCCGAAGCCCCACCCCAGAGCCATCCTAAGAGTGGACACTGACCCGGCTGACTGGACCTGTTATACCCCAGCCCACTCTGTTGGAGCCCAGAGCCTCGTGCATGCCAGGGAGATGTTTTAGCACTGAGCTCTTGACCACCACAGTCAGCCCTGGTGACTCTGAGCTTCGCCTTCATCTGGGAGTGGGAGCAACTGCTAATTGAGTGCCTGCTTCTGGTGTTGCTGGATAAACCAGGTGGATAGTCCCTGCCTCCCTGAGACAACTAGGAAAGACATTAAACTTTGTCCAAGTAATTAATTATAGCTGTGAAAGATCCTGCCAAGTAAAGAATAGAGCAGCCCGCAGTGGGGTGTGCGGGGTGTAAGATGGTGGTAACCAGGCCAGTTCTAGAGGGTAAGAGGCTTGAATGTTGGTGAACTGAAAGCCAGCCAGGTAGAGGACAATGATCCCGGGAAGGGTGAGTTTTATGATGGGCATGGAGAGAGGCAAGGGCACAGCCCTGACCAAGGGCCACACAAAGACTCTGGACTTATCCAGAGGTGATGGGGATTGGGCACAGTGCCCACGTCTAATTCCAGCACTCGAGAGGCTGAGGCAGGAGGATTACAAGTTGGAGCCCAGCCTGGGCAGCTTGGCAATTTAGTGAGACCCTGTTTCAAAATGAAAAAGGGCAGGGAAGGTAGCTCAGTGAGAAGGCCCTGGGTTCAATCCCCACTACTCCCACTTGATCTTAGCCAAAAGGCCGAGAAGTGATCCCCAGTACTGACACTTGATCTTGGCCAAAAAGCCAAAAGTGATCCCCAGTACTGGCAAAAGAGATTTTTTGGGGGGTACCGGGGATCAAACTCAGGACCTTGTGCTTGTGAGGCAGGTGTGGTGCCACTGAGCTACATCCCTGGCCCCCAAAAAAGGTTTTTTTTTTGGTACTGGGGATCAAACTCGGGTCCTTGCACTTGTGCATCAAAAAAGATTTTGAGGGCCGAGGATTTAGCTCAGTGGTTTCGCTGCCTGCTGCGCAAGCGCAAGGACCCGAGTTTGATCCCCGGTACCAAAAAAAAAAAAAAAAAAGATTTTGAAGGAGGAGAAGATACAACCCTTTGTAAAGCTCTTGGGTGGAGATAGGTTCCTGGAGGAATGATGGTAGTGGGAAGAAGGATTAGGAAACTCTTGGAGGCAAGAAATGGAGCAGAGTTAAGTAGAAAAGTAAAAGTGCTGAGAGGAGAAGATTGAGGTTTGATGAGTAATGGGCTAAAGGGAAGCAAGGGGCAGAACGGTGTCCAGGAGAATTCCCAGACCTGTGGCTGGAACAGGGAGAGGAACAGCTGCATGCCTGTACATAAATTTAGGGACCATGGCCCTGCTGGGCGTGGTGGTGCATGTCTGTGATCCCAGCACTCTGGAGGCTGAGACAGGAGGAGCTCTGCAAATTCAAGACCAGCCTGGGCTACATAGTGAGACCCTGTCTCAAAACAAAAAACAAAGCAAAAACAAACCAAAAAAGTTGGGGGGGGGGGACTCTGGAGGAATTAAAATATTGGTAGAATGTCGCTTTGGGACGAGGTAAGTGTCGGGTGCCTGTTAGACGTCCACATGCAGTGTCTGGGAGGTAGAGGTACAAGTTTGTTGCTCAGAGAGACTGGACTACAAGGTTGGACATTGGGGTGTTGATGGCTTAGTGCATGGGATATGGACCCAGCTGAGTTTTGTGGGTTTTTTGAGACAGGGTGGTGCTATGTAGTCCAGGCTGGCCTTGAACTCACTATGAGGACTAGGTTGGCCTGGAACTTGAGGTGATCCTCCTGCCTCAGCTTCCTGAGTGCTGGGATTACAGGCGTGTGCCACTGTGCCTGACTTTCAACTGAGAGCTTCCAGAGGGAGAGGACTGAGAGTGAGGAGAAAGAGGCAGTGGCCTTGAGGCTGGAGAGGGTAGCAGGGAAGGAGACACAGGGAACCGGGGAAGAAAGCCAGAGGGAGCGGGAAGCCGGGAGAACGTGATGACTCAGAAGCCATAGTTGGCGCTGCTGGAAAGGCAGCTGTCCAGTGCATCCGTGAGGACGCGCGCCCTCTTCTGGTAGTTGAAGACCACACAATTTGGCGGCCCAGAAGACAGGACCCTATTAGACTAAACCTGGAAAAGTGACTGTGAGCGGGCCCCTGGGAAATGTTGGTAGAGACGCTGGAGCAGAGGCAGGGAGCAGTGGGTAGAACGGAGAGAGTGAGGGAGCGGGCGGGCAGGCAGTGGGCGGGCAGGAGCAGGCCAAGTCCAGGGTGATCTGCAAGGGTTGGACGCTGGAGGACTCGGGTGGGAGGCCCAGTGCATATCCCGAGGTGAGGTGTGCACAGGCACCCAGGCCTCCCCAGCGGTAAGCTGAGCTGACATTCAGCCATGGGCCTGGAGCCTTTCCCTACCACCTCTGCATTCCTAACTCCCATGCACAGACTCTTGGGAGTCGGGAATGGATAGATGGGGATGGAGCAAGTAACAAGCAAGCTGGGAGTGGTGGTGCACAGTTGTGATCCCAGCACTCAGGAGGGAGGCTGAGGCAGGAGGATCACTGTGAGTTCAAGGCCAGCCTGAGCCACACAGTGAGACCCTGTCTCAGAAAAAAAATAGTCTTGGGGCCAGGGATTTGGCTCAGTGGTTCCGCCGCCTGCCTCTCAAGCGCAAGGACCTGAGTTCAATCTCTGGTTCCAAAAAAAAAAGAAAGAAAGAAAGAAAAAAAACAGTTAACAAGCAGTCACTGAGCACCTACTAAGGGCACATTTTCCTAGGGGCTGGGGCTCTACCAGGGATGCAGACTGTGTCCTCCTTCACTCTCAGAGCTCACCCTCAGCAGGGCAGGCGGGCTGTGGGCAGTTCACCGTGACATCTGTGTGCAGTGGCGGAGTGTGGGGAATACCTGTGTGTGGTGGTTACATCAGGGAAGTCTCTCTGGGCAGGTAACACTCGAACACAGACCTGCAGAAGTGAAGCAAGAGCCTGTGGGGACCAGGGAGGCAGGCAGCTGTGAGGAGCCAGGAGGCTGTGGGGAAGGACTGGAATGGAGAGGCGGAAGAGGCGAGCACAGGCCAGGTCTTTCAGGACCTGTAGGCCTGGGGTTGCAGGTGGCAAGTCCTCCAGAGGCTCCTGGCTGCTGGAAGGGCAGGGACTGGGCAGCAGGGGACACCATGAAAGGCTCCCCTTCTGTCTGGGCCCCGGAGCCAGAAAAGCCCCTTTGTGCAGAGGGTGGTGGGCTGTCTGGTGGGAGAAGGGCTATGCTGGTCGTGAGGCCTGCTCCCCGGGTCTGGACAATGGGGCTCCTTGTGGTTGGACTTGAGAGCCAAGTATTGCCCTCAGTGACAAGATTCCTCAGCCAGGAGGCACGCGACCGCAAGACCCGGGCTTCTTACCAGAGGCCTGGGCCTGCTTCAAGGAAGTGCGATGGAGGGCGGGGTGGCCTTCTGCAAACAGTGTGACCCTGTCTCGGGCTGGAGGAGGCAGCAATGGAGAGGGTGGCAGGGGCTGTGGCTCTGTGGGGAGGGCACAGCAACAGATGTCACCAGGCAGGCGGGGAGGGGCAGGCAGAGAGGGCTCAGCAGCTCTCCTCTGTCTCGTGTCCCTCCAGACAAGGGGCAGGCATGGAGCTGGAGCGGATCGTCGGTGCGGCCCTCCTCGCCTTTGTGCAGACACATCTTCCAGAGGCCGACAGCAGGTAGAGGACCAAGCCAGGGTGGGGTCACTGCTGCCAGCAGTGCCCTGGGCCCTGGCTATGGAAGGATGGGCAGAAAGCAGAAGCCCTGCTCCTGAGGTGGGGAGGATTCGCAGGGATGGCCTTGCCTCTGTCCTGTCACCTTGTTGGACAGGGGGAAAACCGAGTCCCTGAGGGAAGGGGTACTCCCTGGCCTCAAGGACTGAGGTCTGACTTCAGGACCCCCACAAGCCCAAGGGGTGGGTGTCAGGCTCATCCTGTGTCGTTCCTGCAGTGGCTTGGATGAAGTCATCTTCTCCTACGTGCTGGGGGTCCTGGAAGACCTGGGCCCCTCCGGCCCATCGGAGGAGAACTTCGATATGGAAGCCTTCACTGAGATGATGGAGGCCTATGTGCCTGGCTTCGCCCGCATCCCCAGGTGGGCCCTGGCTGGGGCCAGAAGGAGGGGGTGGCAGGCTGTGGGGGTGGAGAGGGTCCTCTCACCACCTTCCTGGCCCTTTCAGAGGCACAACAGGGGACATGATGCAGAAGCTGTCAGGGCAGCTGAGTGATGCCAGGAACAAAGGTGAGCCAGGCTCTGCCCCTTGGGGGACTCGTAACCACCTCCCAAAGTCCCCAAAAAACTGATGCCCTCTCTGCCTCTTTAAGAAAACCTGCAGCCACAAAGCTCTTGTGTCCAAGGTCAGGGGCCCATCTCCCTGGATCTCCTGCAGCAGCCTGAAAAGCTCAAAGAAGAGGCCAGGTCTCCTGCTGCAGCGAGGGACACCCAAGACGGGGTAACGGTAAAGGTACTGGTGAGCAACCTTGGGGGCCAGAGAGGAGGAAATGCTGCCGGTGGTCAGCTGGTCAACATTTGTGCCCACAGGCAGCTGGCACTGAGGAGTTGCTGCCGGGGGTGGATGTGCTCCTGGAGGTGTTCCCTACCTGTTCAGTGGAGCAGGCCCAGTGGGTGCTGGCCAAAGCTCGGGGGGACTTGGAAGAAGCTGTGCAGATGCTGGTGGAGGAGAAGGAGGAGGGGCCCGCCGCCTGGGATGGCCCCGCTCAGGTATTTTCTCCCACAGCCCCAGCGCAGCCTCAGCTGCATTCTTCCTGGGTGTTAAGGCCCCACCCCTCCCTGTCCCCATGTTCCCCTCTTGGTGCCATTGGACCTAGACTAGGCTGCCGCTCTCCACAGGACCTGCCCAGGTGCCTCAGAGGTCCCCAAAAGGATGAGCTGAAGTCCTTCATCCTGCAAAAGTGAGTCCGGGCTGGGCTGGGCCCTGGAGCCTTCCGGGGTGGCAGGAGCTTCATCCAGCTGGTTTTGGGCAGGTACATGATGGTGGACAGTGCAGAAGACCAGAAGATCCACCGGCCCATGGCCCCCAAGGAGGTGAGAGGGTTGGGAGAGCTGGGGATGTGGGGTGGGGAGGGAGTGGCCGGGTTCCTACTGCTCACCTTGATCCCCAACAGGCCCCCAAGAAGCTGATCCGCTACATTGACAACCAGGTAGTGAGCACCAAGGGGGAACGATTCAAAGACATGCGGAACCCTGAGGCCGAGGAGATGAAGGCCACATACATCAACCTCAAGCCAGCAAGAAAGTACCGCTTCCACTGAGGCACGCACTGGACTCTGCCAGAGCCAGCGAGGCTCAAGCCCCCAAGGGAGGGAAGTGGGAGACCTACGGAGCCCAGGGGCCTCCCCCAGCCGTCTCCTTTCTTCTCCATCCGTTCCTCTACTTCCTCGAAGTGGTGTTAACCCACTCTTGGAGCTCTTCCGCAGGCACAGTAATAAAGGTGCTGGAAAGTGTGTGCGCATTCTGCATTTCGGTCATTTCTGTCTCCTGTCTGTCCTTCCCAACCCAGCTCCACATACCCTGTCTCTAACAGGGTAGCACCAGGCAAAGGACAGCAAAGAGGTCTTTATTTGAGGTTCTAGGGTGGGGCAGGGCACAGCGGCCCCCACAGTCCAGTTTCCCTGCAGCCCCGTGCCAGGCCGCCCCGCACAGTTCAGCTGACTCCCCTGACAGAAGTCAGACCTGCAGGTTGACAAAGGGCGCGAAGCCCGCCATGTCCTGCAGGAGTACCAGGGCCTGGTGCAGCGGGGGCTCCACGTCGATGTCCACGCCTCGTTTCCGCAAGCGGCTCAGGCTGGGCTCGGCCACGTGGTGGCAGTGCCGCACCCGCAGTGAGAGCAGCGCGGGGCAATACTCGGCCAGCGTCCTGGGGGAAGGGGTGAGGCTTGGAGCCAGGGCTCCAGCTCCCTCGGAGGAACCTTGCCCTCCCCCTCCTCTGGCTCTGGCAAATCCCAGGTCTCTGCGGTTTAGGGCACACCCTCCGCTGGACACGCGGGAGGGAGGTCGGGATGGGGGTCAGGCGCTTAAGGCCTCCAGGGACCCGGGCTCCCCAGGTTCGCCCAGGATGGAAGATTCCCCAGCGAGGGCGCCCTTTGCAGCTACAGTCCTCCAGCCCCGCAGCCCCCGGCACCTGACACCGTCGCTCCCGACGCGGAGGCAGCCGGTGAGGTCGAGGTGCTCGAGGCGAGGGCAGTTCCGGGCCAGCTCCTGGACCGCGGTGTCGCCCACGTTGGCGTTGACCGCCAGAGAGAGGCTGCGGAGGCCGGCGCCGCGCCGCTGCGCCAGGTACACGATGGCCTCGTCCTTGAGCTGGCGGCAGGCGGTGAGGTCCAGCTCCTCCAGCGCCGGGCAGCGGTCGGCCAGGCCGCGCAGCGCCAGCCCGTCCACCCAGTCACAGTGTGCGAGCGACAGGCGGCGCAGGCGGGGGCAGCCCTCGGCCAGCGCGCCCAGCGCGCGGCGGCTCAGCTGCCCGCAGCCGGCCAGCGCCACGCTCCGCAGCTGCGGGTTCCGCGCCAGCACGGGCAGCAGGTCCGCGTCCGACAGCCACTCGTGACACGGCGCCAGCGCCAGCGCCTGCAGCCCCTCGGCGTCCCGCAGCAGCCGGGCCAGGGCGGCGCGCGGGATGTGCGGCCCCACCTGGGGACGCGGGCGCCGGACTCAGAGCTGCCCCGCCGCCCGCGCCCCTCGCGCCCCCCGAGCCCTCCGCGCGGCCAGACCGGGGTCGCCAGGGGCCGGGCTCACCTGAGCGGCGTCGAAGCGGCGCAGCCCAGCCAGGTGCAGCTGCACAAGCGCCCGGAAGGCCCGGCTGACGCGCTGCAGCCGGAGCAGCTGGCGCAGGGGGACGCGGCTCAGGACGTGAGGGAGCAGCACGTCTTCCCAGGGCAGGTCCAGTAGCCTGCGTGGAAAGGGGCGTCGGCGTCCCTCGGCCGCGGTTACCTCCCGGTCCGCCTCCGCTGTTCTCCTGAGCTCCGGCTCGTAAGCGCGGGCTGAGGCTCCGCTCCCCTCGCCTGGGTCTCTACCCTCCCTCGGTCCCTCCAGCACTCGGTACCTGACGGCTCCAGGTTCTTGCTCCACTCCGGACGGCTCCATTGGTGACTCCATCGCTGTCTAACGCGCGTGCGCAGTAAGATCTCACTTGGGCCTTGGAACAGCAGCAGCGAACCGCCTACTTGAGCTGTGAGACAGACCGATTCAATCGAGTGCAGTCTAGCTGAGGAACCTGTCTGAGAGCTTTCCGGATGGATCCGAAGCTGCGGCAGAACGCACCAGTGGTGTAACATCAGATCTTGCCTCCTGGGGTGCAGGGCTAGAAGCCCTAGGCTGCGGGAGCTGTGGACGAAGACTGCTTTTCTGCCTTGGGCCGGCCCGCAGCCAGCAACCTCAGTGAAGTGGGAGGAGCGAGCTAGGCTGGAGACGGAGGGGCGGAGCCAGGATCCTAGGGTGTCCCCCCCCCCTCACCCCCGTCTTTATCGACTTGGAAAAATGGGGAAAACTGCCCAAGCTCTTACTCGCAGGCCCGCAGTAGGTGCTCAGTAAGTAACGCCTGGGCTGGGGGATAGCTCAGCGGACGAGCACTTGCACTTGCCTAACGTGATCGAGGTCCTGAGTTCGATCCCCAGTACCGCCAAAATAATGATTTCTGAAAGAACAAATAAATGGGGTGAAGCTCGAATTTTCCTTTTCATTCAGCAACCTTTATCAAACCTCCCATCCCTAGATAGTTGTGAAATATAAAACTATCCATCCCCTTCCACTTCGACACAGTGTGGGCCGGGTTTTGGCTGGGGAGAGACGAAGGGGGTGTTAAGCACTGTACATTCAGCGGCGCGTTCCTTTCCTGGAGTCCTGAGAACCACCAGGAGTCCTGGTTCTCCGAGGGCTCTGGGTCACTGTAGGGTGGGGGTGGACCGGCCGCGGGGCCGCCGGGGATCCCTCTCACTGCCTCCCCGGGTCCTAGGCCCAGGCTGGGCTCGGGGAAATCCCTGGAGTTGCTCTTTCCTCCATCCATCCACGGGCTGGAGACGTGAAGGACGCCGGGCCACTGCCATCGGTCAGGGTCGCGCACTCCTTCAGTGCAGCTGCTTCAGCCGCCTGCTCATTCCATTCCCAGTCGTGATCTCATCGGGGCTTCAGCACCTCTACGGGGTGGGCAGGTCTGTGCTTTCACTCCATTTTAAAGATGGGCAAACCGAAGCCCTGGAGAGGAAGCGCCTTGGCCAGGATCAAACGAGACCGGGCTGGCGAACCCAAACAACCTGCTTTTCCCAGAATCCCCTTCACACTCCCTCACCCCTTAATGCAGCAATAAGGGAAAAGCCGGCAGCCGGAAAAGACCAGGAGGGGTCTACTTGGACGAAGGGCTTGCTTTCCCTTCTTAGGCTGCTCCGGGAAGGGGCAGCTAGGAGGACTGACCTCTGCAAAGACAAACAGACGTGGGCGCGCACCACCTCCGGCCGCGCGCCTCCTCCCTCTCCCCGCTTTGTTCGCACCTCTGCGCCTGCGCAGTACGACCAATCTGGCGCTGTCCCTTTCAGCACCACGCGGAGCCGCACCACCCCTCCCCGCGGTGAGCCCCGCGCGCCCCCGCGTCGCACTTCCGCGCGCCCCCTGACCGCCACAGCCGACCCCTTCTTCCTTCTGAGGTCACTACCTACCCGCCCTGGCTTTCCTGAGGAGAGTAGTTGCCATAGTAACTCGTGTGGCCCTTCCTTAAAATAGCCAGACCCCCTTCCACCCTGGCCAAGGGCACCAGGTGGCCTGTCCGCCGTTTCTTTCCAGTCGCGGCCGTGCTGCCTGAGCTCTTACCCCTGGAGGGCGGGGGCACCAGCTCAGGCTGCAAGCAAGTTCTCCCTCAAGTCCGACTTATTCCCGGGTGGGTGACGAGACGGGGTCTCTCGGGTCTGAGACAGAACCCGCCCGAAGGCTGCACCAGGCGCCGCTCTGAGCTCCTCCACGGCGGGGCTTCTGGATGTAGGGGGCGGGCCCGGTCCACACCCGGACTGGTGCCTCGCGCGGCCGCGTGCTCGTGGGGGCGGGAGCGTGTGTGGCATGTAACAGGTCATGTGGCAGCCTCCTGGGGACACGCGTGGAGTCTGGAGCGGGCCCCGCGTGTGGCTCAAGAGGCAGCGGGCGAGAGGGGCTCAGACAGGAGAGCGGCGGGCACGTGAGGGTCTGGAGCGGAACCGGGCTCCTCGCCCTCCCCCTGGACTGGGGAGGGTCCGAGGTCGGCGGGAGGGGCCAGTGGGGATTGAGCGATGAGGGAGGGGGGCAGCCCTTGGGGCTCAGGGCCCTAGGAGCGGAGGGAGGTGGGAGATTAGCGTTGTTGAGCGGCGCGGGGTGGGGGTGTTGGAGGAGGGACCCGGAGGCAGGCGGGCCTGGAGCAGGGAGCTGCGCCGCCTGCACAGCTGAGCTAGGCCCGGCCTCCCCTCTGCCTCTCGCTCCCAGCTCCGGAAGAGCGGCGGTGAGTACTGAGGTAGCTCTGGGGAGGGGCTGCAGGGCGTGCAGGGGTCCCCGTCAATCAGCTTCAGCAACCCGCCCGGTGCCCTCGCTGCTCCTGACCTCGGTCTCTACCCCTCCCTATTATCCCTTTATGGCCCCTCCTGGGCTGGGCGAGATGAGTCACACTCCTGGGGGGGCCGTGGTGCAGTCTCCCCCAGACCAGAAGACCACCGTGGGGGAGGGGAGGGTGTGTGCCCTGCTCGAGCATGTGTGTAAATGTGCATCTGTGTCCGTGTGTGATTGTGGCCAGCAGGCCTGTCTGATACACCTGTGCCTCTGTGTGCACCGGAGAATGAATGATTGCCTGTGTATATATCTGGTACCTCTTTGTGTGTTCCTGCTTGATGATGGTGTGTGTGTAAAACAAGCATGTGCCTTTCCATCACACACATATTTGTTATGACTGTGAGAGTGTATGAGGGTGTGTCTTTGAGCAGTGTGTGTGTGTGTCTACCAGAGGGTGTTGCTTGTGAATGTATTTAATGTGTACTGACATATGTGTCCTTAGGTATGGGTGTAGTGTGCATGGATGGATGTGTGTGTGTGTGTGTGTTCATGTGCATCTGTACCTGTGTGGAAAAAAGTGTCTTTCTTGTTCGGAATCTATGTATGAGGAGGAACCTCTGCTCAGGCCGATGCTCACCTCCTCCTGAGCCTGTCTTTCATCGTCCCTACATAACCCCTGTTCTTCCTTCCCCTCCCCAGTGAGGGGGCTCTGTAAGAGGGCCTGTCCGGGAGCCGGGCTGACACTCCTGATCCAGAGCTGGGGTCCCAGCCTCCCCTACACCAGATACAGCTCCAAATTACCCAGGCACTTGGCTCTTTTCAACTTCTGAACTAGCTTCCTCCCCTCCCAGGGTGATGCTCAGGGCCCAGGAAGAAGGAGAGGAGCCAGGGGCCCACTGGCCAGCTGTGCCCTTTTCCTCAGGCCTCCATGGAAGGAGCCCCCAAGGGTGGGCTCAGCGGCCCGTGACCCCAGGGTGGGGAGGTCCCCAGAGCCTCCCTGCCTTGCTGTCCTGCCCATCTAACTTCCTGGGACTTCGTGCCCTCTCCCTCCTCTCTTGCAGGCCTGTCTGAAGAGCATGCAGCCCCCTCGCTCCCCACCTGGCCTCGCCATCCCTGCCCCCCCAGCCTGACCCCCGGCCCCAGCATGGCCCAGGGTGCCATGCGCTTCTGCTCAGAAGGCGACTGTGCTATCTCCCCACCACGATGCCCTCGTCGCTGGCTCCCCGAAGGCCCAGTACCCCAGAGCCCCCCCGCCAGCATGTATGGCAGCACAGGCTCCCTGCTGCGGCGAGTGGCAGGCCCAGGGCCTCGAGGCCGGGACCTGGGACGTGTGACGGCACCCTGTACACCTCTGCGAGGTCCTCCCTCTGCTCATGTTGCTCCCTCACCCTGGGCACCCTCCTCACCCCCTGGGCAGCCCCCACCAGGGACCCGGAGCTCTGTGGTCATCTTCCGCTTTGTGGAGAAGGCCAGCGTGAGGCCACTGAATGGGCTACCCGCCTCTGGAGGCCTGAGTCGGAGCTGGGACCTGGGCGGGGTGTCTTCTTCCAGGCCCACCCCAGCCCTTGGTCCTGGCTCCACCCGAAAGTTTCGGCTGGAGGCATCCACATCAGACCCCCTTCCGGCTGCAGGAGGCTCTGCCCTTCCTGGCAGCGAGAACTCCCTCTGTGGGCCACCAGTCCCACCCCAGGTTGGGGCAGATGGCTTGTACTGCTCTCTCCCTAACGGCCTGGGGGCCCCTCCTGAGCACCTAGCCACACTATGCCGAGGACCTGCTGACACTGGGCTCCTGAACCAGGTATGTGGCCAGCTGTGGGCTCCCTGGAGTCCTAGTGCCCCGTGAAGGGACTCACCTTGGCCCTGTCAGACTTAGGCCTGTCTGCTGTTCATGCTGAATCCTTTAATACCCTAAATCCCTCTTTCTCTTGTCCTCTGTGTCTGTCCCTGTGTGTTTTTCTATTTCTGCCCCATACTCTTGTGTCTTTGTATGCCTGGCTTCATCTCTGGGTGCCTGTTTATCTGTCCCTCTGTGGCTCAGGGGGACCCCTGGTCCTCCCCCAAGGAAGTCTCCTCCCATGCCCAGAGGATTGCTCGAGCCAAATGGGAATTCTTCTATGGCTCCTTGGACCCCCACAGCTCAGGTAAGGCCTGGGAGTGAGGCGAGGGGAACAAGCAGGGCCCCTCACAGCAGCTGAGGACTGGTCGGAGGGCTTCCTTGGAGACTTCCCCAGTCCTTCCCAGGGCCAAGGCCAGAACTTCCTCAGGTTGTCCTCTCCCCATCTGTACCATACCTGGGACTGGAGAGGGCCTGGAGGAAGCAGATCAGGGAGGGCAGGGATGGCCGGACATTACAGGTCACCCCTTGGACTAGAAAAGAGGCTTCTGAGAGCTGCTGGACAGGCACTTTGTTTGCAATGAGTCCCACCATCCCCGGCAGCAGGAGGAATGGTGGCCAGACAGTGAGGAGACTTCCTGCCCACTGGAGGCCCTGGGGGAGTCCAGACAGGACCAGGACAGCCCTGAACCAATAGCCCCTGATCTGGATCCTGTGCACGCTACACAGGTGCTAAGCCCCCGGAGCAGGCGGTCCCCGCCCCCGCCACGGTGGGCTCGGGGCCGGGCTCTGGGGTGGCTGTGGGGCGAGCAGCTGAGTACTCTGAGACGGACTTGGATGCGGTGCCCCTGAGGTGCTACCGAGAGACCAACATTGACGAGGTGCTGGCTGAGCGAGAGGAAGCCGACTCGGCCATTGAGAGTCAGCCCAGCTCTGAGGGCCTGCCTGGCACTGCCCGCCCGGCCGCCCCACACCCTGGCCTGTGCCCCAGGCCTTGCTCCAGCCTGGGCAGTGGCGATGAGGATGAGGATGTGGATGACGAGGTGTTTGAGGCCGCCGAGGGGGCCCGGTGAGTGGAGACGTGCGAAAGCTCCTTGCTTTCTGCTGGCCCTGAGGGGGCTGGGGACAGAGGGGTTGGGACAGAGACGGGCAGGGTGAGAGGGTCTGAAGCAGGTGGGTGGTGCTGAGCAGGCGGTGTGGGGAACCAGAGGCCTGAGGCCCGAGGCCCGGCTTAGCAGTGGGCTGTGCGGGCATCAAGACCCTCGGAGGCTGAGCAGCAGCCTGATATCGAGGCTGGGGTTCTCGGGGGGCTGGGGCTGGGGCGAGGCCAGAAGTCGGAACCCAGCCTGTGACAAGGGACACCAGTCTGAAAGCTGGGTCCCCGCAGGAGAGGGGCAGTGTGGGGCTTTCCTCTGTCTCACACCCCACGGCAGCCTGGAGCCTCATCTTCTCCTAAGATGTTGCCAGAAATAGAAACTGGATGGCAGGAGGAAGCGGATCAGGGAAAGAAGGAGCAAGGGAGATTAGCAGGGAGGGAGGGGAGGGCCTTGAGTGCTGGAGGCGGCAGGCCAGGTGCCTCAGAGGTGCAGAATCTCTTGCACCCTCTAGCCAGGTGGTTCTTGGCTTTTGTTTTGTTTTGGAATGGGGTTCAGCCTGTGGAAGGGGGAAGAGGATCCTGTGTAGGGCAGAGTGAGAGCTCAGAGACCCTGCTCGTGGCCGGTGCTGGGACCTCTGATCAGACCCTCCCCACCCAGCAGGCCAGGGAGCCGGATGCCTCGCCCTGGGCCTGTCAAGTCACCCGTGCCCTTCCTCCCTGGGACCAGCCCTTCTGCCAATGGGCCTGACTCTTTCAGTTGTGTGTTCGAAGCCATCCTGGAGTCACACCGGGCCAAGGGGACCTCCTACACCAGCCTCGCCTCTCTGGAGGCCCTGGCCTCACCTGGCCCAACCCAGAGCCCCTTCTTCACCTTTGAGCTGCCTCCCCAGCCCCCTGCGCCCCGGCCTGACCCACCTGCTCCCGCCCCACTTGCCCCTCGGGAGCCGGATTCCGGTACCAGCTCTGCTGCTGACGGTCCTTGGACACCAAGAGGGGAGGAGGAGGAGGAGGAGGAGGCAGAGTCTGGAGCCCAGCTGCCCCCAGGGAGGGAGACCCCTAGTCCCTGCCACTCAGAGGACGGCCTCGGGCGGGGGGCAGCACCCCTGGGCAGGTGAGTGATGGCGTTGGCTCCTCAGCCCCAAGGTCCCCAGGACCCAGATCCCCAGTGTGAGGGTGCAGTTGTCATCCCTGACCCGAGTCGGGGACTAACACACGTGTCTTCCCATTTGGAGCATTGCCTCCCCTGGGCTCAGACCCTGGGATTGGAAAACTGTGATTCGGGATGGAAAGGTCCTCAGAGAACCTCCTCCTTCTGTCCTGGAGGCCCTGTCCTTCCCCAGGGAGTCTTTCACCTCCACCCAGCCTGGAAGCTTCTCCAAAGATGGAGCCAGCCTCCTCTCACCTCCCTCTCATGCTGTTCCTCCCAGGGTGTCTCTCTCCCTGCTCCAGGGAAGTCCTTTCACAGCCTAACCTTTCTGCTCTCCCCTTTGCCAGCTACCCTCTCAGTCGTGGAAGCCATGGCAACAGGAGGGGGGTGGCCAGGGAGACGGTTGCCTAGCAACCAGGAGTTTCCGCCCCTCCTCTGTCTCTGGGGTGACAGGTGGCTTTTCCAGTAGAGCAGCTGGGGTGGGAAGGAAGGGGAGGAGGAGAAAGGGGTGAGGGGCGCACCCTGACCCGCAGCCCCAGTCTCCCTAACTCTAGGGCTTGCTTCTTTGTGGGCAGAGGGAGGAGCCAAGGAGAGGCTGGAGGACAGACCTGGGGGCACAAGAGTGTCCCTACTGCCCTGGGTTCTGCTCTGCCCTCCCTGTTTCTCCTGCAGCCCATCCATCTCACTTCGGCCCACAGGCGCAGACAGAGGTCTATGTTCCGAAGAGGGCTAGCATGGGGTGGAGAATCTACCTCCACGGGGAAACTTGGGCCCCTGGGAGCAAAACTCCCACAGCAGCAAGACATGAAGGTTCCATTTGAGGCTGGACTTTCACAGAGAGGCAGCAGTGATGAAGCAGGCTGGCCCAGACAGCCTGTGCCATCTCCAGCTCCGGAGAGAGAAATGCTTTCCCACGCCTCTCTCCCCTTCTGTCTTCAGGGGCTGGCGGCCCAGGGCGGATCTGGGTGACCTCTGGGAGCTCTGCCCCACCCTGACCTGCTGTCCTCCCGGCAGTGAGCCACCCCTGAGTCAGCTGGTCTCAGACTCAGACTCAGAGCTGGACAGCACAGAGCGGCTGGCGCTGGGAAGCACGGATACCTTGTCCAATGGGCAGAAAGCGGATCTGGAGGCCGCACAGCGCCTTGCCAAGAGGCTGTACCGCCTAGATGGCTTCAGGAAGGCTGATGTGGCCCGGCACCTGGGCAAGAAGTAAAGCCACTGGTGGGGCCGGGGCTGGGGGTGGAGGGCGAGATCCTGGCCAGCACCTCCACATCCTGCCATCTAGCTCACCTAGGTCTCTAGGTAACCCCAGCCAATCCCTGCCACTTCCCCTGAGACCCCCGTCTTTCTGCCTGCCTACAGCAATGACTTCAGCAAGCTGGTGGCGGGAGAGTATCTCAAGTTCTTTGTCTTCACGGGCATGACTCTGGACCAAGCTCTCAGGTGGGTGCAAACCCCTGGAGGATGGTCTCCACTCTCCAGGCTTGGTGCACAGGGCCCCAGCTATGCCTCCCCTGAGCCCTTTGACCCTAACTGTCCTGACGTCAGCCCTCCCAAGCTACCAGCATGGCCAGAGGCCAGGGCCACCTGATAAAGGCCCCGGGTAAGGATGAAGCCTCCCTTTGCCCCTCCAGGGTGTTTCTCAAGGAGCTGGCCCTAATGGGTGAGACCCAGGAACGGGAGCGTGTGCTGGCCCACTTCTCCCAGCGGTACTTCCAGTGCAACCCTGAAGCTTTGTCCTCAGAGGGTGAGGAGCTGGGGGCAGTGCTGTCCCTGCTGGCCACGGAGGTGGATGGGCTAGGTGGGACACGTGTGCACAGGAGTGAATGCACACGCTTGCAGGTGTGTGAGCATGCATGTGTACAGGCAGGGCTGGCAGGGCTGCAGGTGTGTGGAGCTACACACTGAGCAGGCGTGCTGCTGGGGTCAGGAGCCAAGAGGCAGGTGGCAGGTGTGTCTGCATGTTGTTCACATCCGTATGCAGCACAGCGCTAGGCTGAGAGGGGTGTCGCACGGGTCCACACAGCTGTACAGGGAGCTAGGGAGGACCCCGGAGGAGGAGAGGCCCTTGCTGAGGGAGCTGCTGGAGGAGAGGTGGGGAAGGGTCCTAACAGGGTTCAGGCTGTGGGCCAAAGGGCCCCTGAGGGTCTGCCCGGGGAGGTTAGGCCAGGCAGCAGAGAAGCGCTCCGGGCGGCCAAGCTGAAGTCTGTCCTCCCCCAGACGGCGCCCACACACTGACCTGCGCCCTCATGCTACTCAACACTGATCTCCACGGCCACGTGAGTGGGGCGGGCGGGCGGGGAGCCAGACCAGACCCCTGTCAGGGCCGCCGAGGCCCAGGCGGCCAGAAGCCCCCAAACTCACGGGCGTGTTTCTCCTTCAGAACATAGGGAAGCGCATGACCTGTGGGGACTTCATCGGGAACCTGGAGGGCCTCAACGACGGAGGCGACTTCCCCAGGGAGCTGCTTAAGGTGGGGGGCGGGCTGAGCAGCCGTCTGGGGCTGAGGGAGGGCGGAGGCCACAGTGACGCAGGGGGCCTGGACCCGCAACCACCCTCTCAGTTCCCCACCTCCAGGGTGTCCAGGGCTCCCGCAGCTTGAGGGCCAAGAGGGCCAAAGGCTTTCTCCAGGGCCGCTCCTGCCTTCCGGCCACAAACGCAGGGCAGGCCCCGGGTTCAGCCCTGCCGCACTGGTGGCGTGTTAGCCAGAGGCCTGGACTCACGGGGAAACGCCAGGGTGCGTCGGAGGGTCTGGGGCCACTACACACACGTGACTGCCGGTCTGGGCCTGAGGGCTGCCGGCGTGTCCGGGTGCTTGGGGAGTCGGTGAGCGGGCAGCCGGGCTGTGTCGACAGCAGGGAGTCTCTGAGCCCCGCGCGTGGCTCGGGCCTGTTCTTCAGCGTCGGCTGGGTGTGCGTGCACCTTGTGCACCTTGGAGTGAGAGGGCGGTGCGTGTGAGCCGTGGCGGTGTGAACTGCCGGGTCGGGGCACTTGGGGTGCGTGTGGACGCCAGTGGGGTGTCTGCGGGCGAGCCAGCCGAGCCACAACCAGGTGGCAGTTTGTTCGCCGCCACCCGGCAGGGAGCCCCGACCCCGCCTTCGAGCCCGGCGCCCCACGCATGCGCCCCCGCTGGCCTCCCTTCCCCTCCCCGCTCCTCCCCGCTCCTCCCCTCCGCTCCCCGCCCCGCTCCCCGCCCCCTCCCCGCCCCGCTCCCGCCCCGCTCCCCGCCCCGCTCCCCGCGGCGCCCCCTCCCCCGCGCGTGCCGCGCCGCGCTCCGTGCGTCGGTGGGCGCCGGCCGGGTTCAGGCCGCGCGCGCCGGCTGCCGGGAGCCGTCCGTCCGTCCGTCCGGGCGGGGGCTCGGCCGGGGCGGGCGGGGGCATGGCGCGGCCAGCATGATCGGCGTCAACAGCATCCACAGCGGCGCGGGGCGGCTGCGCTCGCGCTCGCTGTGCTCCGTGCGCTACGGACGCACGCACCGCGGCGCCGAGACCCTGTGCTACGGCTGGCCCCAGCGCTCGCGCAGCCTCAAGCCCGTGCTCTACACGGACCTGGTGGTCAGCCGCCTGCAGAGCCGCAGGAAGAAGAAGGCGGTGAGGCGCGGAGGGGCCCCGGCGCCGTGGGCGGCTGGAGCTGGGCGCGGACTGGGGGCGGCGTGGCCTCGCGAGCCGCGTCTTTCTCGGGGGGAGCCCGGCACGGGTCGCGCGTGGCGTTCGGGACCTTCGAGCGGGGGTCCTGAGCCGGGCAGGGTGCCCCGGAAGGCTGGGGCCGCTGGGAGGGAGGATCCAGCTCGACTCGGGTGAAGGCGGTGTTGATGGGAGGGGCGTGCCGTGGCGCCCCCACCGTGCAGGGGTGCGGGTGGGGACCCCTGCCGGCCTGCGGCAGGCGGGGCCGTGGGCGGTGAGAGTCAGCGGCTGGTGTTGGGGTGCACGCGGCGGGGTGCTGTGACCCAGTCCTGGGGAGGCGCCGACGTCACGGCTGCACACAGCTCGCACGCAGGCAGCATCGCGGCCACACACAGCAGCGCGTGCACACTCTGGGACACACCCACTCACAGACGGCTGGCGGGCGCCCCCACAGGGCCCCTCTGCCGGCCACTCCTGGAGCCCTTGCTGTCCTCTGAGGCCCCAAGGCTCCCTGGTGTCCCCAGGCCACCGGTGCGACGGGAATAAGTGGTTCGGGAGCTCGCAGCTCCGGTGGGCAGGGGTTGGAAGCTAGAAGAGCGCTTCAGACTGGTGCGCAGCCTGACGCCTCCAGACGTGATGCGGGCGGCTTGGCAGTGCCGCGGAGGGGCCAGCTTGTCCCGGGTTTGGAGCCGGGAGAGCACATCCTCCACTGGTCAAGGAAGGAGCCGAGAGAGGGGGTTTCTGTCCCCGGCCTCAGTTTCCCCGTGTACACACGTGAGTCTGTCTTGTGGAAACAGGCCAGAGGCTGCTCTGCATCTTCTTTGGGGCTACGCTCCCACCAGGCTTGGAGCGGAAGAACTTTCGCAGCAGCAGCACCACCGCAGCTGTCGTTCAGCCCGCATCCGCCCTGTGTCAGGGCCCCAGTGCACCTGTTCACCCCCGCATGTTGCTAGGTTTGTTCCTCTCCGAGGTATCTGTGCAAGGGCATGCAGCTGAAATGGCAGAGCCAGGGCTGGCTCTGGGGACTGGAGCCGTGGTGTTTGTGGCCCTGCTGCCCCCCTGGCCCGACCCATCTCCCTCCCAAGTTGGGAGGTGCGCTCTGAGCGCTGATTCTCAGGAACATAGTGGACTTCCCTGGCCCTGACCCCTGCCCCGTTTGTTCCTTCTTAGGCCTTGTACAGCTCCATCAAGAATGAGAAGCTGCAGTGGGCCATGTGAGTCCAGGGCCCTGGGCGTGGGGAGGGGAGTGAGCTGCAAAGGCCGCCTGGCTTCCTTCTTTGGCCGTCCTGGCTGGATGGGATCTCTGCCTTGTCTCCAGCTGGGCTGTTGTGACAGGGAGCTTGCACGGGAGGAAAGTGCTGGCAGCACAGCTGGAAAGCAGGCATCTCTGGAGCTGTCCCCTAGCCCCAAGTGGAGGCCCTTGGGGCGCAGTGACGTTTGTGTCTCGGGACAGCCAGCCACGTGGTTTTTTCTTGGCTGCCTGCCACAAGTAGAAACTGAGACTCAGTGTAGAGTGCAGTCTGAGGGAGAAGGCCCAGTGCTGGCTGTGGGTCTGGTTCCGAGGTTACCACTGTCTTGCCTGTGGTCAGCTGATCATTTGTGTTAGCTGGGAGCTCCCAGTCCTGAGGAGAGCGGTCAGCAGAGGTCGAGCTCAGGGCCAGGGCCAGGGCCAGGGAAGGCCTTTTGGAGGATTGGAAATTAGGTGAGTCTTGAAGGAGGGAAAGCATTTGGAAAGAGGAGAAGGAAAGTGGGAATTTGGGAGACAAAGTTCTGTTTGAAATGAGTGTGGAATGGGGAGGCCAGGAGGAGGTAGGGCTGGCTGGAGTGAGAATGAGTGTCGTAGGAGGCTGGTGTAGGTTCCATGTGGGAGGCAGTAGGGCGCTATAGTAGATTCTTGAGCTAGGGAGTGACAAATAGAATCTGATTATTTATTTGACAGATGTCTGACAGAGCCTACCAAGATGGCGTGAGGCACTAGGAAGCCATCTCTTCCTTCTGTAACCATTTAACCCACAAACTTTGAGCAAAGGCTGATGTTAGATGTGTTTGGAACAGCTGACTCAGACATGTCTGTCCTGGTAGAGAAGGGTGTGTGCAGAGATGGAGGACAGGGATGGGTATGCGGGAGGGAGTGGCCAGCAGCTCTACTGAGTGCGTGGGGGTGGGGTGCTGCCTGGAGGGGAGCCCACGTGGCAGAGCCTCCAGTTTCGGGAGCTCTCCAGGGCGGGCTGGGCCTTCCTGGCAGCCCCTCTGAGGCCCTCGCCCCCGCAGAGACGAGGAAGAGCTGAGGCGCTCCCTGTCTGAACTGGCCGACCCCAACCCCAAGGTCATCAAGCGGGTCAGCGGGGGCAGCGGCAGCGGCTCCAGCCCTTTCCTGGACCTGACTCCTGAGCCCGGGGCCGCCGTTTACAAGCACGGGTCCCTGGTGCGCAAGGTGCACGCAGACCCCGACTGCCGGAAGAGTACGTGGAGGAGGGGGTGGGTGGATGGGAGGGGCCTGCCCAGCCCCCCTGACCTGCCTTCCCTCCCCAGCGCCTCGGGGCAAGCGGGGCTGGAAGAGCTTCCACGGGATCCTCAAGGGCATGATTCTCTACTTGCAGAAGGTGTGGGGCGCCACGGGTGGGCCGCTGGCTTGGGAGAGGGAGCCGTGTGGGCGGGTGGGCCAGGCCCGGCCTGGACAGGACAGGACAAGGTGGCACCCCGCAGGAGGAGTACCAGCCCGGGAAGGCGCTCTCTGAGGCCGAGCTCAAGAACGCCATCAGCATCCACCACGCCCTGGCCACTCGAGCCAGCGACTACAGCAAGAGGCCCCATGTTTTCTACCTGCGCACGGCGGACTGGCGGGTCTTCCTCTTCCAGGCTCCGTGAGTGCCCGACTCGCGCACGCACGCACACACCCCGCCGGATCCCTGCACCCCACTCCACCTGCTCCAGTCTGTGCCCTGGGGTTGCGTCTGTCCTCCGGCCACACCCCGAGCAGCCCAGGTCCCAAGGGCCGTGTGTCTGCAGGAGCCTGGAGCAGATGCAGTCCTGGATCACTCGCATCAACGTGGTGGCCGCCATGTTCTCTGCACCCCCCTTCCCAGCTGCTGTCAGTTCCCAGAAGAAGTTCAGCCGTCCGCTGCTGCCCAGTGCTGCCACCCGGCTCTCCCAGGTAGCCCTGGCTGCTTGGCCCATCTGGGTCAGAGGGATGGGGTGGGCGGGCCCAGGTGGACCGCACTCGGTCTGCTGGCTTCGAGGGATTAGGTAGATGCCCACTGGGTCTCCACACGGCCACAGGGTGAGCAGAAACCGAGGCCCTGCCTGGCCTCTGCTTGCTGGTCTGGGACCAGACACGATGCTATTCTTGCCCGAAGGAAGGGACAGATGGTGACCATTGCACAGGCTATAGTGACCCTGACTCTGCTCCCTGGGCTGCCAGGAAGAGCAGGTGCGGACCCACGAAGCCAAGCTGAAGGCCATGGCAAGTGAGCTTCGTGAGCACCGGGCCACCCAGCTGGGGAAGAAGGCCCGAGGCAAGGAGGCGGATGAGCAGCGGCAGAAGGAGGCCTACCTGGAGTTCGAGGTGAGCCCCCCTGCCTGCCCCCCGCCCCGGGCTGGGCCAAGGGCATGGACTGAACAGCATGGAACCTGTGGGCGGCCTGGGCAGGGCGCTTCCCACACTGGGTTCGGGAAGTGAGGCGCCCGTTGGGAGACACCAGCTGTCCCCTGGAGTCCTGGGAGCTCGGAGGGCCGGGCCTGTCAGGCCCCTCACAGCGCAGGGGTTCCGGAGGAGAACAGCGCCGCCACGCCTGGGCCTCGTGGCTGGCGGGGAGACTGGCTCTCCAGCCCTGCCCTCTGCCGCAGAAATCTCGCTATGGCACCTATGCAGCGCTGCTCCGGGTCAAGCTGAAGGCCGCCGGCGAGGGGCTGGACACCATGGAGGCCGTGCTGGCCCAGGCCGGGAGCGAGGAGGAGGCCCGTCCCCCGCCTCGTCGGGGCCCCGCCCCACAGCCTGACCCCAGCGGCCCGCCGCGGGCCCAGCGCCCTGGCTCAGCAGCGCGGGCCGGCGCGGGCAGCGCACCCCGGAAGCCCTGAGCTGGGACAGGCAGCGTGGGGGTGTCTTTGGGCACCTGCATGACGACAGGCCCTGCCTGAGCCCGGCAGGCCTCGGGCCACACAGGGCCTCCCAGCAGGGCCCGACCGCGCCGGACGCGGGGTCTGGGCAGGGCAGGGCAGGGCAGGGCAGGTTCGGCCTTGGGCGCCTAGGCTGAGGGCCCCGGAGACCCCTTTGTGATAATGTTTGCACTTTTTCCTACAGGGGGTGGGGTGGGGGGAGGGACAAGTGCCCGAATTTTGATGCAGTATTTTTTTTGTGTGGGGGGGAGGCCTGATGACGTTTCTGCTTTCTGCTGAGACCACCCACCCTGACCCTAGCAGTCCCCATCCTGGGACCTGGCTCAGACAGAGGCCAGGAGTTGGGGCTGGGCTGGTTTTCCCTCCTCCTCCCCAAGGGCTCATCTCTCTGTTCCAGAGGTGGCGAAGGGCGCCACGCACAGGCCAGCAGCACGGCCTGCTCCCCTCCTTGGGCCCTGCCCTCTGTACAGCCTCCACCCCATTAAAACTGCTCTGAATTGCTGGCTGGGCCTCTCCTCTCTCACTGGCTTGGGGCCAGGACAGGGACCAGAGCCACACTGGAGAGGGTCCTCCCCTTTCTGAGAATCCTTTATTTGCCCCAGCTGAGGTGTGGGCAGTGGGTGTTAAATAAGATTTGGAGCAGGTAGGAATGCTGTACAGGGGTCCAGGCGGGCTGTGGGGGTCCCCGCTCAGTGCACCTGAGGCTGGGGGTGCCCATGGCAGAGGCCTCCAGGAGGCTCGGGGAGCGGGCCCCGTGTCTCCGCTTCCTGCTCCATGGACTGGCTCCCGTAGGCGCTATCTTCCTTCACTTCGGCTGGCGGGACACGGGAAGGGTGAAGAAGGGCACAGTCAGGCCCCCAGGCCTCCCATCCCGGGCCCAAATGCCCCTTCCAGGGAGGCCCGCCTACCTGTGCCGGACAGTTTCTCTCGGGTCTCGGGCCCTCTCAGCAGCCTCACCCCCTCGTCCAGACCCATGTCAGACAGGGCGTCCAGCAGCCCCGCCAGGTCCCCGCCAGCCAGCTGAGGAGGAGGAGGGCGCAGAGGTCTGAGTGGTGGTTAGGGTGAGGGGCTGGGAGCCCAGGGGCCAGGAAGCATCAGGCGTGGAGGTGTGACATGCGGCTGGGCCAGGGGACATGGGCCGTGTGCCCCACCTTGTAGCTGCGCAGGAGGCTGCTGCTGGGTGAGGGGGTCTTCCGGTATGTGTCCACCAGACTTCGCAGCCCCAGCCGCTCGGCCAGCTCTGCCCAGCTGCCCTGGGCTTCTGGCCCATCTAGCAGCTGCTGCAGGTTTTGCAGGGTGGTCTCGCCCAGGGAGAGCCCTGGCCCTGAGGGTACACAGATGTGAGTTGCCTCTAGGTAGGACAGAGACCAAACAACTGCTTACTGGCTTTCTTCCTGGGGACCTGACAGATGGGGCTGCTGGGGCAGTGGACGGAGGACAGAGACCTCTGAGGAGGGTTGAGGGATTCTGCTGAGGCCTCACCTGCAGGGCTGGGAGGGGTGAGCGGGGGCTCTGTGGGATTCTGAGCAGCATTGAGCAGCAAGGTCTTCACCTGGAGAGGCAGCTTTGAGGATCTCCCATCCCAGTCCTTAAGCCCGCCTACCCTTAAACCCACACACTGGCTGCCATCCCCAAATCCAGGAGGTGCCCTGGGGCTTCCAGTGCCAGGCTGGCCTCACCTTGGTGCTGCGAGTGAGGTCAAGTGGTGTGTGGCCCCGGAAGCTGCCTCTGGTTTCCCTCTCGGGACCCTCAGAATCCGAGTCGCTCCCAGAGGTGGGTGGGGAGGGCAACGGACACAGGGGCTCCTCGTTCTCTGCATGGATGTCAGCACCTGGGGGAAGGACAGTGGGGCCCACGTTAAGGCCTGAAAGGGGGGGGTCTGGCCGGCACCCCTTCCCCCTTGCCCTGTCCAAATGCCTGTGTGGATGAGACTGACCAGCCTTTAGCAGGAGGCGGGTGAGGGTTGGGGACCCCAGGCCAGCTGCCAGGTGTAGGGGTGTGTTTCCAGCAAAGGTTCGGGCGTTCACGTTGGCGTGGAGCTGTGGGGTGCAAGGGAGAGGGTGATCTCGGCCTGGTTCTCCACAGCCTCTGGCCCCACCCCTCCCCCCGTCCTTTCCCACCTTGGTGACCAGATGGGTGACCAGCCCCAGCTCCTCCATCTCCGTGGCTAAGTGCAGGGCAGTCCGGCCACCCTGCCTCTCCGCAGCCTCCACTTCGGCCCCGCTGTCCACCAGCAGGTCCAGGCACTCCGGGCTGCGTGCGCGCACTGCCAGGTGCACTGGGTACAGTCCTAGGGGAGCAGGACAGCCTGGAACTGTGACCCACAGCCCTGACCTGTCCGCCCCTGCACCTCAGGTGCGCCCGGGGTCCTCCGAGGCAGGCACTCACCCTCAAAGTCGGGCATGTGCAGCAGCTGGGGCAAAGCTGGAGCCCCACTCTGCAGCAGTGCGCGCAGGAGACCTGGGGCCCCCACACCTGCCCGCAGCGCCAGGTGCATGGCCGAGTCTCCGTGCCGGTCCAGGAGAGCTGGGTCCGCCCCCACCTGCAGCAGGAAGCTCACCACCCGAGTCTGTCCCGTGATCACCGCCAGGTGCAGGGGCGTCTGGGAAGAAAGGCAAGGTGAGCTCGCCACACCCTGGCTCAGCTTCACCTGCCTTCCAGCCCCTACTCGCGTGAGCGCCCCGCACCTGGTGCAGGTGGTTGGTGAGGTTGGCGACGCCGAGGTGCGGCGCGTGGTAGATGATGTGGGCTATCTGCTCAGTGACTGCGGCCTGCCCGTGGATGATGGCCAGGTGCAGGGGCCTGGGGTGGGGAGGAGGTGAGGCTGGTGAGCCCGCAGCTGGCCTCAGCCGGTGTTTCCAGGGCAAGGCCGGACCACAGCGGCGCCGTCCCCGGCCCTTGGCAGGCAGACGGCGGCCAGTTCTGTGGCCCTCTCCGGCCTGGCAGAGCCGCGGGGCGGAGGGTGGAGACCTTGGGTAGGAACTTCCGCCCCGCCCCGCCCCGCCCCGCCCCGCCCCGCCGGCAGCCTACGTGTCCCCGTTCTCGTCCCGCGCCGTCAGCAGGTGGCGCTGTCCGGCGAGCAGCGCGCGCGGGTCCGCCGTGACGCCGTAGTCCAGCAGCGCGCGGGCCTCGCGCCGCGCCAGGCCCAGTAGGCGCGCGCTATATTCCCGCTCGGCGGGCGACGGCGCCTCCGGCTCGCGCTGCGGGGCCCCGGGGGCCGCGCTCGTCCCCGCCGCGGCCTCCGCCATCTGCGCACCGCCCCCGCCGCCGGGGTAGCAGCCCGCGGGCGCCGCGCCCGACGCGTAGGGGCTGTAGGCCAAGGACGAGGGGAAGAAGCCGAGGCTGCCACCTGTGGGTGCAAGGCGCTCAGTCCGCGCCCAAGCCCCGGCCCGCGCCCCTGTCCGGGCTCCTGTATGGCCCCGGCCCGCGCCCCTCACCTCCTCCGCCGGCTCCTCCATAGCCCCCGGCCGAGCCCCCAGAGCCTCCGCCCAGGTGGGAGCCACCCCCGAAGGGCTGGGAGAAGGTGGGCAAGGCCTTTCTCCGCTTCCGCTGCACCTCCTCCTTGTCTGGGGCAGAGGGAAACGCGAGGTTAGAACCTCAGTTCTGGACCCGCGTGCGGCGCCCTCCGCCCGCCCTTCCGCAGGCCAGCCTACCTTCCACCAGAGGGTAATAGGTGAACTGCTTGGAGTCGGAGACGTCTCCCCCGCGCTTGCGCTTCAGTTGCAGGAACACGGTTACGGGCCGCTCAATCTTCATCTTGTGGTATGGGGGCGTCCGGAACACGATGGCATACTGGGGGGAAACAGGGTGTCAGGGAGGCCTCGCCAGTGCAGTCCCCAGCCCCGCACGGCCCCTGGGCACCTGCTTGTGAACATCTGTGGGAGAGAAGTCCCCGAAGGCTTGCCATCCGTTCTCGTCATCCTCGTAGAACCGAACCTCAATGTCATCTGCAGGCAGGAGCAGAGCTGAACCCCGGCCCCCATCTCACGCCAGTGACCGAGCTCCCAGGCTGGGTGCCAGGCTCACCTTTCTGCACCTTGTCACAAAGCAGATAAACTTCATCTCCGCCCCGCACAGAGCCTGCTGTCTTGTCCATTCGAGAAATCTTCAGGTTGGAGGCCCCCGGAGACTCTGGGGTGGGAGAGGGCCAGCTGAGGTGATACTCTGCCCTGCTGCTCGCATGGAGAGCCAGGGGCTTCCCTGCCCTTACCTCCGCCACCCAGAAGCTCCGGACTTGAGCACCCGCCTTTGCCCCCGACAGAAGCGACCCTCGGCGGGGAGAATTGACTCGCTGGGGGCCACAGTGTCACAGGGCAGGGCCAAGTCCGAGCCCAGGGCCATGGACCCTGCACCTGGAGGGCCCCGCGCTGCCTCTGGCCCCCAGGCCTGGCCCTGTTGGCCTGAACACTCACTGCTGTCGTGGATGGGCTGGGAGATGACCGGCTTCAGGGGCAGGGAGAAGGAGCCGTCGCTGGCCCGGAGGAAAGCGGAGAAGCGCAGGCGCACGATGCTCAGATCCATCACCTTCTTGAGCTCCTTGGCCTCCTGCTCCAGCTCCCGCCGCTCAGCTTCTGGGTACGGAGGAGACAGTGGCCCCGGGCTCCTCCCACCATGCTCCTTCCCAGCACCTCGCTTGACTCCATTGTGCACCTGTGAGGCCCTGGGGCCTGGAGCGGAGCCGCTGTCTCTGAAGTTTCTGAATCATAATCTCCATCATGTTCTTCTTGGTTACATGCAGGACGCCCAGGTTGTTAAACCTGGGCCGGGAGGAGTCAGAGGAGCCCCAAGCAGTCCTTTCCTCCTGAGGTCGCCTCCCGAGCCAGCCCACCCCAGCCCAGCCCTGCTTCCTCCGGGAAGCTGTTCCAGTTTATAGTACTTGGCCCTAAGCAGAGGTGGGCTGGGGCCTAGAACTAGCACGCAACGGGGGTCAGGGCTTGAGGCCACCTACTGGGCAGTCATGTCTTTGGGTCCCACAGACACGGCGCAGACCCCCAGCTCCGAGCACTGCTTGCCCACCAGGCTGTGGGCGTGAGCACGAGGCGGGTCACTGTGTGTCACCAGGTCCACCTCAATCTTGGCCAGTCCCTCGTAGTTACAGATCTGAGGGGGCAGGGCTGTCAGCTGATGCCCCAGCCTTGCTGTCCTCCCTCCAGCCCCGGCTGGCTCACCTTGACAGTGGGGTAGGTCTTCCGGCCCTTCTCGCTGGAGGCACCCGGCAGGCCTCCATGGGAGGGACCTTCACAGCCATACCGAAATCGAAAGCCACGCTGAAGGTCCAGGCAGAGTGACATTGCCGTCAAGAAGACCACCCAAGGCAGCCATGCTCCCGGCCGGCGGGGACCACAGCGGCCCCAAGCATCTTCCCCGAACCATGGCCACCTAAGCTGCCACTCGCCCCCAAAGCTGAAGCCGGGCCACACACGCCTTTGGCTCACTCACCTGCTTAGGTTGTTCCACAATCACCAGGTAGGGGCCATCAGCTGGGGACAGAGGGGCCTTGCTGAGCACGTGCCCAGAGCCCACCCTCCCCAGCAGAGGGCACAAGCTCTCCCTCCTCCCTCAGGACACGGGAGGTCGCAGGACTTACTGACCCGTCTCTGGGGCTGGCTCCTTGGGTTCCACAAAGGAGGGGCTGAATTTGAAATCATCATATTCATCGAGGCCATCCAGGCCCTGGTTTGGAGGCAGGGTGGAGGTGGAGGTGGTGGTGGATCCCGAGCCACCCAGGGCCCTCTGCCTCCCAGCTCCGAGCCTCCGGGGCCGCTGCCCTCCTCCCCGAGCCCCCCGAGAAAGCCCCTCCGGGGAGGAGTTTGCAGACAGGTGGACAAAGGCAGGGTGAGACCATCTGGAGACACAGGCGCAAGGGAGCCAGGGGGCGCTGGCAGACAGACACAGGGCACTGGCCACCTTCGGGGCCGGCAGCGGGACTCACTGGGTCGTAGCAACTGTCCATGCCTCTGGGCTGGGTCCGGCCTGGCGGCTTCGGCCCTGCTTGTGCTTCCTAGAGTTTGAGGCACCGGCCTACGGTGGGGAAGAGCGGCAGGGGACGGGGGACAGATCAGGACAGGGTGGGCAGGAGGGGTCCCCGGTCTCCTCCAGCTGCCCGTCCGGGGTGTGGCGGGCGAGATCCGGCGGAGCCGGGCTGGGCCGGGAAGGGGCAGAAAGTTAGAGCAGTTTAGGAAAGTCCCGAAAATACCAGAGGGAGGCGGGGCCGGAGGGCGGGCCTGGAAGTGACGCCACTGGCCCCGCCTCCGCGGCGGGAGGGGTGGGAGGCTCGGCGGACCGGGCGGGCGGATGGGCAGCGCAGTGAGGGGCCGGGCCTGGAGCAACCTTGGGATTTTCTGCCCGGAGGAAGCCTGCGGCTGATTCACCCCCGGGGCTTTTGGGGGACATTCCTGCGGCCCGTGGGCGGGGGGCGCTTCCCCGTGGGGCCGGCCTTGCGCACCCACTCGCCCCCAGTCTCATGGGGTGCCGCATTCCCTCCCCATGCTTCGCCCTCAGTGCTCCCGCGCGCGCGCATGCCAGGTGTGCGTGTGCAAACGAGCGTGTCTAGAGAGGTCTGTCGGGCCGGGCCAGGCGCGCGCCTCCGGGCTGTGCGGGAGGTGTGTCGGGCGCGAGTGCGCGGGGCGCTGCTTGCGGCCAGGTGCCCAGTACTCACGGTTCGCGCGTTTTGAACGGGGGTGTGGACGTGCGCTCCGACCCTCGAGGCGGCCAGCCAGGGGTCTGAGCCGGCCTCTCGCCGTGGCAGCGGCTCGGTTTCCGCGGCTCTCCACCCGTCCCGCCGAGATACCTCGCCCCGGGGCTCTGGCGGGGAAAGCCCCTTTCCCGCCCCCGGGCGGGGGGAATTCCCGTGACGTCCCCGCGCGTCACACCCCGTGCCATTCTCATTGGCTGAAAAATCTAATTCCGGACTCGCGCAGCCAACCAGCGGCGGCCGGGCGCGCCCTCGGAGGGGCGGACCGCTCTGCATGAGGTCCGCAGGTCGAGTTCTCCGCGCGCGGACGCGGGGGACCCGTCCTGGCCGCACGGCGGGCGCGGGCCGGCGCAGGTCGGCGGGGCGCCCTGCAGCTGCTCGCCCTCCGCTGCGCCTAACGCCTGACTGCCTCTGAAGCCGGAGAACCCCGGGGAAAGCCAGCCTGCCCCGGCCCGCTGCTCGGAAGGGTTGGGGAAGAGGAAGCAGCTTTGCGGTCAGTCCCGGGCGCCACCTGGCGGCCTGACGGGCCCCGGGCCCCAGGCCCCTCTGCTCCACCCGGGCCTAAAACTTATTAAGTGGCCGGTCTATAACTGGCCAGGTCTTCGGTTGACCTGAGTTGGAGAGTTCTGCCTGGGGAGTTCAAGGCCAGCCTGAAGTACACAGTGAGACCCTGTCGCAGAACAAACAGCAAAAAATTAGAAGTGCTTCAGATTTTGGAGTATTTGCATGGACTATATAGGTTGAGTTTCTAGTCTGGAAATCTGAAATGCTCCAAAATCTGAAACTGCATCATTTTTTTGTTTTTTCAATACCGGGGATCGAACTCAGGACCTTGCGCTTTCGAGGCAGGCAGGGCAGGGTGCCACCGAGCTAAATCCCTGGCTGTTTTTGTTTTTTTGGTACCAGGGATCGAACTCGGGACCTTGCACTTGCAAGGCAGGCACCAGGACCACTGAGCTAAATCCCTGGCCTTTGGCTGTTTGTTTTTTGAGACAGGGTCTCCCTAATGTAGTTCAGGCTGGCCTTGAACTCACTATATAGTCCACGCTGGCCTCGAACTCCTGGCAACCCTCCTGCCTCAGCCTCCTGAGTGCTGGCATTACAGGGGTGTGCCATCATGCCCAGCACCTTCAAGTAAATATCATGACGTGCTGCCAAACAATTTGGTGAAATTCAGGTGTTTTGTCTACTATATTTCCTTGGAAAAACAGATTCTTAGCTCTTATTCAGTGGAATAAGGTTTGTTTGTTCCAGCCTAGTGACACTCTGTTAGTTACTGCTGACTCCTTTTTACTGTCCATAAATCACAATTACTGGCTGAAGTTGGCATGATCTCTTCCAGGCTCCACAACAGCACCCATAGGGTGTGAGCTATTTTTTACCCACCCTGGCACTGAGGATTGAGCCCAGGGCCTTGGCACTGAGCTACATTTCCAGGCGTTTTACTTATTTTTTTGAGACAGGGTCTCTCACTAAGTTACCCAGGCTAGGGTTGAACTTTCAGTACTCCTGCCTCAGCCTTCTACTGTGCTGGGGCTATGGGTATGTGCCACCATGCCTAGCTGGATTTGAGCTATTAAAATAGATTATAAGAAGTGCCGGGGATTTAGCTCAGTGGTTTCACCACCTGCTGCACAAGCACAAGGACCCGAGTTCAATCCCCAGTACCAAAAAAAAAAAAAAAGATTATAAGAAAAAATATAAGATTCTGAGCTGTTGCTGGGTGAGGTGGTACACACCTGTAATGCCAGCACTCAGGAGGCTGAGGCAGGAGGATTGCCAGGAGTTCAAGACCAGGCTGGACCCTGTCTCAAAAAAAAAAATCTGAGCTGTTGAGGCTGGGCTGTAGCTCAGTGGTAGAGTACTTGCCTAGCAAGCACAAGGCCCTGAGTACAATCCCCAGCAACACACACTGTTATGGCTTGAGTCTAGATGTCCTCAAAGCCTCATGCGGTCATAGGTGGAGCTTTTCAGAAATGGCTGGATCTAGGGGCATCAAGGATGTGATGCTGGGATTAATTCACAGTGTGATACTAGGATTAAGGGTGTGAGTACTATGGTTAAGTGTGGGTAGGCTGAGGGTGGATAAAATGTAAGAGACAGAAGGAGGGCTGGTGTAGTCACTGCAGGTCACTCCCTTACTTGCTGCCTGGTGCCTGCTCTGCCTGCCATGGACTGTTTCTCCTCTGCGATGCCACCCTGCCATGCCACCCTGCCTTGGGGCCAGCTGACAATGAACTGAAACCTCCACAATCTGAGTTAAATAAACCTCTCCTCCTGTAACTTTGGGTGTCAGATGTTTTGTCTCAGCAACAAGGAAAGTAACTAAGACACCCATACTAACACCCAGTTTGAGGTGTAATTCATCTGAGGATTGAGAAAAGCTCTTGTAGAAATTTTAGATAGGATGTGGAGAGAAGAGCACTATGAGCCCCCATGCCTCTATCTGTTAACACAAAAACTTCCCAAAGTTGGCAGCCTGGACAGTTCACCTTATTCTAAAAAGCAGAGTGTCAGTTTCCCTAACCTCGTTTATCTCGGCTTTGGAAACTTCATTGTTTTTGTGGCACTGATTCTGAACGTAGGAATCATCTCTGACTCTGCCTGGCCCTGAGCATTTCTCCATTTATTTGCCCATTCTACGAGAGAACATCCCTGCTTGCTGACAGGTCAAAGAGGTGGGTCCCAGTGGTCACAAGCACTGCTGAGAATAGGAGGTAGGCTCAGGAAGGTCCTGTGTGCAGAGGTGGCATCTGCACGGTGACTCTGGAGAAGTCTAGGAGGGGGGGAGTCAGGTCCTACCAGAGCAGGACGAGTCTGCAGGCGAAGATCCCTCTGAGGGTGTTGTGCACACAGCAAGGGGAAAGAGGCCCGTGGAAGGAAGCCGGAACTCTGGGCTTATCCTGAGCGAGATGGGAGCCCTGGAGGGTACATGCAGCAGAGTAAAGTGCTGTGCCATGCAGAGGGAAGGGAGGAGCCAGGAGGGCATCCAGAGCATGGGGCTTGGGACTGGACGGCAGGAGGTGAGGGCGAGGAGTAGTCCTATGGGGTGGATGTATAGATAGAAGCTCCTCAGGACCTGCTGAGGCTGGATGTGACCGTGAGAAAAGACTGGAAGAACGAACTGTGCTATGGTAATGCGGGGCAGGAGGAGAGGAGAGGAGCGATTTGCAGGAGGGCGCCCAGCAGTTCTGCTTTAAATGTGTTGCCTGAGAGGCATGCGTCACGGGGAGGTCAGGCTGGCCACACCAAGTTGGCTGGCGTTTGGCCCTATGCCAGGGGACGACATCACCCGACTCGAGGGTGGAGGCGCTGGCCCCCAGCACCCTAGGAGGCGAGGACTTCACAGAGGGTATTGAGGCAGGCAGCTGGGCATGGCGGTGCACACCCATGAACCCAGGACGCTGGGAGGCTGTGGTAAAAGGATCACAGGTTTGAGCCCAACCTGGGCAACTTAGTGACTTAGCAAGAACTTGTTTGAAACTTAAATAAAAATAAAAATTAAAAAGGGCCGGGGTATAGCTCAGTGTGAAGGCCCTGGGTTCAATCCTCAGTACCAAAAAAAGAAAAAAAAGCTGGGTGTGGTGGTACACACCTGTAATCTCAGCCTTCGGGAGGCTGAGGCAGGAGGATCACCTCCAGTTTGAGGCCAACCTGGGCTACATAATAAGTTCAAGCCCAGCTTGAACTGCATAGTGAGAGCCTGTCTCAACAACAACAACAACAACAACAACAAAGAAAACAGAAAAAGGCATGGTTACTGCGATGGAGGAGAACCAAGAAAACACTAGGATCTCAGAAGCAGATCTCCAGGAGGAATGACTAGTTCAGGGGACCACAGGCTTGCTGAGTCTGGGAGCGAGGGAAGCTGTGAGCACTGTGTGGTGCGCTCACCAGCACTTGCTGGTGGTTGGCTGGCGTGTGCCCCTGGGGCTCATTCTGTAACCCACCCTCCTCGCAGCATCTTGTGCTCGGCCTGGGCAGCCCAGGGTGCAGGGGTCCCTCCTGACCGAGCCCGCAGGGTGACAGCATTTCTTAGCTGCTCAGCCTTACATTTTTTTTGTTTTTGGTACTGGGAATTGAACTCAGTGCCTTGCACTTGCCAGGTGGGCACTGTGCTGCTGAGCTATGTTCCAGGCCCAGCCTTACATTTCTTATCAGAAGCTACAGAAAATCTGTTTGGTTCTGGAGGGTTTCTCCAATCCCACAGCTACTTTTGTTTTGATGTTTTTCTTTTTTTGAGACAGGGTCTTGCTAAGTAGCCCAGGGTGGCCTTGAACTTGAGATGATCCTCCTGTCTCAGGCTCCTGAGTGTTGGACTATAGGCATGCGCCACCACACCCTGGCTTTATGTCACAGCTGGTTTTGAATGGAGGAAGGGTCACAGGACAGATGTGCGGCTCCTAGTTAGCCAGACCTGATTCCCAGCTGTCAGTGTGAGAAAATGCTGCTCACAGATTGCAGGCATGCGCCACCATGCCAGGTTCCTCTGGACTTCCTGAAATCTGCTGTCCTGGAGTTCTAGTGGGAGCCTCATTCAGAGCAGCATTTCCCCCAAGATTCTGTCACTTCCATACTACCAAGCCATTCTTCCTTGTGGGTCATAACTAAGGCCTGGGGGGGGTGGGGACATAGCTCCATGGCGGAGCGCTTGCCTATCACAACCAAGGCCCTAGGTTTGATCCCCAGAACTGCAAGAAAAAAGAAAAAATCATGACAAAAAGAACTGAGGCCCGAGTTGGCTTTTCTTTTTTCTTTCTTTTTTTTTTTTTTTGGTACTGGGGATCGAACTCTGGTCCTTGGCTTGTGAGGCAGGCATTGAAATCACTGAGGTAAATCCCCGGCCCTTGAGCATGGCTTTTCTCACAGCTGTCTTGGCCTTCGAGGTGGCAGCGTGGTCAGCAGCCCAGGCCCACGTGCATGGCTGTGTCTCTGTGAGGGCGCGAACCTTCTGGTGCGGGTCTGCCACTGGCATGGCATTGGTTTCCAGTTGCTCTGGCTTCTTTCCTAACTTGTGAGCCGAACTGCGGGCCAGGGCATCATCACCATTTTGTCACAGGGTGGCCCTTGGCTCCGCTACAGCCAGCACTCTCCGCCAGAGGAAAGCAGAAGCCTTAAGGCACAGCTTGTGGGGCTCAGGCGGATGAACAGAGAGCACAGTGGGCAAGGCCCTGCTGGCAGGTGGCTGCAGGTCCCACCCAGAAAGCCCTCTGGCAGCCTAACTTCCCCAGGGCTGGGTCAGGGCAAGGCTTCCTTCTGCTTAGTGTGGAAACAAGGCATGGTCTTGACCCAGGCAGGAAGGAAGGGAGAGAAACTACGGCAGGTCTCATTTCTTTTTTCCCCCTGGTGTCAGGACTGAACGCAGGACCTTGCGCTTGCCAGGCAGGCGTGGCGCCACTGAGCTATGTCCCTGGCCTGATTTCCAAGGTGCTCTTCTGCACCTAAGCAGCACCTATGGACCCAAACTCCCACTGGCTTGGCCGCTGAGGAGAGTGCCCCCCCCGGCCCCCGTGGGGAGACCAGCTGGCCATAATCCAGTCCCACTCTCCTCTGTCCTCTGCAGGGGCAGCGGCACTGCAGGAAGCCAAGGCCAGCTGCTTCCCTCAGGGGAGCTTGACATACAGAATTCTGCGGGCCAGCTGTGGTGCAGCACGACTGTAAGCCCAGACAGTGAGGAGGCTGAGGCAGGACTGCAAGTTCAAGGCCCTGTCTCAAAAATAAAAAGGGCTGGGACGTAGCTCAGTGGCAGAGCACTTGCACAGCATGTGTGAGGCCCTGGGTTCAATCCCTAGTCCCAGGCAAAAACAAAAACAAAAACAAAAACGGACACTGGATTCTGCCCAGCCTTGACCCTGCAGGACTGCACCACCTGCCCCATGCATGGTCCTCCTTGGCTCGCCCAGGCTGAGGCCACAAGGGGAGGGCGCTTGGTGCCCAGTGGCTGGGTGGACACAGCCTGAGGGCAGGAAAAGACCCCTCCTCTGCAGGGGGTGAGAAGGGCGCCTGGAACACGGGGCCCAGCTGAGGGCACAAAGCCGCTCCCGTCTCGCTCCCCTGGGAGCGTGTCTCTCTCACACCGAGGGAGGCTTCGCAGGGTCTGACATGTGGATGGCCCCGGTCCCTGGCCTGGTCTGCCGAGGGCACAGAGCTATGGAGATGAGGGGCAGCGACTGGTGAGGGAAACCTTGGCTCAGTTCTGGCACCTGACTGCTGGCTGGGGGCCAGGCAGGCCCGGCCACACTTAAAACCCAGGCCCCAAGATGCCAGCAGTGTGGTGCCTGACCACAAGCTCGAGAAGGAAATCAGGGAGGAAAGGCAGTGGTGTTGGTGCTAAGACATTTATTACAGCATAAAAGTCCATTGTCGCCATGGTTTTCTGTACGGACAGCCCCCACCAGGCCCCCTGCCACCTCTGTGCCAGCCACCTCTCCAGACTGAACAACCGATTCGGAAGGGAAGCACTGGAGCAGACGGCCCGGGCTGGCGGGGAGCAAAGTGCAGAGTGGCTGGGTTTGGCTCTCAACACCTGAGCTGGGCACTGCAGGGGGCACAGTGACGCATCCCCAGCACTGCCAGGCTGGAGGCAGGGGCTACAGGTGACACCTAAGTGCACTCTTGGACCCTCAGGAGTGGAGCGCAGAGGAGGAAGGAGGTCCTGTGTCTGAGGAGGGTCCCCGCAGGGCCATAGTTCTCCTTTCCCCACCTCCATGTGACAGCAGCAGCAGCTCGGACTGGGCCTGAAGAGCTGGGCCCTGGGATGGCCCAGGGGAGGCACTGGTCCCAGTCTCTAAGGGACCTGTCTTAGTTGACCTCGGAGGTGGGTATGGGGTCTGCGGGGCGGGGCGTGGCTAAGAGGGGCACAGGAGAGGTGGCCTCGATGAGCGCAGGGTTGAGGATGATGGGCAGAGTCATGGGGGGCACGCCTACCTGCAGCGGGGAGGCCAAGGGCTGCAGGATCAGTGGGGGCTGAGGCAGTGGGGGAGCCCCCTCTGGGGCAGGGCTCGAGGCCACTGGTGATCCGGGGGCGCTGCTGCAGGTGGCTCGGGCTCCCTTGGGCTTCTCCAAGTCTGCAAGGAGAGTAAGGTGGCTGCAATCAGGCTCTCTTGTTGGCGTGGGACAACTCACACTCCCGAGCTGGTGCACTGAACCTCCATTCTTCCCCGTCCCATCCCAGGCGAGAATGTTGGAGTCTCCCCTGGAAACTCAATGCTGTCTACCTTGCAGCTCCCTCCCTCATGGTGGCCCTGGCCAGGTAAACCCAGTTTAATCTCACCTGGGGCCCCCAGGGGCAGCCTGTGCACGTCTGTTCTTGGGCCCTCATCCTGCCCTCCCCGGCTGCCAGCCCATGGCCTCCGGCTCCCGCCCATTCCCCAGCCGGCCAGCCTGGAGGGACTTACCACAGGCCCCTGTCTCTGAGGGTATCTCTGGGGAAGGTGGGTGGCCAGGTGTCCAGGGGTCGCCAGCAGCAGGAGTCAGGTGGGCCGAGGCCAGAGGTTTTGGGCCATGTAGCTCCGTGGGTATGGGGTCTGGGGTGGGCAGAGAATTCAGGGGCGACTCTCAGTGTGGTCCTCCCAGCAGGGCCCTGGCTGCCTACCAGTCTTTGTACCCATGGGGACAAAGAGAATGAATTCAGCTTTGGGGGCCCTTTGGTAAGGTTGGCTAGCCCCTACCCTGGATGACAGTTTGCTTGAAGAGCTCGTCCCGCAGGTGTGGCAGAAAGCAGTCAATGCGCTCCCACGTGATCTCCCAGAGGGCAGAGGGGCCCCCGCCTCGAGTATCTGCACTGTGGAAGATCTCTGCCGTGTCCATCACTAGGAGCATGTTCTTCAGCGACTCAGGGATGGCCTCTGCCTGCAGGAGACACAGGGTGTGAGAAGGGGACAGCGACTCTCCTGGCAGGCGGCAGGGGAAGAGGGCAGTGAGCATCGGGTGGAGGCAGAACACACCAGTAAGTCGCTGGAGCCTGCGTGCATGTACTTGTCCATGAAGTCCAGGATGGTGAGCCAGAGGGCGGCAAAGGTGGAAAGTGACAGCAGTGGAGACAGGTGCTGTAGAAAGACCTAGGGCCCAGCAGCCTGTCAGGCAAGGGTAGGAGAAGCCTCTGCACCCGCAGGGCTGGCAGGGCTGGGAGGCAGGCCTCGTGGATGGGAACTTTAGATCAGAGACTGCCCCAGTCCTGCTGAGTCTCCATAGCTGGGTGGCCTGAGCACATACACTGCATCTCTACATGCTACTGGAAGCCCTGGCTTCTCAACTTGGGAAAAGCCAGGTATGGGGACAGGAGGGGGATAAGGCGATGAGCAGTACCTTTGAGAGCAGTGTGGAAGCCCTCATCCGGGTCTCCTCCATCCCACCTACATCTGCTGGGCTGATGTTCTCTAACAGCTTGGTCAGCAGAGGAAACAGCACCTGGTAGGTAAATATCCAATGTCACCCGAGCAGGGTCAGATGGGCAGCTTTGCCCCAAGGAAGCTGGGGCTGGGTGGTGGGGAAGGTATGCTGAGTACGGATATTAGCAGCTCTTCGGGCTGCCTTTTCCTAGGATGTGAACTTTGTCTTAAGACCAGCGTGACGTCCTACCTTGTTAAAACAGGACTCCCATTCCAGTGCATCTAGCTTTTGCAGGTCATGTACTAGTAGTGCTCGCTGCAGATAGGTTAGTGCCTGCATTCGGACTTGTCGCCGGGCGTCACAGCACAGGCAGGCAATGCCTGAGGGCAAGAGCAGGTGTTTGGTGCTGGACTCCCCAGGCTCAGCAGCACCTCTTGCCCTCCCCTGCCCGCTCCCCCAGGTTTACCTTGCAGTAAAGGGCACCAGCAGTGGGCCCAGAGGGTGCGGGAGTCTGCTTCGATCCGCTGGCCTCCCGTCTCCAGGTGGCGCTGCTCTGCTGCCCACGAGCTGTAGATAGAGGCTGCCCGTGTGTGCAAGGTGTGCGTCAGGTCTAGTAACTGGGGTCACAGGAGAGGGCAGGACGTGAGTGGGCTGAGGGTTGGTGCCCCCGTCCAAGACCACGTCCTCAGGACCCTTAGCACCAGTCACATTGTACTCCACCTCTCTTTTCTTCCCCAATGAACCTTTTGATTTTCATTACACACATCAATATTTTAAAGAAAAAAAATAGAGTCCCTTAATGTTAAACTGCACTGATATCCCCTTTGCCACGGCTTCATCAGCTCTTGCTCCAACCCTGACCACTCACAGTGGAGGAGACTAGGAGGCCTGCGGACTAAGATCTAACAGCGTGCAGCTACTGTGAGAAGGAACTTTCATCTCAGTTCTGTGTCATGCCTTCTGGTGACACAGAATGCCTTGATCTGTTAATCTCATTTAAAAACAAAGCAAGCTCAGAGACTTGCAAGAGCAATAGTGTCCAGCCAGATTAATATTTTAAAATTTTCATCCTTTTTCTAAGGTCATTCTTTTTAAGGCAACTGTTTTCTCATTTAGTGAAATACATTCAGCTCAAAATACATGAAAAACATTCAGCATCGCTGGCCATTGGAGAAATGCAAATTAGAACAACACTGAGATTCCACCTCACCCCAGAAAGAATGGTGACATCAAGAAATCAAATAATTGGGCTGGGGATTTAGCTCAGTGGTTCCGCTGCCTGCCTTGCAAGCGCAAGGAGCCGAGTTCAATCCCCTGGTACCATAAAAAAAACAAAACAAAACAAAAAAGCAAATAATAACCATGCTGGGTGAGGCTGCAGGGGAAAGGGAACCTTCTACATTGTTGGGAATGTATGGTTTTTTGGGGTTTTTTTTTTGAGACAAGGTCGCAACATGTAGTTCATGCTGGCCTTGAACTCACTATGTAGCCTAGACTGGCCTTGAACTCACAGCAATCCTCCTGGCTCTGCCTTCTGAGTGCTGAGATTACAGGCGTGGGCCACCATGCCCAGCAGTACAGGCATTATGGAGATCAGTATGAACATTCCTCAAAAAACTGAAACTAGGCCAGGGATTTAGCTCAGTGGTTCAGCCACTTGCCTCACAAGTGCAAGGACCCTGACCAGAGTTCAATCCCTGGTACTAAACAAAACAAAACAAAAAACTGAAACTAGAGGGTTGGAGATTTAGCTCAGTGGTGCTGAGCCTGCCTGGCAAGCACAAGGTCCTGAGTTGATCCCTGGTACTGCCACAACAAACAAAAAAACTGAAACTAGAAATTCCTTTTGACCCAGGTATTCATTCCCCTCCAGTATCTCCTCAAAAGAGGTAGACATCATATTACAGTGATCTGTACACACCCATGTTTATAGCAGCACAATTCATAATTAGGAAATCTTGGAAGCAGGCTGTATGTCCATCAGCAGATGCATGGATAAAGAAAATGTGGTATTTACACACAGTGGAGTACTACTCTGCCACAAAGGACAAACTTGAATCATTTGTGGGAAAATGGATGCACCTTGAGACCATAATGTTAAGTGAAATAAATCAGACACATGAGCTTAAATGTCACATGGTTTCTCTTATATGAGAAACCCAAAATGTAAATGAGCAAAATAAAAGCTAGAAAATAGGAAGCCAGGGAAAGGGAACAAGAGATGGAAACAAGAGGGAAGGGAAGAAATAAAAGAAGATGTACATTTACCAACTCCCATGATGGCTGTAATCACTTTGTACTGCACACATGTACTAATAAAAAATAAAAATTGAAGGGCCAGGGATTTGCGGTTCCACTGCCTGCCTTACAAGCAGAAGGTCCAAAAAGAAAAAAAAAAAAAATTAAAGACCAGACATGGTGGTGCTCAGCACTCAGGAGGCAGAGGCAGGAGGATCACTGTGAGTTCAAGGTCAAACTGAACTACATAGCAAGACTCTGTCTCAAAGTAAATAAAAAATTAAAACTGATAAAACTATTCATATCAGAGTGAAAAAAAAAAGTTCAGCTCAGCTGGGCCTAGCGGTGTATGACTATACAGTAATTCCAGCTAACCGGGAGGCTGACACACTGCAAGTTCAAGGCCAGCCTGGGCAACTTAGAGAGACCCTGTCTTTAAAAAAAAAAAAAGGGCTGGGGATGACCTCCATTGTTGTCACTATGCCCACAGTAGTGAAGTACTTGTGCAGCGTGTGTGAGGCCTGGGTTCAGTCCTCAGTACTAGAAAAAAAAATCAGTTTGTTTTTCACAATGGGATGTTGTCACTATTAAGATCTGGATTTAAGAGGCCGGGGATTTAACTCAGTGGTTCTGCTGCCTGCCTTGCAAGCACAAGGTCCTGAGTTTGATCCCCAGTACCAAAACATAAAAAATTTAAAAATTAAAAAGAGATCTGGATTTTAAACACTCGTGGGCTGGTGATCCCTCTCTGTCAGCTGGTACCACTTCAGCCTCATCCCCAGTAGCTTTTCTAGCATAGCCCTCCCCAGGAAGCTCCGTGAGTTTTCCGTGTGCACATGTGGGCTTCTGCAGCATTTTTATTTCTAACAAGGTCATCAGTGCTGTATACAATCCGTTTATCGATGACTTCCTTCAGGTAATTTGTCTGCACCTCTGTCATGATCTCCTTCACCTTTTCCAGATTTGCAGACTTGCTGATGCTGAGAGTAAGAGGTCTTCCATAGATTCTATTTTTTGTTTGTTTGTTTTTTGAGAAAGGATCTTGCTATGTAAGGCCTTGAACTCATGGAGATGCTCTTGCCTCAGCAACCCAAGTGCTGGGATTACAGGCGTGTGCCACCACACCCAGCAAAGTCTTTCATAGATTCACTGGACTGTTTCGTTTTTTAGTAAAACCAACACAGAATAAATGAAAATGAAGCACATAACGGTCCATAATCTCAAACAGAAACTTCCATTATTGTCTTCCATCTTTTTGACCATGGAACACATTTTGTCATGGGTAAAATCCATGCTATGGAAGTCAGGGCAGTTTATGTCCTGAACATCTTAAAATTAACTTGAACTTTCTAGATGCAACATCATCTTTCTGTAGATCTGCAAGGCTCACTTCAAACACATACTCTCTGAGGCCATTACATGCAATTTTGGTTCCTTCAGTTCCTGTGACTAGTATTTTTCCAATATTTCTTATACTGAATATAGCTGGTGCTTTCCCCGGTTATATTCAGAGCTACTCAGCCAGCCAAAAGGCTTTATTTATTCATTTACTTTTTTTTTGGTACTGGGGATTGAACTCGGGACCTTGCCCTTTTGAGGTCAGAGGCGGAGCCACTGAGCTAAATCCCCGGCCCTTCATTTACTTTTTGAGACAGGGTCCTACTCACTATGTAGTCCAGGCTGGCCTTGAACTTGCACTCTTCCTGTCTCAATCTCCCTAGTGCTGGGACTACAGGTATGTAGCAATTTTTTTTTTTTTTTTTTTGCTTTTTGAGGCAGGGTCTCCCTTTGTAGTTCAGGCTGCCCTCAAACTCATAGCGATGATCCTCCTGCCTCAGCCTCCCAAGTGCTGGGATCACAGACGTGTGACACCACACCAGGCTTTAAAATCAATATTATATGACTTAAATAGACACAGAATAAATATAGCAGAATAGACAAATGGTGATATGGATGCTTCTAGTGAGAGGAATTTATCAATTTATCCTTTTGTACCTTTTGAACTTTGTACTATGTACCTAGATTATCTATCAAGAAATAAACTTTAATTTAAATGTAAATTTAAACAAGCAAAGACTTCCAGGTGGTTCTGGGTAAGAGAAATCCTTGGAGAACACACAGCCCCTTCCTCTCAGCCCTGAGCTCCCTTGGCCCCACCCAGGGTCCCAGCCTCAGGTGCAGGGCAGGAAGGAAGTGAAGGATGCCATACTTACGTCCTGACTGACCTGTAAAGACACCGTGTGGTAGCTGGCAGGCACACCCTCATCCTCGTCATCGTCACTCTGCCCACCCTGAGTGGCATGCTGGCTGGAAGTACGAGGCCGCCGAAGCACTGAGCCCTCCCTGGGCTTCTTCTTGAAGCGGTTTCCTCTGTTGTCATATTTGTGACTTTTGGTGCGCTTTTCCTGGGACTTGCATCCTGAGCAGAGCCAGACTAGGTCACACTTGCACAGCACATGCAAGACAAAGGCGCCCTGCTCTTCTCCCTTCCCCACCCGGGCCTCCCCTGCCCTTCATCCGGTGACCCACCGCCATTGAGACTGGCCTCCACGAAGATGCGCAGAGTCTTGACACAGAGCTCAAAGTTGTCAGGGGTGATGTGTGCAGCATCACGAACAATGAAAGACAGCGATTCCACACACTTAAGCAGGGACTTGGTGTCGTGCGGCCCCAGGTCCAGTCCCACTGTGAGGCTGTACTGATTGACCATGGGTGAAGGGCCTGGCCGGCTGGGCCCTGGCCCTGGCTTGGAGTTATCGATGTCATCCTTCCCCACCTGCAAAGTACACAGGAACAAGCTGGGACTCAAGCTTGACCCCTCTTCTCCCCAGATGCCCTCTCAGAAGACCAGGAATCTTCCACAGACTCAGGTACCCGCCTCTTCTACCCTCACTCACCACTAACCAACCGCTGTTGACGACATCAGCGTCTGTGGCGGATCGGTGTATCTTGCCCGGCCTGCCGTGGTCAGTGTAGACCTCTGAGTCAGAAGTGTACCCTCGGTCCAGGCTCACGTCAGCTTGATGATAGGTTGGGAGCTCGCTGTCTGACTGGGCCCCTAAGCCAGACAGGGAGGAGGGGAGAGTCAGGGTACAGATGGGACACTGGGACAAAACAATTTAGGCTCAGAAGAAAGGTGCTGAGGTCTGGCCTCCTCTCTGGCCTGGCTTACTTTCAGCCATTACCAGAGGGCGGTGGCCTGGACAGCTTTTCTCCTGACCAAAGAGGACAGCAGGCTAACTTGGGCTCCTGATGGCATTTAGCAGCAGCTTTCAGGGAAAGGGGTGGTAGCAAAGCCGTAGTTTCTTGGAAATAGGTCCTTAGGACAGTGGGAAGCTTAGCTTCCTAGCCTTCTGCATTGTCTACTTGCCATCACAGTTTAACTTGTAGGTATTGGCTAGTGGGCACTGTAAACTCTGGAACAGCTGGCAGAAGCCAGGCATGTGTACATGTTAGCTATGTTATGCATTTTTTTTTCCGGTACTGGATCAAACTTAGGACTTTGCGCTTGCGAGGCAGGCGCAGTGCCACTGAGCTACATCCCCAGCCCAGGCATGTTTAATCTGCTAAGTGCAGTAAGCTGTGTTTTCCTTTTCTGTCCCAAGCACTGGGACCAGACCTGTTTACTGACCTCTGTGGGAAAGGGCTTACCAGCATCAGGTGCATCTGCCCTGACTGTGGCCTGCAAGGCGGCTGGAGGCTTCACGCCTGAGCCGATGCACTCCAGCAGAGTGAAGAGGGTAGCCCAGTCATCCCCGGAGTGGATGTTGGCTGCATTGGTCTTCAGGAGTTCATGGAGCCCGTATGCAACCTGGTGGCTAACTCTGGACAGCACGCTGGGCTTCATTAGTAGCAGGACGCGCAGGGAGAGCAGCACCTGGGGAGAGGGCACTCGGCTTCCTGTCCAGTCCCCTCCCATCAGCCTCTCTAGGTCAGTATGAGGTGCAGGTCGACTGCATTTGTATTTTTTTCCCCTTACTGTAGATTTCAGTTACTCCAGCACTATTTGTTGAAAAGGCTATCTTTCCTCCATGGAATTATTTTTATATCTTGGTAAAAAAGGATCAGTTGAACATATTTGTGTGTCTATTTCTCCTCATATACTACATAATCTAACAAGTCTTTATATCAGTGATCCCTCTCATTTTGCTTGTCAAAATGTTTCGCTATTCTAGGGCTGGTGTCTTTTCATCTAAATTTTAGGATTTGAGCCGGGTGTGGTGGCGCACGCCTATAATCCCAACATTTGGGAGGCCCAAGGCAGGAGGATTGCTGTGAGTTCAAGGCCAGCCTGAACTACATTGCAAGAACCTGTCTCAAACAAACAAACAAAATTTAGGACAAGCTTTTCTATGTCTATAAAAAACCTTGCTGGGGGACAACCCACTTTCCAGTCCCCTTCTGTCTCTCTTAGGCAGAAGCTATCTTTCTCTCAATAAATTTTTCTTACTCTTAAAAAAAAAAAAACCTTGCTGGGATATTTTGTTTTTGAGACAGGGTTTTGCTTTGTAGTCTATGCTGGCCTTGTGGCCATCCCTCTGTCTCAGCCTCCCAAATGCTGGGATTACAGGCATGCGCCACCTTGCCTGGGTTTTTGCTGGGATTTTTATGGGAGCTGCACTAAATGGAAAGATTGACTTAGGGATAACTGACATCTTTACTACGTTGTCTTTTATCCGTCAACACGGTACTGCTCTTCATTCATTCATTCATTCATTTGAGACAGGGTCTTGCTATATAGGCTAGCTGGGCCTCAAACTAACTGTGTAGCCAGGCTGGCCTTGAACTTATGATTTTCCTGCCTCAGCCTCCTAAGTGCTGGGATTACAGACATGTACCACCCCACCTGGCTGTATCACTTACTAGTTCTATCTATGCTGGTTGTTTATTGTAGTTCAGCCAGAGAGCACAGGAGGGACCTAAGCATAAGAAGTAAACCAGGGGGCTGCAGATTTAGCTCAGTGGTTCTGTCTCCTGCCTCAAAAGTGCAAGGACCCGAGTTTGATCCACAGTACCAAAAAAAAAAAAGAAGTAAACCAGGTACAGGAATGGAACTGCTACAAGGTAGACAATGGCAGTCTTAACCCTCTGAAGCAATTCACAGGAGCCTGCAGAGGTTTAAGGCACAAGCTTCCTGCCTGCAGGCATTCCAGGTTCAGGTCCAGTGCCACCTGTTAGACTGCCAGTTCTGCAGTTGTGGGTGCAAGTCAGGGGTGCTAAATGTACCCTCTGCCTGAGGCCGTATCTGCACCTGACACCGTGGCCACAGTTTCTTTCATACCCGCCACTCTCCTGGATGTACTCTGCCTACCTGGCCACTGATCTCTTCTCTCCGGAGCAGCCGAATGGCCAGACGCAGCAACCCCACCACTGCCCGCTCCACAAGGAAACAGAAATCTTGTGCTTGGACACAGAGGTGGTACAGATGGTCTCGAACAGTCTGCCACAAACAGCCCACACGGTCTCTGAGAACAGAGAGATGAGGGTTTTCACGGCTGGAGAGGCCACTGAGCACAAGCCCCCTAGGCTTTTCATGGCTTCCCCTGACACCTAGTTACATGTGTTTCTCCCCGGAGCCCACTCAGCAAGACGGCTTCCATCCTTTGGCACAAGCCCCACGGACAGTGTGACCCAGAACTGCCCACACCTGCTTTCTCCTACCTGTTCTCCAACACGATCCTTAGGAGCATCTCCAGACAGAAAGCAGCATCTTCCTCATCATACGTCTCTTCATCTGGTGTCACTGAGACCAGAGCCTGGGGGCGGGACCAGGAGCGTAGGCATGGGGAGCCGGCTGCTGGCTCTGCTCCAACAGAAATCAGGGCACAAACCATTGCCCATTACCCCTGGGACCCAGCCATGCCTCCGCCTCTTTTTCTCCACGGTGTACCTTCATGAGCTCCTGCAGGGACTCCAGTTGGAGGAATTTGCTTTCCGTAATCATCTTTTCTGGGTCACATTGCTAGGGGGACACAAGAGAGAGGGTTGCAGAGAAGGCAGGGAAGACAGAGTCTCCCTGGTCTCAGCCCTGCATGACTCCATTTTTCAGTTCACAGCACAGCATCTGTTCAGCAGGGAGGGGCCTACACTTGCAAGGGTACCTTGATACAGTCCACGGCTGCTCTCTTGGCCTCTTGGTTCTCAGTGGATGGACCCCGCATGCTAGACTGCTCAGGACCACTCAGGGTCAGCCAGCTCACGAAGCTTAGTACTGTCGACTCTCCTCTGTAGGAAAAGGGCCCATGTCCCAGTGAGCCCCAAGTTCTGACCCTCCCTCCTCAAGGCCCTTAGCCTCTTGCCTGCCCTTACCGGTTTGATGGTGTCTCTTCTCGCTGGAGAGAAATCTTGCCATTGGGATCTACAAAATCTTCTACCTGGAAAAGTAGGTCAAGAATAGTTTCTTTCCATATGTCCTTTGCCTTTTTCAACCTTCAAGCAAAGTTCTTTGGATTTTTTCCTGTGGCCCTATGCCCACCAGTACTGCACCCCCTCCAAGTGTTGAGGGGCATGACTTCTATCAGCCTTCCTTTACAGGTACCCCAAGACCTGTGGCATTACATCCGAGGTTTCTGGTAAGCTCTGGCAGGCAGCAGGCTCAGTGCTCTTCTTACTCGGGTCTATATACAGATCACACAAAATGCTGGTGTTCCTCCCTTCTTGTCGACTCATCTACCAAGAATTACCTCCACCATAGCCTTGGGTAGCAGCTGAGCTCGGAAAAGCTGTAGCATGGCCTCCATGATATTCTTCCAGCCCTCCCGCAGGATGTCACCATGACGATGGGCCAGGTGGAATACTGTTTTGGCTGCAATGTGGGCTTTAGGGTTGCTTCCGAATACACTGGGCAGGTTCTCAATAGACTGGAAAAGAGGATGCGAAGAAGTCAAGTGCCTGGCTAATACGTATCTGCAAAGAAGACTCTCTCAGGCTTTGCTTCAATCCCCCATAATACTGGTGGGAAGGGCTAACCCGGTTAAGGTCTTCCTCACTATTGCATCTCCTCTCCCATCCCATCAAACAAGGCAACACTATTCTTTTTTTTTTTTTTTGGTACCAGGGATCAAACTCGGGTCTTTAGCTTGCGAGGCAGGCAGTGGAACTACTGAGCTAAATCCCCGGCCCAAGCCAACACTATTCTTATTCCAGAGTGTGACAGACAAATCAGCCTAAACTGTGGCATAGTGAAGGCAGACCCCTGGCTGTAAGAGAGGTCCTCCCAGAAATCCAAGTATAGTTCCTGCTCCCACTTACCTCACTGCTGAGAGCTGTGAATTTGCAGAGAGAGATGATGAGATTGTCAAACACATCGCTGAGGCCGTAGTGGGCGGAGATCATGGCACACTTCCTGTAATGTCAGCCCAACACAGAAACAAAGTCACTGGAAGGCCAGGCAGCCCTTCCAAGCTCCTGAGGAGGCTTGTATTGGGTTCCTCCCCAGTCAGTCCCAGAAAGAGACCTTTCGCTTCAGTCTGTTTGAGATCGAGCTTCCCAAGCTTCAGCCTCCCTCCACAAACTCAGTACGAACCCCATTCTATGGAAAGTAAGAGGGAGTTGAAGAGGAATGGAAACAATCATGTTAGCTCAGAGAGGTGGGAGGAGGTCAAGACCAAGGCCAGAGTGGGCTACCTGAAGCCTGAAATGGCTTTCTGGAGGATCGTCTCCTCAAGGCTTTTGTCAAAGACATAAGAGAGAGCAGCAATTGTGGGGCCCCAAGTCATAGTGAAGAGGTCAAGATCGTAGCTGCCAGGAGGCACACGTAGGAATATGCCTTCGGGGGTGGCACCTCGATGAAGCAGCACATTCCAGACGTAGTTCTCCCGAACCAAGCCTGTCTGCTCCTCAGGCATCACAATCTCCTCATTCCTGCCAGGAGGTAGGAAAGGATCAGGTGCACTGCTGTGAATCTGCTGCTTCTACAACAGGATGGGGCCTTGCCCAGGCAGGCATCTTCAACCACTATGAGGTCACTGAAGCTGCAACTCAAGGGTCTGTTCCCTACTCAGGCCTGGGGCCAGGGAGAAAGAAAGGAAAAGCCCCGTAATATCGAAGTCCTGTCTTTAAATGGGGCCTTCAGTTCTGTCACAAGAGATCATGTTCTTTTTGGGTGTCAGAGCATAAACAGATTCTCTCTTTTTCTCATTTATAGGGAAGAAGCAAGCATCTAATCTCTGACTCTGACCTTTGAATGAGTTAAGAGTACTCATGCCCCAGTCCCCATCTTGATTCTCTAGCAGCCAGAGAATGCATCTTGTAAGCTAGACAGAAAACCTAGCTGCTTTAGGTTCAGGAAATGGGGCCATAATATCCTACCCAAGAGAAGTTGTGTGGATGGAGGATGTAGCTCAGTGGCAGCATGTACAAGGCCCTGGGCTCACTCCCCAGCACATTTATAAATGGGTAAAAAATAAGAGACAGTTTGGACCCTGGCTTAGAGTACTGCAGACCCCTGCTGTTTAGGCTTTTCTAGGGAAGAAATGAGTGGGCAGAAAGTGGGCTCCTAGCTAAACCCCAGGGCATGTGAGTCACCGCAGTCTGTGCTTCTCCAGCAGAGATGCTGTGCTGCCTTCCATTTATACTCACTTGATGGCATGGTACATGTCCTCCAGGATGTCTTGCTCAAAGTCTTTGCCTCCGTTTACACCTTTTAGGTTCTTACGAAACTCCTAGAGACAGGCCAGTGAGGTTTTTTTCCCCTATTGTGTCAATGCTGAAGCCTCACCCAAAGAACTCTGGCTCTGGTCTGTGGTAAGTAAGACTTGGGACCCGTAGGTGAGAGAACTCACCTCCCCACCCCAGTTCCTCTCCCATATTGGCCAGCCCTCCCTGGGTCTTCTGGACAGAACCCTGTCTGCCAGGCTGACTGCCCAGAAATCCTGGTACCTCCAAAGCTGTGCTGGGTCTTCTCTGCCTCGCCTGGACCCACACTTACCTCCAGGGTCATGGGTACATTCTGTTTGCGAACGTTGTGGTTATGCTGGTCAGTGTTAAGCATGATGACAGCATAGGCCAGGGCAAAGCAGGCATCGCTATCAGCAAATGGGGAGCCATTACAGTTCTGAAAAAGCAAAGACCCCACCATTGTCAATGCCCTTCACCAACCCTCTCTACCCTCTCTGCCAAGCCTTTGGTCACGTCAGTGCTGGTACAGAGCGAGGTACCACCCAGAAAGTGCTAACTCCTTCACAGAAGCTGTTGTTCTCTCCATAGAGAGCTCTCTGGTGTTGCTCTCAGCCTTCTTAGGAGATAGCAGCTGTTTTGTTTTTTCTTTTAGTTGGGGGCTACAGAAACCCTCAAGCTGACTGACCTGGGGTCTGGAGTTCAGCCTCTGCAAATCTCACTCACCCTCCAGTGCTCTGTGAATGCCTCCAGTAACCTCTGGATGACGGGTGCTTCCCCAGGCAGGCGGAAAGCTTCCAGGTAGAGGCGGAGAGCTTCATCAAGCCGAAGACCCTGAAAGCTGAAGGTGCTGGAGGGAAAAGAAGCATAATAAAAAAAGAAGCTAGACGTGTGGAGCAATGTAGGTTGGGGTCTCTGTTAGCCACAGTCTCCCTAACTTTCTCTTACCTAGAACAGAGATGGCCGAGGGATCTGGCATAGGAGCAGTGTCTTAATCCTGGCCATCTTTAATACAGTCCCTGACCCTAGCACTGATCACGGGTTCTTTCATATCTGACAGCTCAGGCAAAATATGTGACCTGGACATCAGTAAGAACTGAGACTGCTTTGAGGAAGGGAGGCCCTGTCCCCTCCAACTGACTACCGATTATATTCCACATTTCTTTCTTCCCCTTGCAGAGCTGGGGATCAAATCCAGGGCCTTGTGCCTGCTAGGCAAGTGTTCTACCACTGAGCTACACTCCCAGCCCTCACGTTTCTTAGTTTCCTCACCTCACGAAACTTTCCAACAGGTCAATGTTTTTGCGGTCACTCACAAACTCTCCAATCATTTTCTTATCCAGCCGAGGGTTCTCTCGGAGCCACTGGGCTACTTCTGTGTTGTCCATTGGGATGGTGAGGAGACCTTTCTCCTGCAGAAACTGGATCCCTTTCTTTGGTTTCTGGTTGAACTGCTCTGTGCCAGTAATTAGTAGCTGGAGGAGAGACTAGAGGTGTCAGAAGCTACTCTGCCCTAAGTCAGACAAAAACAGGCTGTCCTCCACCATAGCCCATAGCTGGCCACCTAGTGGGCTCCTAGGACTTGGTTTTCTTTTCTTTTTTTGAGACAGAGTCTCGCTATGTAGTTCAGGCTGGTCTTGAACTCACTATGTAGCCCAGGCTGACCTCAAACCCAAGGTGATTCTCCTGCCTCAGCCTCCTGAGTGCTGGGATTACAGGCTAGGATGACTCTGCAACTGAGCCTGGGTCATTCTGGTCCTAGCTCTCCCCTATCCCTTTATGTCATCAGAAGTGACCGAGGAGCTCCTTGCCAGTCCTTTTCTGAAGGCACAAGATGCATGGGACAGCTCCTCTCCTCTAAATCAGGGGTGAGGGGAAAGTAGAAGAGCTAGAGGATTCCTTTCAGTGTTATATTCATCCCTGGCATCTGTTGAAAGTCAGCATCCTGTTTTTAGCTTGGCTTGGGCTTTCCTTCATTCTTTGGTTGCGTAGCTCTGAAGGCCCTAGGTTTGAAGGACAAGATGAACTGACTGTGATAATCACTCTGCTCTTTGTGTGTTCTGCCACAGCTTTGCAATCAAGGGCACACATAAGCCAAAGTCACTTAGGCTGGCAATAAGAGGAGAAAAGGGTTAAATAGAAAAAGTTTTTTTGTGTGTATTAAGAAAACCAAAAGCACAAGCAGTTATTTGAACTTTACTAAAGCACCAGAATAAATGTCAATTCCCTTGTATTGCCAGTCATCACACCAGGGCAGGAGATGAACAGTAACTTTGGTGACTCACATGACACCAGCTCCCAGGGCTCCTGTCACCATCACCACTAACAGGGCTGTCTGCTGGGACAGCATTTGCCCAGGGGCAAACAACAGCGCTGATCAACTATGTGGTTGTTAAGTAAGGGAAGGTCTTGACAGGGGCCTGGGAAGTTGCTGAAGGCCCAGTGAGCCCAAAGCCTAGCCTTAGAAAGCTGTACACGGAGCTGCGAGAAACTCCCTCAACCTCATCCTCATCCTCCGGGACAGAAACCCTACAAGAGACACCTAGACAGGGTGCAGAGGCTGAACTCTGGGAAATACATGTATGTATATACCTTTTTTTTGTTTTTAATTTCAATTAGTTCTCGTGGATCTGGCAGGAGACAGGAAAATCGAGGTGGCTTCTGGGTGAACTTTTTGTCAGCTAAGAAAGGGAGGAAAAGAGGGAAAACCCCATAAGACCTCTTTTACAAGGATAATGTCTTTTTTTTGTTGTTTTTGTTTGTTTTTGGTACCGTGGATCGAACTCGGGTCCTTGCGCTTGTGTGACGGGCGGCGTAACCACTGACCTAAATCCCTGGCCCTTTTTGTTGTTCTTTTTGAGACAAGGTCTTGCTGTATAGTTTAGGCTGGCCTTGAACTCATTATGTAGCTCAGGCACTCATGACAATCCTCCTGCCTCAGCTTCTCAAAGTTAGGATGACAGGTATGTGCCACCACATCTGTTATATGAGGACAATGTCTTTTGGAAGGTCACTGATACACTCCTCAATGAAAAGGAGGAACCTCAGAAATCTTGTCCTCACCAGTCTCTTCTGCCCTGTAAGTCCTACCTTCTGGGCCTCCAAGTGTTTTATTTCCTCTTCTGGATTTGAAGGCATGGCAAGCTAACAGGGCTCACTTGGGTACTGCCTAGGCCACTCTGCCCCCCCGCCATGCCTTCCTTTGCTTAGGGTGGTGGACACCCAGTACCCACCCCCAGAGTTACCAGCTTCCTCCAGATCACCGCATCCTGGCTTCCCATGTTCTGCTGGCAGCCACCCTCCACCAAGCAGATGAAGGCCTGGGACATCTGATGCCATGCCTGTGGCTTTCCCATCACTGCCTGCTCTCTCATCTAGGAAGAGAAAAAGATACAGATAGGAAGGCAAGCAGAGCTGCAGGACAGGTTGATTCCCAAGCCAAGATCTGTATGTTCCCATACAGGGCACAAACCCTAACAGGACAAGTAAGCAGTCACTGTCTCAGGTCAGGCCAATACTGAATTCTATAATTTAACAAAGAGATTACTTTCCAGGCACTTTCTCTGACCTCCTGCAACTTCAGTGTCAAGGAAGACAGAGAAGATTAATTCGAGTGCAGGCAGATATTGTGTGTAGGAAATAGCAGAGTCTGGTGCTCTTAGGGGCAGAAGTCCTACATCCTTTATTCTCTTCTCTTGCCATGAAGAAATAGTAATTCTATAAAAACTCCAAAGTAGGGGGGAGGAGAAAGGGAGCAGTTGAATCTTACTAACTTCCCTGTTTGGCCAGTGGTTCAAACCACCAAACTCTGGAAACATAGAATTGAGAGCAACCCAGGGGAAGTGACTGAAGGACAGGAAAAACCACTCTGTGAGAAGAGAAGGGATAAGCACAGAACTCTAGGATCATCAAAGAAAGAAATGCAGTTTGATCCCTAATATTCCAGGGAGGGGAGGGCAGAAGGGAAGGGAAAGGAGAGAGAGAGGGAGAGGGAGAGAAGGGGAGAGGAAGATGGAGAGGGGGAGGCCAGGGATTTAGCTTAGTGGTTCCGCTGCTTACCTCGAAAGCGCAAGGTCCTGAGTTTGATCCCCGGTTAAAAAAAAAAAACAACAAAAAAACCATGGAGATGGGGAGAGAAAGAAGGCGGAGGAGGCAGTGGCAGAGGGCAGAAGAAAACAAATGCCTCTTACCATTGCTAGCTTCTCGAGTGCCATCTGCCGCCTCATGGCCGGGTCTGGCTGTCTCTTTCTTCTCCTGCTGGGTGAGGTTGTTGAGGACTTTGGCTTGGCAGTGGGCCTCAGTGCTGTCAATCACTGTCAACAGGGCATCAAGAGACAGCAGGTGTGTTGTATGGAGCTGACCTGACACAGGGAAGGCATTCTGCAAAGTAAACATCCATTAGATTTGGGGTTAGAATACTTCATACTTGGTTCTTCCCCAAATCTCAAAACCCATGACTTCTACTGCCTTTAGAAAATGCCCTTCTTCCTGTTTCCCATCTCTGAAATGTTCTCCTCCTTTTACATAGCATAATCACTACCACCAAGATTTCCTCCATACAGCCCTTTCACCAGAGGCCAGAATAGTACTCAGCACCTTGGACAGCAGCTTGGTGAGGTCCTCAAAGAGGTTGGAACAGTAGTAGTCACAATCATAGTTGATGTAGAGCTCAGTGACAAAGCTGGGTATGCGCCACAGCTGCACAATGGCCTCCAGTGCCATCTCCTTCATCTCATAAGGCATCTTGGGGTTTTCCACAGTGATGATCTCCATGAGTTTTTTAATGTACATCTGGCAATAACCCAGGGAATTCCATTTGAATGAGGAAAGGATTTAGGAAAAGAAGATTAGATGGGAAGAACATTAAACAGGAAGTAGAAGCCCAATCAGAAGGTCCACATTAATAGACACCTAAAAGCATTTCACCCCTATATACATCCCCCTCTTTGGTCTCCATGCTGGGGGATAGGCCTGATTCTCTTCCTTATGCCTAATCCCAAAGACAATGTCTACTGCCTTGTCTGTGTTTTCTAGGTAACCCCGACCTTATCCTATTTAGAGTTCCTTTTTGCAATTTAGTGGCAGTGGTGGCTTGACTTGCAAGAGGGTAAGAAGAGCTGTTCCCAGTCATTGTGAGGTTACCTGCCAGCCCTTACATTTGGGTTTTCCCATTTTATAGTCAGCCAGTTTTCTCTGGCTTCTTTGAACTTTTCCACTATAGAAGCCAGCCAGCGAACCAAACCATGTAGACTAAAGTCACCCTCCTGTAGGAAGCCACCCCTATCCCACCCCTGCAGCATCACACAGCTGGCCCTACTGACGATACCATAAAACACCATTTGGTTTTTGTTTTCATTCCAAGGTCAAGAAACTTACCTCTAATTGGAACTTGAGGTGCTCCCTCATACTCTCAAACAGTAGGAAGCATACTCTCAGGGAAGCAGCATAAAGGTTCAGCCGCTCTATGCTGAGTAGCTGGAGATTAGAGGAGAGATTTCTGAAGCTGACTCTTGGCTCAGCCAATACAGAAGCAGGAGAGTAAACGGGTGAAGCTGCCCCTGAGGTCCTGTGGAATTTTTTGTCTAGCCATTTCTACATTCTCTCAACTAGCAGAGTCTCTGCAGAGCTACTAGAACTCTTTTACTATGACTGTTGGCCAACTGGGAGGAAGGTGCTTTCCTGGGACCCATATTTTGCACAACCAGCCAAGCCTTGTGCTCCCCTGGCCTTTGAGAGACCCTAAAATACACTCAGGGGCTCTGAGCAATCTGGTCTTACCTGGAATAAGTGGCGGCTCATCTCGTCCTTGATGAGGCCCAAGAGGGTCTGGCACTGGGCTACGGGGGCTGACTCAAGGGCCACCGTCAACAAGTGCAGTCCCATGTGGATCATGACCTCTGAGTTGTGTCGGTCGTGTGGATTAGTGAGGGAGATAAGGAAGCGGAAGAGCTCTCGGATGCAGGGAAGACCATAGGGAACCAAAGCTGTACCTGGGAAGGTGATGAGGACTATCAAACTGCCAAGAAACAACTGGCCTGCTGGCCTGGCCCAGCCTGCCCTGCACTATGTAAGGGAATTTCAAATAAGGTATTCTCTTCAAGGAAAAGGATTTTCCCTACCCTTAGGGAGGTGAGAGGATGAGCCTTTCTCATCAAGGGAATCAGGATCAAGGATCTTTCCTTTCTGTTAAAAGCCCTAACCTTGGGCCAGGGATTTAGCTCAGTGGTTCCGTCGCCTGCCTGGCAAGCACAAGGTTCTGAGTTTGATCCCTGGTGCCAAAAAAAAAAAGCCCTAACCTTTCTATTCTTCTCCCTCACTTCCTACTGTCCACCAAACTCCCTCTGTATAAATTAGGGAAGGGCTCCATCTGTGCCACAGTTCTATGGCTGAGTCCATTTGCTGCCTAGAAAATGGCCTAGAACCAGGGACTAGCAAGTAGCAGTCATCTGGTCCAAGCTGACCTAGGCTCATGCAGCTCAGGGGGAGATGAATGGGTAGGGCCCACCAGGCAGTGCTTACCTTCTTTCTGGGAAGACTGTGTAAAGCGCACGCCTCGGGGATTCACGTAATCCATGTCATGAACAGAGGCTGAGTCAGAGTGGTCAGCAGGGGATGTACACTCCTCTAGTACTTCAGGAATGGATTCTACTGATGCTGTTTGGGCCTTTTCCATGGGGGTCCCCTCTTGCTAAGACCAGTAGCAAGCATATACAGGAAGAGGGATGAAATAAGAGCAACTTAGAACTTACAGTACACTCTTGAAGTACTTGTCCTTCAAGCTGTCTTTGGTGGACTACAGAGGCAGGGCCAGCTTGGTGGTTTATGAATCACTGCAAGTAGCTCAGGGCAGGAGTGTGATGAAGGGCTCGAGAAAACATCTCCTCTGTCATTGACCTATGGGGACTAGAACCCTAGGTATGCTTTAGAAGCTCTCACAGGCTTAGGGTTTGGATCATGACCTTCCAGAAAAGCCATGGTTGGCAATAGGGAACTGCCTATATGCATAACTTGATATATCTCATGAGCTCCCCATCATACTAAGTTCAGGCTACATAGGTCTTCTGGGCAGCACAACTAATTCAGAGAAACAGGGAAGAATTTCCTGCCTGAGCCAAGGCCTGGATACAAGATTCAAAGGATCAAGCCACTTCCCACATTAGAAGATTAGGGAGGGGCCTCTAGAAATCAAAGCCATACCTGGGGGTCGGGCTGCTCAGGAACTCCCAGATCACTGCTGCCAGGCTCTGCAGCTGTGTGGTATGCTGGAGAGCCAGGTTGTTCCAAGTCAGTGAGGTCTTCCTTGGATGTTGCCTGGGAGGAGAATTCCAGGCCACTGTCTGTGGAGGGACTGACGACTGCTGAGGCAGGTTCTGAACTTCCTGATGAGATGGGTGTGGGCACATCAATGAAGGGCATGCCACCTGCCAAGGAGAAGAGAGACTGTGGGCAAAACATGCCGTCCATGGCACCACGGCCTGTTTCCCAGACTGCATGCTCTGCTCTGCACACTTTTCTCTAGAGAAGTCAGAGTTCCTCTGAAAGGAGGACACACTTAAGTTACTGCAGGATTGCTGAATGGTCACAATCTGATTGACTGGAGTTTCCCTTTTGGCTCTAAGCAAAAAGACAAAGCCCCTTGGTTGGTTGGTTGGTCTTCCACTTCAAAATCCCTGAAAAGGAGCTTTTCTTCTATCTGTTCTAATCAGAGGAAGCAGCCCAGGACACTCACTGGTGAGGTTAGTGGATAAGGAGGTCCCGTTGGAGGTGGGCAGCTCTGAACTTGGTGTGACTTTGGTCATATGACGTGGAGGCCGGGGAGATCTCTTCTGTTTCTTCCACTTGGATGAATCACTCATGCCTCCGGCTCTCATTTTCAGCTGGAAATATCATACCTCATTAGCACTCTATTCAAATTAAGATTCCATCCCTAGAAATCTCTCTTTAGTCTGCCTGGTCCCTAGGAAACTGCCTCCAGACCATCAGATTGCATTTGTACCCCTCTAGCCTGGCTTTCACACTTGCCACTCTTCAGGGTGATATGGCAGCCTCTGTGTGGAAAGTGACATTGTTTCCGGGATGGCCACTGAGGAGACTCGTCACTCTGCTCCCTGGGTCCTGGCTATTCCATTAGGCAAGAAGTCCGGAGTCTTGTACCTGATGCATGACCCTCTTGCAGAAAGGGGCAGGGTGGGGATCTTTTGCCCAGGGCCTCAGATCTATAGGTCCACGGATTCCTAGGCTTTCCTGCTCAACGGCTCTGCAAAGCAGCCTGCTACTTCTTGTTCTTATCCAACCCTGAGAGCAAACTCCAGCGGTGGGGAGCCGATGGCATGTGTGCCGCAGTGCCTACTTATACAAGTGGAAGCCCTGAGAGGTTCGCTGTCACTGGACTACTCCTTCGTGTCCAGACTCACAGCTTTGTTACTGCTGTGTGGACTGGGTCTAGACAGTAAATGGATCCCTTTCTGTCTGGGATTTCTGCATTAAATTGTTGAAAGACTAATTCCTTGGAGCTGGAAAGGAGTGGCATCCCAGTGTATTTGTGGAGTTAAGGATGGAGGGTCATGTCATGCTGCTGTCCTGCTCTCCGCTGCTCCCAATTTTGGCATTCTACTGGGACCTCTTGTCCTCCTCCTTGCTGGTCTTTCTAGATGGATTCATTTATTTATTTATTTTTGGACACAAGGTCTCACTGTGTAGTTCAGGCTTTCAGAGTTTAGGGGATCTTGAGGAAGGGAGCCTATTCCCAAATATCAAGAGGAATTAAACAAATTTTTATAAAATTCCATCTAGAAGCTGGGCGTGATGGTGGATGCCTGTAATCCCAGCACTCAGGAGGCTGAGGCAGGAGGATCACCATGAGTTCAAGGCCAGTCTGGGCTCCATGGTGAGTTCAAGGCTTTCCTGAATTACACAGTGAGATCCTGTCTCAAAGGGTCTCAAAAAACAAAACAAAACATAATTCTGGGAGGAGTGAGCCAAACATACAGCAGGGCAAGAAGTCCAAGTGATTAGTGAGGGAAAACAAGGACTTCCAGTCTTTCCTGGCAGTTGTCTCCAAGCTCCAAAAGATACTAAGAACTGGGTCCACTTTTATGGGGTAGCTTTTCTCCCCAGGAAACTGTCCCATGTCAGTCCTACTTTCATAGAGAATGACAGTCACTTACTGACATTCCTTCTGTATTAGGATGGGTCTTTCTTAGTTCCCTCTCTATCCTCTGCAAAGCTAGCTCCAACCTGGTCATTTCAATGAATGTTCTTGGCCTTCTGGCTGGAGTAGGGGCTGAGAAGCTGCCAGGTGTCACAAATGCTTCAGCTTTTATCAAGTATAATTATGTTCCCTGTCCTAAGATCCTAAGATGCAGGGGCAGGTGTTCATGGTACCCTACACCACCTTATCTGTACAACTCTGTATTCCAAAGGACAACAAAAGCTTTACAAAAAAAGAGCAGGTTCCATGTTAATTATCATGGGCAACATGCTAAGTAGCCCATGAAGAGAGCTGCAACTTGAGACTATCTAAGCATACAGAAGAAACTTGAGCAATGCATTAAAGAGGACACAGGCCTCTGTTTAGCTAGGGACATGGACACGGACACAGACACACACACAATCTTCAGTGACCTTGATGTCCACGTTTACCTCTCATATAAACACTCTTGCAATAGATAGCTGAGGGTCTCCTACTCCCTTCTCTCTCTTCCTGAGGCATGTACATGGGGCTTAGGGTCCCCTTAGCTTGGGCTCCTGTCCTCATCTCTCCTACATCTTGATTTGCAGGAAAAGAGTATCTTTGCAAATATCAAAGTATTCCCAGTGCCCTGGGCTGTCTCAGGACCATGTTCCCTTCTCAATCTAGACCTGTAAACCTCAGAATGGTGCCTTTAATGGTACCAAGAAATAAAAGACCCACCAGATGGACTACCTTTTCCTTTCAAACCCAGTTCAGATATCCAGGTTGACTTGAGGCAGGGAAAGAGAAGAGGAAAAAGGTCTCTGTAGTTTCCCCAGAAATGGAGATCTTAGATTTCTCCATGACAGCAGCAGGACGGAGGCTCTCACTGTGATATTCAGAGTTCCTCTGCCTCCAGACAACAAGAGCCCAGGAGAATTCCAACACTGCACAGCTACAAGCACATGCAACTTTCCCAAAGCCAAGCTGCTGTTACCAGGAAGGGTAAGTTGTGCTCTACATAATGGAAATAAGTAGGACCTAGGTGTTATGTATAAAAAATTAACATTTAAAGAAATTAATAAAAAGGAGGAAAGGAAAGGGAGAGGGAGAGAGACCTTGAGGTTCTTAAAGAGCAGTACCCTCTCTAACTGGTTCAGGGCTTTGGTCTGCTCCCCACTACTTAGTTCCAGTTTGTTGAGGAGACATGGAGAAATCTGTGAAAGACAGGCAAATGCATGATTTAAACAGAATGAAATAAACTCAGACACACGCCAGAAGGGCACAGGGCAGGAATGGGGATGAAGGGCTGGGGACGGGAAGGTCAGGTATGTGGCCCTAACAACCAGGGTCATCTCCATGGGAAGAACCTCTTAGGGCTGCAAACAGAATCTTCAGAAAGTCAGGATTCAGTTTAAGAAAAAAGTGGGCTGTGCTTCTGACCATCATTCTTTTCCTAGTAGTTTAAAAACCCTTTGCAGTCTGGGTTGATTTATGTCTTTTTTTGAGACAGTCTAACTATGTAGTTCAGGGTGGCCTTGAACTCATGGTGATCCTCCTGCCTCAGCTTCCTGGGGATTTTTGTCTTTAGGAGAAACTAGAGCAAGTGTAAGCCCAGTCTTGTCCAGTATTAGGATAGGATGTGAGGCATAGGCTCTCTAGGATTCCTACCTGCTAACAAGGCTGAGCCCCCAAGGGATGACTGGACTTACATCTTTGTCAATAAACATTTTAAATCCAGCCTGATGGGCCTCACCCAGGTTCCACGAAGGACTGGCTCACCAATTTATGTTGTGGGTTAACAAAGGAGGCCGAAAGGAAGGGTTGGGGAAGGAGAGAAGCTGGGAAAGGATAAATTTCTCCCTAAAGGAGAGCTATTTCTAGATTCTGAGCAGAACAGTCCAGGCCAGCAGTGGCAAGCCCATGGCACATGTGCTGCAGCGGGCCGTTTGCATCATTAAGAGCTCTGAAAGTTTTGCCATCACCAGTCCAGCCACAAGCTTGTCTTCACTTTGGAGGGTACCCATGGTACTGATGGGAGAGTCACACCTCAGTGGGGACACAGACCCTCAGACCCTACCTTCTTCATGTTGGTCCCCATGCAGTTCTTGGGCTCTTCTTTAAACTGAGGTAACCTATAAAACAGAATCCCACAAATTGTCACTGGGGATACTGACAACTGTCCTCCTCCACGCCAGCCACAGACAAAGGTCCTTTAGACCACAGCATCCCTGTCTCTTAGGAAAGCTAGTTATTCTCAAGAAGCAGATAACTTCATTTGTGCGTGCGTGTGCGCACTCGATGCATACACGTATGTGTATGGTACTTGGTACTGAACCCAGGGAGCACTGCGATCCATCCTCAGTCCTTCTGAGAAAGGGTCTTGCTAGGTTTCCCAGGCTGGCCTCGAACTTGTGATCCTCCTGCCTCAGCCTCCAATGTAGCTGGGATTACAGGTGTGGGTCACCACGCCTGGCCTAATTTCATCTTTTTCAGAGCTTCATCAAAGAGCCACTGGAATTGAGGGAAGTATGACATGGACCAAAAAGGCAATCACTAAGGCAAGGTTACTAAGTGCCCATGGAGAGCAGAGGCTCTTTCATCCTTGGCAAGAACTGCTGAAAACCAAAAGATGGGGACAGGGCAACCTACCAAAACCCCAGGAGCCTGAGCATAGGACAAAAAGTAAAAAGCAGGTTGGAGGGTCAGGGATTTAGCTCAGTGGTACCACCCCTGACTTGGCAAGTGCAAGGTCCTGAGTCCAATCCCTGGTACAAAAAAAAAAGGCAAAAAAAAGCAGGTTGGAGCTTTAAAACAAGGAAATTCGAGGCTAAGGAGTAAGGCATTCTGGCCAGGGATTTAGCTCAGTGATTTCGCTGCCTGCTGTGCAAGTGCAAAGACCTGAGTTCAATCCCCGGTACAAAAAAAAAAAAATTCCTGCCACAAGGAGTAAGGATTAAGGCATTCTTTGCAGCAGGTTTAAGGCCCATCTAGTCTGTTGATAATAAGGATTATTATCTATGGACCTGAAAGCAAAAAAGAAATACCAGGGGAAGTGTTAAAGCGATCACTTCAGTTCCTCTCAAAGTGAGTTCATTGAAAGGAAGTGCAGGAGACAGTAGGTTGGTCAGAAACCTTAGGTTGATGGCCTTACCTAGGGAAAGTAACATTTTGGTTTGCCTAGGACTGAGGGGTTTGTCAGGAGGCAGAACTTGAAGTGCTACAATCAAGTCAGTCCTGGGTAAACCAAGATGAGAGACAGCAGATCAGCTCTCACAACTGCTGGTCACCCTAGCCTTGGCCTTCACCCACAGAAATTGGACTGTGCTCTGGGAGCTCAGCAACCTGCTCTAGGACCCCCAAGCATGACTTCCACTCTGGGTTCCCTTTCCCAGTTGCTATCTGTACAGAAACAGACACAAGCAGGGAGGCAGAACAAACTTGGCCAGCCTACATGAAATAACCCTCTGCCTTCCCGAGGCCAAGCCAGCTCCTTCCTTCTCCTCCCTTGTTCAGTAACCCTGGGCCCAGAGAACTGCCCCTATCCATAATCCCAGCAGCCTCTGATGTGGCCATGGGGTTGGCCAGGCCCCTGAAGTGGCTCTGTGGAAGCAGGCAGACTCAAGAGGCCTGGGCAGCCGGGCTGAAGCAAACAGCAGCAGGTTTACCTTGTGAAGAGCAGCTGCACCATGTCTACGAGAGTGTGCTCTGCGGATTTTCTCAATAACTCTGCACAGGCAAAAACAAATAACACAGGTGTCATTACTTGCTGTGCTATTATCAGGAGGCTTCTCAGAGCAGACTCCCCTCCAAACCTTGTTTACCAAGGATTATGCCTAACTTATTAAAACCAGCTTCAGCTCGGCCTGGCAGCCATCACTTTGCTGGCCCACTAGGTGACACTACTGAGTCAGGGAAAAGGGGTGCTCTACACGTTTGCTGAGGTTGCAGGCTGGTGTCAATCCCAGAAACCTCCAGGGAGAGGGATTTGTGCTGGGGCTGAGTCAGTCTGGGCTCATCCCCACCCCTGCCCTGGTGTGATGGGTTGAGGTCTCTATTCCATCACAACGGTCTAATAGTCTTCTAGATCCCAAAGGCTTCACAAGTAGGCGATGGAGAACCTCTGAGTCTTCCATCTCGCCAAGGCTGATGCATCCTACGTACACACTCAAACCCTGGCCCCAGGAAGAGCAGAGGAGCCAGTACTCAAGCACCTACCACTGAGCCTCATTTCAAAGCAGATCCGGAAGCAAGACTGCATAATCTCACACACAGATTCATTGGTCAGGTGGGCACCCACTGGGGTCAGCAACAGAGTCCGGAGAACCTGAGCAGGAAGAAAGAGGAGACATTGTGGTACCAAGGCAGGCGAGGTGAAGAGGTTTACCTATGGGGAGAGAAGCTACCTAGTATTCCCCGGTCTCCAGGGAAGTTCTCAAGGATAAAATTCTGTGAGTGTGTGTGTGTGTGTGTGTGGTTTTTTGAGGCGGGGTCTCACTTTGTAGCTCAGGGAGGCCTTGAACTCAATGATCCTCCTGCCTCAGCCTCCCAAGTGCTGAGGTCATAGGCGTGCGGCACCACACCAAGTTAGGCTTTTTAAAAAATCTTTTTATTTTTGGTGCCAGAGATCGAACTCAGGTCCTTGCGCTTGCAAAGCAGGCGGTGGAACCGCTGAGCTAAATCCCCAGCCCAGTAGGCTTTTTTTTGTTTAATTAAAAATATTTTTTCAGCACTGGGGATTGAATCCAGAGCCTCATGCATGCTAGGCACGCACCCACCACTGATTTACATCCTCAGGCAAGAGGCAAGTTTGTGGTTTTTTTTTTTGGTACCAGAGATCAAACTCTGGACTTTGTGCTTTCGATGCAGGCACAGTGCCACTGAGCTAAATCCCTGACCCTAGAGGCAAGAGTTTAAAAAGAGGCAGCATATCTTCATGGAAACAGTCTATATGTCCATCAAAAGATCAATGTAGGGCCGGGGATTTAGCTCAGTGGTTCTGTCACCTGCCTCAAAAGGAGAAGGATCTGAGTTCGATCCCTGGCAACAACAACAAAAAAAGATCAATGCGCATCAACACACGAATGGATTAAAATGTGGTATTTTTACACACAGAGTACTTGCACAATAGAGTATTGCTCTGCCATCAAGAAGGATAGACGTAAGTTGTTTTTTTTTTTTGTACCGGGGATTGAACTCGGGACCTTGTGGTTGCAAGGCAGGTGACGGCACCACTGAGCCAAATCCCCAGCCCTAGACCGAAGTTATTTGTAGGAAAATGTATGCACTTTGAAAACATAATATTATGTGAAGCAACTCAGTCACAGAAGCTTAAATATCACATGGTTTCTATTATATGAAACCTCTTTATATATAGATATAGATATAGCTATTTGCATGATAGCAAAAAGGAGAAAAATAAAGTAATGTAACCCAGTGTGGACAATGTATCTAAAAGTATACCTTGTACCTTGACTTTGTATATGTCATGTTTTATACGTTCTTTGGCCTAGCAGTCTGGTTTTTAATCTATATGCATGATAATTAGCTTTATAAGCTCTTATAAGATACACAAATGAATCTGGTGCTGGAAAAATAAAGGAAAGGTGGAGGGAGGGGAGAAAGAAGAGAATTTAAATGTGTTATGGACATGTATCAAACTTCTATGGTGAATGTAATCATCATGTACTCCAACATATAGTAATACAAGTACAAAAATTAATCGAAAAATGAAAAAAACCCGAAACCAAAATATATAAAAAACCAAAAAAACGTTTATAGTTCTCAATGTATACGTAAGAAATCAAAAAGATGTTTCTAAACTGGACTTTTTGGTTTTGGCATTAGTAAATTTTGTGCTCTCTCTCAAAAAAAAAAAAAAAGAAAAGAGGTTAGCAAGGGTGCTGACTTCACCTCAACCTGCTGAGGGGTCTCCTAGGAGCTTGGCTTGGGAACTGTTCCCTCACTCTGCAATGACTCCGACTTAGCTCAGAACTCATTCCAACCCTAGCCCAGGAGCCAGTGAACGGCACAGATATAGTCAGTGAGAGGTACATGTGTATTAAGGGCTTCTGGTGTTTGACATCAATTCATTTAAAGCTTTTCATTATTTTCCTTAGGAAAAGCTTTTACACTGGGTATGTGAGATGCTTGTTTGGAAACAAAGTCAGTCCCTAAGCTCCAGTGGAGTCAAAACATAGCTTCCTGCTCCCGGCAGCCTCAAATAAGCAGAGTCGGTGGCACTAGCCTCTGGCCATTAGCCTAATTGCTCTTTCCTTCTCACTTACCTGAAGGATTTTCATCAGGACAACTTCATCACTCGCAGGATCTGTGCCCACAAAACGGGCATGGGTGACAGCGTCTGCCATGTTCTCCATGCCCTCTGCTGTGCCCTCATGAGTGGGATCTGCTCCAGCAAAAAGGACAGATTACATGATGTGAAAGAAAGAAAAGGGAGACAGCCTGACTATGGATTGCTTTGAGAGACTTTGGCTTTCTTCTCTCCAATTTCATGACTTTTTTTTTGCTTTGTTTTTTGAGACAGGGCCTCTCTATGCAGTTCAGGCTGGCCTTGAACTCACTATGTAGCCCAGGCTGGCCTCAAATCCAAGGCAATCCTCCTGCCTCAGCCTCCTGAGTTCTGGGATTATAGGCCTGTGCCACCATACCCACATTCTTTTTCATCTTTTATTGATGGGGGGGCCTGAGACAGGTCCTCGCTCTGCAGTTCAGGCTGGTCTTGCATTCATTATGTACCCCAGGCTTGCCTCAACCTCCCAGCAAATCCTCCTGCCTCAGCCTCCCAAATGCTGGAATTACAGGTGCGTACCCAGCTCTTTCATCTTTTTTTTTTTTTTTTGGTACCAGGGATCGAGCTCAGGTCCTTGTGCTTTCAAGGCAGCTGGCAGAACCACTGGGCTAAACCTGCAGCCCTCTTTCATCTTTTAATATAGCTTTTTCCCTGATCACTTTCGGAGTTGTGGGCTCAGGTGCAGTTCCCATAATGGAGGCAAATGAACAGTCACTGCCACCAATACTCCTGTCATGCCTCTGGCTTCATTCTTTATGACACTGAGTAGGTATCTTATTGCCAGCTTAATTAACATGGTATTAGGAGAGAAGAAGAGACAATAGGACTGAAGGTTTGCTATTTGGGGAGAACAGAGGGAGGATTTCACCTGCGAATAAGAAAGGAGAAGCTAGAGGTTGGACAGCAAGCATTAGGCTGGAAGTGAACACAGTGCTGCCAGGGCAGGGGCTCTGCTCCCATTCAAACATTAAACAGCCCCATGAAGCAGGGCTCCATTGAGGGTTACAGGGTCTGCAGAACTGCCTGGACAGCTGGCTGCCATTAAGGACCGCTTCTACTCTTGTTCAGTACTGAAAGGAGCATACATCTGCAAGTGAGAGAGACAATTGCTCCGGAAGTGGCATGATGAAATGCAGGAGCACTTCCTAGTTTTTTTGTTTTTGTTTTTCTTCTGGAGAAACTCAGGACCTTGCATTTTCGAGGCAGGTGTGGTGCCACTGAGCTAAATCCCCAGCACTTCCTAGTTTAAAGTAGTAGGAGTCAGAAGACATTCCTGCCATTTTCTCTTTCTTGTTACCTGAAATGAATGAAGATCCTGAGCCTAAAGCTCAGGGGACGACTGAGAAACCTGAGCATTCCTCTTACAACAACGAGCCGGAAAACTTTCATTAAATGTGAGTGGTTTTCCTTTGTTTTCTTCTGTCTCATCTTTCTTTTTTAGTAGTCTCTGACACCTCAACAAATACTTTTAATCTGGGTATTGTGCTTGATTTCTGTTATCCCAGCACTCTGGGAGGCCAAGGCAGGAGAGCTGGAAGTGCAAGCGGAGCCCGGTGACCCAGGGAGAAGCTGTTTCAAAATAAGAGAAGGGCTGGGGATGTAGCTCAGAGCAAAGGCCTTGGATATTCTATTCCCACTCTCACACACACACACACACACACACACACACACACACACACACACATAACAAAACACAAAAACCAAAACCCTTTTGTCTTGCTTAGAGCACCCTTTAGAGCACCAGGAGTGGCTACTTTGAAGTCATACGGGGAAAGCCAGTTTCATGCTATACAGCACCAGGGCCGGGGATGTAACTCAGTGGCGCTGTGCCTGCCTGGCAAGCACAAGGTCCTGAGTTTGATTCCCAGTACCAAAAACAACAAACAGTATAATAGGATGACCTAGCTCCTCCTCTGATCACCCTAACTCTTCATGTTTCTCCCAGGCAGCACAGAAAATCCTACACTCAGGCCCTTGCAACCCTGACCATCCCACATCCATACTGGAAGACCATGTTCTTCTCAGGGTCACGTGGTTCTCAGAGCTCAGGGGTCTTGTCCCATCTCACAGGGCTCCTAGGGTCCATTTCTTTCCTTCTTTCAGTAATCTCTTGTTAAGGTGGTTTAAGCTCTACTAATCTCTTTATATTCTTAGCCTTTGAGCTTAAACAAAGTAGCAAAGTTCATTTTCTTCTTTTTTTTAGCAAAACATTGGTACATCTTAGATATACATGGTAACATTCATCATAGGGAATTTGTACCTGTACATGATAAATCTTGCTTCTTCCTTTTTTCCCATCCCCCCTTTAGCCCTCCTTATATATAACACTTTTGTTTCCATTTTTTCCTTCTATTGTCTCTTTTTTCTTGTCCCTTCTTTCCATTCCCCCTTCCCCCTCCCTTGTTCCCTTTCTCATTTGAGCAAAGTTCATTTTCTAAAAAAGGAGGTAACAGTGATGTTGTTAGAGCCACAGAGTCTGGCAGTGAGCTGGGCAGTCAGTGGCACAAATCCTGGTCTGGCAGCTGTGTGGGGCCAAACTAAAGGCCAGTCCTTGAAGTAGGACCTAAAATAATCCCAGAAACCTTGGGTCACAGGATTGAGAGGTAAGGGGCAGTTTCTTCTAGGAGGACAGCCTAAACAAAGGATTGTTTGGTTTGCACTCACTTAGTGGGCCTGCTCTTCCCAAGACCCCTTCCTCTAGAGCCAGCTGCAAGGAAATTTGCCAATTTCACCTCCTTCCTGCCCCTTTTCTTAGGCCCACTACAACCACCACCTCCAGCATTCTCCTTTCCCACCACAGGCAACTTCAGCTGACCTGACGTCTCCAGTGATCAGCCTGTCTGCCACGGGTGGGCAGGGGAGAGAGCACCACAAAGAGATCAGATCGAAGATATGGAAGGGCAGCTGCTGGGGGCTATGAAGAGGCATGAACTGTAGGTGGTGCTCAGGGCAAGGCTGAAAGTGTCTGGGCCTGATTTTGTTCAGGAAAACATGAAACTGAGACTAGGGTGCTGGCAGAGGCTGATACATATATTCAGAACCTGGCGGGCGCCCAGGACTCCTGCTCATGATCCTGAAAGCTTCAGCTAAGCAAATCTAACTTTATAGAAAAGATAAAGGGTATTCTTATCCTGAACTGAAGGCCACTGCTTTTCTGGCTAGCTATAGCTTGATCCTCATTTTTCCTTGTCTCCCTACTTAGAAACAAAGACAGCTGCCTGGTTTTTATGTTCCTCAACCTTATACATGGGTTGGTAATAGGGGAAAAGGAATTTAGGATTGTGAGTGACAAGACCAGCTTAAAAGATTAAAAAAAAAAAAAGAAGACACCACAAACATTCAGAAATCAACTAAAGCATGGGTGAAATACTTAGCCTAGACTGAGAGCAAAGATTTGTAATACCATGATAGACAATGGGTTAATAGCCCTTCTACACAAAAAACTTTTACAAATTGATAAGAAAAATGACAATAAAAGAGAGGCAAAGGAGAGGAAATTAAAACATTCAACCTTAAGAAAATAAAAACAGGGCCAGGGATTTCACCTGCCACCTGCCTTGAAAGCACAAGGACACTAGTTTGATCCCCAGTACCAAAAAAATAAGTAAATTAAAAAAATAAAATACAGTAAAAACAACAAAACATCAATGTTTATCCACCAAAGTGGTGCATATGCATGCACACAAACACACGCACACACACACACACACACACACGCCTCTGTGATATGCAGTGCTGGTGACAGAGTGGGGAAATGAATCCTCAGATTTGCTGGTGAAAGTGTAAATGACACAATCTTTTGGGAAAGGAGCCTGGTAGTACCTATAAAAATGTGACATGCATATGGCCTTTAAACCAGAAATTCTAAATTGAGAATATTTCATATACAAGTAAAATTAGTAAATAAGGACATATGAATAAGAATGAATAAGCATTTATTTCGGTATAACTTATAATGGCTCCAAAAAAGAAGCAACCTAAATATTAAGTAATAAAGGAATGATCGCATGAATTGTGTTTTAACACTCCACTATGGGAATTATACAGTTACTGAAAAGAAAAGAAAAAAAAAACCACTACTGCTTAATGAATACTGTTTCTCTCTAGGGTGATAAAAATGGGAAATAGATGATAGAGATGTTTTCATTCATTGATTCATTTATTTTTCGCTCATTTATTTATTTTTTTTGGTTTTTTGAGACAGGGTCTCGCTATGTAGCGTCGATTAGCCTTGAACTCACTGTATAGTACAGGCTGGCCTCAAACTTGGAGCGATCCTCCTGCCTCAGCCTCCTGAGTGCTAGGATTACAGGTGTGTGCCATCAGGCCTAGCTTATTTTTGTTTTTTGAGATCATTCTGTAATTCAGGTTGATGTTTGTACAACACTACAACACTGTAATTAATGCTACTTAATTATACATGTAAAATGATTAAAAGGGCAAATTTTAATATTATGTATTTTACAATAAAATGAATAAATCAGATGGGTAATTATATCATGACATCTAAGTTAACATTATTAAGTGAAAAAAGAAAACACAAAGAACATAATCCTTTTTCTTTTTAAAATGGAGTAATAATTCGTATTTTCACATGCAGAAAAAAAAATGGAAAGAGTCAACCAAGCTAGCAACACTGTTTACCTAAGGAAGGGGTTGGAGCATTGAGAGAGACAGAAGAAAGACAATTAACTTTTCTTTCAGACACATCTTTAATGTTTGTTTGTTTTTGGTATTGGGGATCGAACTCAGGATCCTTGAGCCTGCGGGGCAGGTGGCGGCACCACTGAGCTAAATCCCTGGCCCTATTGCTTGTTTTCTTATAATAAGTATGTACGATATTTGAAGATAAAAATTTTTAAATTAAGCAAACAAATCTCCAAGGGTACCATCCCCTTAACTCTCTCCAAAGCATAGTTAGAGAAACCAGGGCAAGGCCCTCCCCTACCACACCAGTAACAACCCTATTCCTCTGCTACAAGGAGGGGCAGCTGCGAGCAGCTTCCCAGTCTCACTAACTCCTTGTTTAAAGCCAAGCACTCCCGGAGAGGCAGGAAACGAAGGGCACAGCCATCCTACGAAGCCTAAGCTCTTACCTATGAGTGCATAGGACAGGAACTTATTGACGGAGGTGAGCGCCAGTCCAGTGATAGGGCCAGTGGTATCTTCAGAACGAATCACTTCCAGAAATGGTCGAAGGAACACATTGGGTTCAATCTCTGAGAGTTCTGCAAGGAAAAACAAAAAAAAACAGAAATGAAGAGACACCTTCTAATAAATTAAATCTTGAAAAAATCCCTCATTGCCGGATCAGTCTTCTGGATTGCTTTGAATCCCCCTAATTACTTTCAATCAAGTCCCAGAAACTGTATTATTTTATCTATAAAATTTTCAGTATCTAACTCTAAAAGATTAACTTCATACAAACACAGTATTTTAAAGAGTTAACAGTAAAATTTTTTAAATGTTATTGTGTTAAGTACATATTTTGTCACAAGTTTTAAAATTGTCCTTCAGTATCACTGAATACTAAGAATATTTTCCATGTCAATTTTACCACCCTCCCCAGAGATACACAGGTAAATCTCATACTGGGTACAGCCAATGTGGCTAAGAAATCCCAGGTTGGGCACCTGTCTTTACATTGTTTGCTCTTATAGTCAAGGTTACTTCAATTAGAGAAAGTGTAGCACAACCCAGGAGGGTGAAGTTATAGTCCCTTGCCAAAAAATAAGCCAAAAATAAACAAAAGGGTGATGAGGCTCTTAGTCACAGAGGCAGCATGTGATCTTATAAGGTCTTAACCACTCTCAGCTTTCTTTCTGCCTGAAGTAAGCAGATATAACTGTCCTGAGATGAAGGGCCGTCATAATCTTTAAACTACAGATGAAAAAAATAAGGATCAGGTAAGATGTATGCGTGTGTCACATCACACAACTATATGGTTCTAAAACCTGTAAAACCACTGTTTCTATTGTACCTAGTGGCCAGCACTTAGTCCACAACTGAGGAAATTTCAGTTTAGGCCAAGAAACCATACCCTGGACCCTACTCAGCCCATAGTTTAATTTGTTTTTCTAGACTCTGCTGTGCTTGGATCTTTCAGATCCAGTTCCTTAAAAGGCTTCCTAAGTAGGCCAGAAACATTTAGGGATGTGATTCAGGCTGTCCCATCTTTAGGGACAAAGGGAAGCTGAGTTTCCTAAGCACCTTCATTTTCATGCAAATGGAGAGAAGCTTCCTACTCAATTCCTCCCAATCTCCTCTGTAGGTAAACATTCCCCCACCCGGCTGTTCCTCAGATTAATGCTTTAATTAATTGGCAGATTGGGTAGCATTTTCCAAACTCGTCTGTAGTGGTCCATGAACATATCAGCTGTGTAAAACCTGCTTTTCACCACCCCCAACCCCCCACCATGTTCACCTAGAGATATTTAATTTGTAGAGAAAAAAAAGGGAAAAACCTGCATGTGTGTGTGCATAGGTGTGTGTGGTGGTACTACTAGTGCAGAGTTGACATGCAAGGAATGTATTTGGGGAAAATGAAATATATAACACAGTTTTTTAAAAGCACATTAAAGGGCTGGGGATTTAACTCAGTGGTTCCGTTGCCTGCCTCACAAGCACAAGGACCCGAGTTCGATCTCCTGTACCAAAAAAATAAAAATAAAATAAATAAAAGCACATTAAAAATTTAAAGTCATCTAGTTTTCCTGATTTAGGGACATGAATATATTATGTATGATATGGTCTGTCATTCAAAAAATGGTCATGTTCGTTGTATTTGAGATGTGAAACTCCAGATTAAAAAAAAATCTTTGAGAGTAAAAAGAGGGAGCAGATTTATTGTGTTTTCATCCAGTTGCTACAACCTACTTGCTTCTGGTCTTTCTGCACGGGGCAAATTTACAGCTGGGGTCCACACTGTCAACCTCTTTTTTTGTTAATCTGGTAAAACTGACACTTTTATGACTGATTCAAAAAGTTCTGGGTCTGGGGATTTATTAGCTCAGTGGTTTCAGCACCTGCCTTGCAAGCGCTGGGTCCCGAGTTTGATCCCTGGTACCAAAAAAAAAAAAGTTCTATGAATTTTAACACACCATTAGGTTTGTAACTGCCACCACAAATAGGATATAGAACAGTTTCATCACCTGGAGAACTCCCTCCACCCTCCTTTCGTAGTCACAGCCTCCCCACTCGAACCACTCCAACCTCTGCCAGCCACCGATCTACTTTCCAATTTTTATTTATTTTTAATGATGTGAATTTTGGGGGGGGGTACTGGGGATTGAACTCAGGACCTTCTGCTTGCAAGGCAGGACCTCCTCCATGGTTTTATCGAGAAGCTCATCTGAAAGGGATCATACAATGTGTGACCTTGGAGACTGGCTTCTTTCACTCAACCGATGCCTTCGAGATCTGTCCAAGATGTTGAATGTATCAGTAGTTTGTTCCCTTTTTACTGCCAACTAGTTTTCCATTGCATGGATGTACCACAGTTTCCTTATTCATTCACTGGTTGAAGGACATGGCATTCTCCAGTTGGGGGCTATTATGGATAGAACAGCTGTGAACATTGGGTCCAGGTTTTTGTGTGAACACAGGTTTTCATTTCTCTAGAGGAAGTACTCAGGAGTGGGATTTCTGGGCCAAAGGGTGTGTGTTTCACTTTACTGCCAAGCTGTTTTCTGGAGCAGTTGCTGTACCACTGTGCATTCCCACCAGAAATGAGAATCCCAGTCCCTCTACATCCTCTCCAGTCCATTGTATTTTAAGTATTTTTAATGTGAGCCAATCAAGTAGGTAGGTAGTGGTATCTCCACTGGTTTACATTTGCATTTCCTGACTGCTGATGATGTTGAACAACTTTTCGTGTGCTTGCCTGCTATCCACATCTCTTTTTGGCAAGTGATATGTCTGTTCAAGTCTTTGTCCATTTTTAATTGAATTGTTTGTTTTCTTACTGTTGAGTTTAGAGACTTCTTTATTCTGTATTCAGGTCCTTTATCATTGAAACAGTTATTATTTATTTATTTATTTATTTTGGTACCAGGGATCCAACTTGGGTCCTTGCGCTTTCGCAGCAGGCGGTGAAACCACTGAGCCCGGCCCTGAAACAGTTATTTACAGATATTTTCTCCCAGTCTGAAGCTTGTCTTTTCATTTTCTTTTCCATGGAACAAACATTCTAATTTATCAATATTTATTTTATGGACTATGTCTTGGCATAATGTCTAAACTTGCTCTGCCTAACCCTAGGCCACAAAGACTTTCCCCCTCTATTTTCCTCTAAAAGGTTTACCACAGATGGTACCACAGCCATTGTGTGCTAACAACAAACATATGGGTACAGAAGCCAAAACACAATACCATTTACAAACACTCCAAATGAAATAAAATGGTACAAAGTTTAGTTATAAAGTCTAACAAAATGTATCAGTACCTGTTTACATAAAGGTTAAACATAGGATTTATGTTTTCACATGTGATCTATTTTGAGTCAGCCTCTCTCTCTCTGCATATAAATGAGTTATTGTTCCAACATTTCTCATTGACTTGTCTTTGCATCTTGGTCAAGAATCAATTGGCTATATTTGTGTGAGTCTCTTCTGTGTTCTCTGTATGTTTCACTGATCTATGGTGCTTATCATTTTAACACTACACTATTTTGATTGATATAGGTAGACACTGAGTCTTAAAATCAGTAGCAGGGGCTGAGGATTTAGCTCTGTGGTGCCACCATCTGCCTCGCATGCACAAGGTCCTGAGTTCGATCCATACTGAGGCCCTGTCTCAAATAAATACATAAATAAAATCAGTAGTGTGATTTTTCCCCAATTTTATTTTTCTTTCCCATATCATTCAGTGTTCCAGCTTTTTCTTTCTTCCTTTCTTTTCATTTCCTGTCCCCCCTCCATGTCTCCCTCCCTCCTTTTTGTGCTGAGAACTGAACCCAGAGCCTTGTACATGCTCACCAAGTACTCAGACACTGAGCCATATCCCCAGCTCTCTATTCTATTTCAATTTCAAGACAGCTTTATCTATATTTACAAATAACTTTGTTGGGAGTTTTGAAAGGAATTGCATTGCAATCTGGGGAGAAATGGCTCCCCTCCCATCCTGAGAATTAAATACAGGACTTTCATTTGCACTGAGCTACATCTCCAGCCCTCCCCACTTTTTTTCCCCTGTTTTTTTGGAGACAGGGTCTCACTAAATTATCCAAGTGGGACTCAAACTTGTGATCCTCCTGCCTCAGCTTCCCAGAGTGCTGGATTACAGGTGTGAGCCACTATGCATGGCTGAGAAATGTTTATCTTTGCTGTACTGTGCCTGTCAATCTATGAGCATGGTATGCCTCTCCATTTATTTAGATCTTTTTGATTTCTCTTATCAGTATATTGTGGTTTTAAGCATATAGTTCTGTATATGTTTTGCTACATTTTATACCCAAGTGTCTAATTTTATGTGGTATGATTGTTGTAAATGTTATTGTTTTAATTTCAGTTTCCATAATTCACTGTTAGTATACAGAAATGAAATCAATTTCTGTGTGTTGACCTTGTATGCTGAGACCATATTATATGTACTTCTATTAAGATATCTGGATATCTGTAGATTCTTTGACGATGACTATACGTTATCTGAAAACAGGGACAGTTTTCATTTTTCTAATTTATATGCTTTTTATTTCATATTTTTGTCTCACTGCACTGGCTAGAATGTCTAGTTCTATGTAATTGGACATCTTGCCCTGTTCCCAATTTTAGGGTGAATACATACAGTGTTAATACTGCAAAGTATGATTTCAGCCATCTCTTTTTTTGGTACCGGGGATCGAACTCGGGACCTTCCGCTTGTAAGGCAGGTGGCGGAACCACTCAGCCATCAATTTGTATAGATGCTGATCATCATGAATAGATATAACATTTTGTAACATATATTTTCTTCATCAATTTCATTAGAATGTTAGTGTTAAATTCATTGATTTCAGGTATTAAATCAGCCTTGCATTCTTTAACATACTTAGTCTTGGGATATTATTCTTTTCACATATTACTAGATTAGATTTGCTAATCATCTACCTCTTAAGTGAAAGGGCTTTAAATGAGAGGTCTTCAAGAGTTTTCGCAGAGGCAGGAGAGATACTATGCAGAGGCTTGAACAGAGTCCCATGGAACACTTTCTGGGTACTGGAGCTCTGACAGTGTGGAATTCAGTCAGTGGATGACAGATCAGTAGTCTCCCTCCTACCAATACCAGGCACAGATACCCACGCTCTTCATCTGTCAAATTAGATAAAGTAGTTGAATCTATGGCTGCTAAGACACATTGATTCCAGATGCTGAGGATGCAGGTCAGTAGGAAGGCATTTGGCCAGCATTCAGAGGCTCTGGGTTCAATTCTAGGACTTTCATTCCATGAATCAAGGCTTTATAAAAACATACTAATTAGAAAACTAGAAGGGCTGATTTTTTTTTTTTCCCAGTACTGGGGATTGAACTCAGGACCTTGTGCTTGCCAGGCAGGTGCAGTGCTACGGAGCTACATTCCCGGCCCAGGGCTGAATTTTTTAATGACCCACCAGGAAAGGAATCTTCACTGTCAGCCTTACTGGTTGCTAAGAGAAAAGGGGAGAGAGACAGAGGGAGAATATGAAGCTAGGTAGAAATGGGAGTTTGGTCTCTAGGTTCAACCACTGAGGGCCAGAAGCATTAGAGAAGCTCATATAGGAAAAACTCCTGTAGCTGCAACTTTTGCTCCTAGCAGGGAAGCAGTAAAGACAGTCCTAATTTAAAGAGCACCTCTTTGTAAAGATACGACTAAAAAGGGCCAGGGATTTAGCACAGTGGTTTCGCCACCTGTTGCTCAAGCGCATGGACCTGTTCAATCCCTGGTACCAAAAAAAAAACCAAACTGGATTTTTTTTTTTTTTTCCCAAACTGGATTTTCAATTCAGAACCCTGGTGAGATGTTCAAATGGACCTCTAAAACAGTGCTTCTCAAACTCTGTGGTACAGGGCCAGGTCTGTCTGTTCGTTTGTTCTTTCTCTCTTTCGATCCATTCTAGATCTATAGTTTTATAAACTACAGCAAAATGAATTACTAGAAAAACAAAATTAAAGACACTGGTACAATGGATGAAAGAAAATGTGCAATAAGTATAACTAAGATATTATTCTAGTTCTTCTGCTTAGAGTTCCAGTCCAGTGTTCTTTACACAGGTAATAGTTTATTTCTGAAGCTTTAAGTAAATATTAAAAATATTAAAGAATAAGGGCTTCTACCTTTGATTCCTAAACTGAAAAGAAATATAAGCTAAGGATAAATACCAAGATAACTGGTAGTTGTTATTTATGGTACAATTTGGGATAGTTCTTTTAATTTCTATGTATTTCAAGGTATATATAGTATCAGAGAAAGGAACAGGTTTTTCTGTTTCCTGTCTGGATGAGTAGTCCTGAGATTACTAATCCCTCATTCATTCACTAAATGATATTTTATGTGAGGGCTACATCCAGAGCCTCCAGAGTTCTCCACGAGTTATATTCTCTGTCTGTCCCTCCTTCCCTCCCTGTTTGTTTCTGTCTCTGTCTCTGTCTCTTCCTCCTCCCTCAGACCGCCAGCACTGGGCATTGTACCCAGGGATGGTCTGCCACTGATCTCCATGCTCAGCCCTGTTTATTTTGAGTCAGGTTCCCCCTAAATTGTCCAGGCTGGCCTTGAACTCCCAATCCTCCTGCCTCAGCCTCCAGGGTGCTAGAATTACAGAGGTTTGACACTATGCCTGGTTTATCGGACCCTCTTGATTGAAATATCCATTCTCCTTTTAGAATAAATTAGAAAAGACAGTAACAACGGCTACCATCTACCACCTTGTGTCATGCCCCTACTAAATGCCATTTTGAGAATAAAAATGAGATTTTAAAAGAATAAGTAAATGTACCCACCAGTTACGATCATAAAACTAGCTATGGTAGAAACAGGAATCAAATCCAGGCTAATCTGACTCCAAAAGCTGTCCTCTTAGCCATTAACTTTACTGCTGCCTACAAGGCTAGAACAGAAAGAGAGGTTTGTGGTGTTCTAGTTCGTGGTATGGCCTGCATGGGGACTGGACTCAATGGTCTGGATTTAGAAGGGTGAGAAGAGTTGCCCGAGTCCTTTAGAAGAAAAGTGCCATGTTGCTGCTCATAGTAACAAGGCTGAGCAATTTCACAACCAAGGAGACACCTGACACCTCATCCAAGCAGCCAAACTTCCCACCCTCAAAGGCCACCAAACGGAAGGCACAAACAGTCCAGTAAACAAAGAGTGCAGGTTAGGTACAGAGGTGCTCTGAAGGTGACCAGTCTGTGTTCCAGGAGGGCAGGGGTGGGGGGTGGGAAATCCAACCCCACCGGACAACCTTTGGAATCCTCCTAAGATCAAACCCAGCTCCAACTTCTGTTCAGTCAATGCCAAATTACAACAGTTATAAGAATTGTTAAATTGAGCTGGGGATTTACGCCACGCTTACCTTGCAAGTGCAAGGTCCTGAGTTCAATCCCTGTAACTGGAAAGAATTGTTCAATGATTTCTAGAGAAGCTCGAGGCCCCTCAACCGAAAGCAAAGTGAACCTTTGGCAGTTTCACTTCTTGGTGTGTTCTGCTCACACTTTGCTCAACTCCCTGTATAAATATAATAAAAGAAAATATACATAAAACTGGCCAGGAATTTAGCTCAGTGGTTCCACTGCCTGCCTCACAAGCGGAAGGACCCAAGTTCGATCCCCAGTACCAAAAAAACAAAACAAAACAAAACAAAAACATAAAACTGAAGTTCCAAATTGGCCCAATGTCAGTCTGCGCATCTGCTGTTGTCCCCCATGTCTACTGTCTTCTCAAATGATGAGAGGGCCTGACTGAAAGAGGGATGAATCCTGACACTGTAGTCTCCTGTCACGCTGCTGCCCTTTCCAATAGTCTTTGTCAAAGGCCTCAATACACAGCCTCGAGCACTGCTCTTGGAGGAGAGAATGCTCTCCTAGCCTAGAGGCCAGCAGCCACCATCCTCCCAGGAGGCTGTGTGCTCTGGCCTATAGCAGCTTTTTCTCATCTGGCCAGCATTGGGCTGGCACATTCCTGAGCCAAAGTGCACACATAAGCTGCTTTCCCTGGTAGCAGAGCTCTTCACTCCTGAGTGACTCTTATCAGGGGCAGTTGGGCATTCTCAATTGGATTACGTTGACAGGGAAAAAGGCCCGCAGTCTATTATTTCAACACCATTTGGCTTCAGAAATGCCTGTCTCGACCCCTTTGCCCTGAGAGTCTACCTCTCTCTTCTTGCTTTCTAGGGGGTCACTAGCCTGCCCTCATTCTAGCTTTTTATCCTGCAAATACTGGCTCTAGTTCCTGAAGACAAAATACTATCTTTCACAAGATAGGTCTTGACTGACAAATTAATGAATCAGAGAATAATAAAAATGGAAATCTAGTTAATTTATCCCTCTTCACATTTTTGTTTCTAGGGACACAGGATATTATTATCATTATTATTATTATTATTTTGTACCAGGGATCGAACTCAGGACCTTGTGCTTGTGAGGCAAGTGGCGGCACCACTGAGCTAAATCCCTAGCCCAGGACAATATTATTTAAGCATAAAACTTTTTGGTTTTCAGCTTTTCTATGTTAGCACATCCTATCTTTTAAAAATTTTGTTTTTGTCTTTTTTTTTGGTACCAGGTATCAAACTTGGGACCTTGTGCTTGCGAGTCAGGTGGCCAAACCACTGAGCTAAATCCCCCGCCTATTTTTGTCTTTTCAGGCAGGGCTTCCCTTTGTAGTTCAGGTTGACCTTGAACTCACTGTATAGCCCAGGCTGGCCTTGAACTCATGCGATCCTGCTTCAGCCTCCTGAGTGCTGGGATTACAGGCATGCACCACCACACCTGGCCACATCCTATTTTAGAAGACAGCATTAGGTTCTCCTATTCTTCCGACTATGCTACACCCAGGAATGATTTCTTATAAAAGACAGTGAAAACAATCCACAGATGGAATTTCTGAGGTATGTAGTTCAGTAGAAAGGGCCTGTGTCCTTTCCAGTCACCAGGGAACATGGAGAGCATGGTTCAAAGGATGACCAGGACTAAACTCTGGTGAAGACAGAAGCCTGGAGTATCTACTACATCTCTCATATCTTTATCAGCTTCAGAGTTTTCCAGATCTATGAATGGCCAGGTGGGGATTTAGGTTTGGTTTCAGGAACAGATTCCAGAGAAAAACTGCCAAAGACAGCTCCCACAGAGCTGTAGTTCCTAGCTAGGCTTAAGGGTCAAACCCAGACAGGCCTTTGTAACATTGTCCTACACAACAGGAGAGATGAAATAAAGAAATGCACTAGGCCCAGCCCTGGTTCTGTGACTAACTGATCTTGGGTAAAACTGCCTCACTTTTTTGGGCAGCAGTTTCCTCATGGTCTGAGACTTTCTGGGAAGAAATGGGTAGTAATTTAACTAGATTCTTTAAGACCCCCTTAGAGCCTTAGAACTTAGGAATCTAAGTGCAAAGTTCATGGGAGTAAATGCACACAAATGCAGACAGCCTGTCACCAAGGCAGCCACAAGGGGAAAGTGAGTCTTGTCTGTCTGGTGAGCTCCTGACAATGTTCCTCTTTTTCAGCTGTCCCCTAACAGTTTCCCAGGTCTGTTTTTTTTAAAAACAAATTCTTAGTTTCTCAAGGTGCTTCTAGACTTGGGAAGGTTCACATGGAGGGAAGGGATAATTATCTTTTATAATGTGACTTTTTTTTTTTTTTGGTGGTATTGGGGATTGAACCCAGGGGCACTGTAACACTGAGCTATATCCCCAGCCCTTGTTTTATTTTTTTTGGTACTGAGGCTCGAACTCAGGACCTTGCACTTGTGAGGCAGGTACAGTGCCACTGAGCTAAATCCCTGGCCCCAGCCCTTGTTTTTTGAGACAAGGTCTCAATAAGTGGCCCAGGATGCCCTTGAACTTGCAGTACTGCTTCCTCAGCCTACTGAGCAACTGGAATTAGCTGTATGCCACTGTACCCGGTTTGATATCATGACTCTCTGAGAGACAAAGTATGGTAAGAGCTTAATCACTGCTGCATCTGGGTACAAGGTGGGTCCATGGGTCCACGTAGAGCCAGCAGTAGAGGATAATGGTACCAAGCACTTATATTACATCATAAGAAAGGTACGTTGTTTCTACACTGGATCCTCTGAAAACTTTTTTGGTTTTTGTTTGTTTTGTTTTTGTTTTTGAGACAGGGTTTCACTATGTAGTTCAGGCTGGCCTTGAAATCAGAGTGATCCTCCTGCGTTGGCCTTCCAAAATCTGGGATTACAGGCATGCACTACCATGCCTGGCTGAAAGCCCTTTGAAAAGTAGTAATTTACTTTTCTGGCTGATCTATTCCTCAAAGACCAACACCCAACCTTTTCTTTCTTTTCTCTTTTTTTTTTTTTTTTTTTTGACAGGGTCTTGCTATTTGAGGTTGGCCTTGAATTTGCTTTTATCCTCCCTCCTGCCTCTGTCTTCTGAGTGCCGGGATTGCAGGTATGAACCACCATACTCAGCCCAACCTGTTCTTTATAAATCAAAAAATCAAACCATAACATGCTGATAGGACAAGATCATTGCTTTAACTCACACAACTTGGAGTTACACTTAAAGCCTGAAAAGCTCAGGAATTAGACATAATAATTTTATATTTCCCCCTCAACTGTCATTAATAAGTAGCATGTAGTGATGTGTATGAGGCCGAAGCCTAAGCCAGATGATACAAGATCTTATCCTTCCTTGATGTCTGGCAAAAAAAGGTTCAAGGTAACTCAGAAAGAAAAAGGGATTTGGATGTCTGTGTGCTCTCTGGTGTGGTCACCTAGCTAGGACCTTGGCCACCTTTCTGTCCCTACAGTTCAACCTCTTTCTAAGGAGAAGAGAGGAGGACAGGCATTTTTCCCCCCAGGGTTGAAATCCCTAACAGCACATGGAACCAATAACAGAACGCTTTCAGGAAATCTCTGCTCCTGAAATACTCATTTTACTATTTCCTCCCTGTTGAATGGGGTCACCTAGGTCTGCCTGAAGTTTGATATAGCTTCCACTTTAAAAGGTAAGACGGGGTGGGCCAGGGATCTACCTTAGTGGTTCCACCACCTGCCTCAAAAGTGCAAGGGCCTCAGTTCAATCCCCGGTACCGAAAAAAAAAAAAAAAAAAGGAATAAGGGGTTGGGTGGAGGGTAGGGGAGAAAGGAACTGAGATATTATGTACATGTCCAATTCCCCACAATAAATGTAATCATTATGTACTGCAAACATGTATTAATAAAAATAAAAATGAAAAGGTAAATGCTTAAAGGCAGCCTACACAAAGGAAAATATATTGCATAGACTTTGTCCAATATGATTCAGGAAACCAGGTATGGTGGTCGTACCTGTGGCTTGGAGGTCGAGGCAGGAAGATTCCAAGTTTGAGCCCAGCCTGGGGAAACTGAAAAAGCACTAATGATGTAGCTCAGAAGGCCTTGGATTCAATTCCCAGTATTAAAACAAAAAAAGCATTCCAACTAATTGTTAGATTGCTTCTAAGAGCCTTAATTTAATTTACTCCAGACTTCAACAACAGCTACATAAATTATTAAACATAATTATCAAGCCATGCATGGTGGTATGTGCCTATAATCCCAGCCACTTAGAAGGCCGAGGCAGGAAGGTTCCTTGGGCCCAGGAGTTCAAGGCCAGCCTAAGCAACAGTGAGGCTCTGTCTCAAATAAAACGAAATATAATTATTATATATAGGGTATTTTATTCTCGTACTAACTCTGAGAAATAGTATCACTGTCTCCATTTTCACACATAGGAAAACCAAGGTTCTAAGAAGTTAAATGACTTACCTGAGGTTACATATTAAGTAAAGGAGATAGAATTTGAACCCAAGTCTTAACTTCAGAGCCAATGCTCTTAAACACTAGATTATGCTCTTAACTATTATACCATGCTAAGATGATTAAGATAGCAAATAAAAATTTTAAACTCAACTCTCCTAGAAGTGTTTTTCTGTACCTTTCCTCCTTCTCACCAATGACTAAACACATTTAGTTACTGACAGCAGCACTGCCACAGAGTGTCAGGTCTGCCCAGCATCACTCCTGAACCAGGAAGGAGAGTGAGGCGCCTTGAACAAGCCCCGTGGGGGCTAAGTGAGGCCCACAGGGATTGGCTCACACACACCAAGGGCCAGGACAGACTGATGGGTATCTGCTCTAAACAGGAGTTCTCTTCCTTCCAGAGGAAACTGGCACCTAGGGAGAGCCAAGCAATTAGGGTAAGGCACACAGGAAGCCAGAGCGACTGTAGACCTTCACTCTCTCTGCTGCTTCTGCATGCACACACATGTCTGAGCCTAAACTTAAGCAGGCAATTTGAAAGCCCAAGAGAAATTAAAGGCTTTTGTTGCTGTACTTCACAACAGAACAACTCACCCCACAACGGAACAACTCACCCCCGCGCTTCATACATGGATTATACTTGGAGCAGCTTTTTCTATCTCTTTAGTTAAAATTTTTCATCATTAGCAGAGCAAAAAAGAAGGAAAAACAAACAAACTTGGTTGTTCAATGTCAGCAGAAGAGAAGATAATTTGAGGTTTATTATCAATTACCACCGTGTAGGGTCTTCCCTAGAGGACACGAAGGGCAAAAAAGAGGGGAAAAAAGCAGAATCAAAAAAAAGAAAAAAATTCTGAATCAATATCCACAGAGTCTACAGGTAATTAATGAGCTGAAAGGTCAATAGCCAGGCTTCTGAAGAGGAGTCAGAGTGCCCATATCAACTGTAAGGCCACTGAGTAACTGCTCCCTGCCCTTTGAGCACACACAGTTCTACCTACTGACCCTTCTCCAACAGCTGGAAATAGCATCTGTGGCAGCAGATCACGAGAGTACATTTTTTCTTCTTTTTTTTGGTACCCGGGATCAAACTCGGGTCCGTCCACTTGCGAGGCAGGTGGTGGAACCACTGAGCTAAATCCCCGGCCCTGTGGCAGCAAATCATTAATCTTAGTGATACCAAGACTGAGGAGCCTTATTCTGTTTCAGCTACCTTCACACTTATGGGCTCAAGGGATTTATGATAAGGGGTATTTCCCATTTTACTGATGGGAAAAAAAAAACAGAACAGCGGGGCGTGGTGGTGCATACTTGTAATCCCAGCACTGGTGAGGCTGAGGCAGGAGGACTGCAGAGTCAGACACCAGCCTGGGCTACATAGTGAGACTTTGTGTCAAAAAACCAAAAAATAAATACAAATAAATACAAATATAACAGATGGGGAGCCAGGTGTAGTGATGCACACCTATAATCCTAGCACTTCAGAGGCTGAGACAAGAGGGTCTCTGCAAGTTTAAGGCCAGCCTGGGCTACATAGTGAGTTCAAGACCAGCCTGAACTACAAAGACAGACCCTGCCTTAAAAAACAAAACAAGGGGCCAGGGATTTAGCTCAGTGGTTCCGCCACCTACCTCGCAAGCAAGCGCAAGTGGACGGACCCGAGTTCAATCCCCGGTACCAAAAAACAAAACAAAAACAAAAACAAACAAACAAAAAACCAAAACACACACACAAAAGCACAGAGCAGAAGCTGGGCCCAGTGAACACCTGTTTCCCCTACAGTATCTGCCTGTTTGTCTCTTTATCCCAACTGTACACTTAATACAGAAGCTGTATTATTTTGGTAAAGTTGCATTCCAACCCAGAGTGCAGAGTTAATGTTTTTTACAGCCCCATGCCTTCTTGTGACGGATGGTGACTTTATAATGAAATACTTTATGCTCAATCAACTTACAAATAATGGGTGTTCCACTGCATGGCATTTAAAACATATCTAATTCAGAAAGATCCAGAAAGAAACAAATAGCAACAACAGTGAATCCTAGAAAGTGAGGAGAGACTTAAGAAAGAATCCTCTGAAGCTCCTTCACTCCTAAAGAAGATAAAGCCATAAAGGAGAATTTGGTACCTAAGAAAGGAATTGATTTCAACAAATGGTATTGGGACAATGGGCATCCATATGCCAACAAATGAACCTCAACTTCATTCTTACACAAAATTAACTCAAAATGAATCATAGGGGGCTGAGCTTTAGTACAGTGGTGAGTGCTTGCCCAGCATGTGCAAGGCACTGGGTAAAAGCTCCAGTATTATAATAATAATAACAACAACAACAAATGGATCATAGGTTGAAAACCGTAAGTCATTTTTTTTCATAAGTCTTATGTTTAAGCTTTGTATAAACAGGTTAATGTATATTGTTTTATTAGACTTTATAACTAAACTTTGAACCATTTTATTTCATTTGGAGTGTTTGTAAATGGTATGGTGTTTTGGCTTCTGTACCCATATGTTTGTTGTTAGCACACAATGGCTGTGGTACCATCTGTGGTAAACCTTTTAGAGGAAAATAGAAGGGGAAAGTGTGGCCTAGGATTAGGCAGAGCAAATTGAGACATTATGCCAAGACACAGTCCATAAAATAAATATTGATAAATTCGACTTTGTCAAAAGTAAAAATGTTTGTTCTATGGAAAAGAAAATGAAAAGACAAGCTTCAGACTGGGGGAAAATATCTGTAAATAACTGTTTCAATGATAAAGGACCTGAATACAGAATAAAGAAGTCTCTAAACTCAACAGTAAGAAAACAAACAATTCAATTAAAAATGGACAAAGACTTGAACAAACATATCACTTGCCAAAAAGAGATGTGGAGGGAGTTGGGGCTGGGGATTTAGCTCAGTGGTTCCGCTGCCTGCCTTGCAAGCGCAAGGACCTGAGTTCGATCCCCGGTACCAAAAAAAAAAAGAAGAGATGTGAAAGGCCAGGGATTTAGCTCAGTGGTTCCAGCACCTGCCTCACAAGCACAAGGTCCTGAGTTAGATCCCTGGTACCAAAAAACAAAAAACAACAACAAAAAAAGTTTGGGAACCAAAAAGAGATGTGGATAGCAGGCAAGCACACGAAAAGTTGTTCAACATCATCAGCAGTCAGGAAATGCAAATGTAAACCAGTGGAGATACCACTACCTACCTACTTGATTGGCTCACATTAAAAATACTTAAAATACAATGGACTGGAGAGGATGTAGAGGGACTGGGATTCTCATTTCTGGTGGGAATGCACAGTGGTACAGCAACTGCTCCAGAAAACAGCTTGGCAGTAAAGTGAAACACACACCCTTTGGCCCAGAAATCCCACTCCTGAGTACTTCCTCTAGAGAAATGAAAACCTGTGTTCACACAAAAACCTGGACCCAATGTTCACAGCTGTTCTATCCATAATAGCCCCCAACTGGAGAATGCCATGTCCTTCAACCAGTGAATGAATAAGGAAACTGTGGTACATCCATGCAATGGAAAACTAGTTGGCAGTAAAAAGGGAACAAACTACTGATACATTCAACATCTTGGACAGATCTCGAAGGCATCGGTTGAGTGAAAGAAGCCAGTCTCCAAGGTCACACATTGTATGATCCCTTTCAGATGAGCTTCTCGATAAAACCATGGAGGAGGTCCTGCCTTGCAAGCAGAAGGTCCTGAGTTCAATCCCCAGTACCCCCCCCCAAAATTCACATCATTAAAAATAAATAAAAATTGGAAAGTAGATCGGTGGCTGGCAGAGGTTGGAGTGGTTCGAGTGGGGAGGCTGTGACTACGAAAGGAGGGTGGAGGGAGTTCTCCAGGTGATGAAACTGTTCTATATCCTATTTGTGGTGGCAGTTACAAACCTAATGGTGTGTTAAAATTCATAGAACTGTATATTCAAGAAGTCAGTCTTACTGTATGATAATTAAAAGAAAAAAACCCATAATTGATAGAATCTTAGCCTAGTTCTTAATCTTGCTTCCCAAGACTGAAGTCTTAAAGATACCCAGAGTAGATTTAAGGAATGGTCACCTATGAGATGAAAATAAGTTCCCAAAACCCTTTCCCTTCAAGGCTAGCCTGGCATGGAAAGCCTATTTCTTCTCTCTGTGGACTCATCAATATCAGAAAAGATATTGATTGGAATTCATTCTTCGAGATCTTCAGTTGAAGCAGCCCTTTAAAAGCAGATCACACTTCTATCAATTTCACCTCCATTCATATAACAAGAGAAACCACTGCTTTGATACATTAAGTCATTTCTTTTGGGAGCTCACACCCTAACTTTCAATTTCCTATATTAACCCTTGACATATGGCAATTAGTTTCTCTAGGCCTAGGTAAGATGGATGTATTAAAAAACAAAAACAAAAACAAAACTTTACCAGGGTATAATTTATCTCCCACAATATCTGACACGCAGGATACCGAATCCTACCTGACTAAAGGCCCTTGGCAATATAAACTTTACTAAGGGAAGTGCTGACTCCACACAGCTTCAAGGATAAAGGTAGGATTGGGAAGCAAGCAGAAGTGGGGAAGGGTTTCCATTTCACACACAGCTTGACTACCCCTCACTCAAGAACATTTGGGCCAGCAAAGACCTCTCCTACATGAAGCTGTTCCTTTACCTGCCTCAAACCTAACAGGCCACAGTACATACTGTACACTGTTATGCAGCTATCTCCTGTTAAACTCTGTGATCTAGCTTCTACTTGATTAGCCCTGAATTCTGCTGGCCAGGCTTCAGCCTCTCAGTAAGCTGGCATCAAACAGAGAGGCTGGGGTAGGGTTTCAAACACCTGCTTCAGCTTTTTAAGTGTCCAATTCAGGCCACTGTGTCCTGGCAGCAGGGACTTGATGATGTTGCTTCCTCTCTCCTGCCAAATTCTAAACTTAAAGAGCCTAGTCCCTCAGAGAAGGAAGAGATAAAGGTAGGGTGGAGGTACATAGCTACGATGAGGAATTGTTTCTTTTTAAAGTTAAACCCACATCTACACTATGGCCAGCCAATTGTACTCTTAGGTATTTATCCAACATAAACTAAAACATAGGTTTACATAGACTTGTATGAGAATGTTTATAGCAGCAATAGCCAAAAACTGGAAACAATTCAAATGTCTTTTTTTTTTTGGTACTGGGGATCGAACTCGAATCCTTGCTCTTGCACACCAAGCAGCGAAACCACTGAGCTAAATCCCCGGCCCTCAAATGTCTTTTAATAAAAGAATAGATACTATTTTCTTTTAGCATATCCACACCATTGAATACTCTTCAGAAGGTGAGTATGACATGATCGAACTCAGGACCTTGCGCTTACAAGGCAGGTGTGTGTGGTGCCTGAGCTAAATCCCCGGCCCCTGTAGCTTTTTAAAAAATGCTAGGTAATACGGTTTATATGATTACCAAAATGTATCAATTGAACACCTAAGTTCTGTAGATTTTACTGTATGTTAGTTATACTTCAAGAAAAAACAAGAGGATAGTGGTATAGATCAGTGGTAGAGCACTTGTTTAGCATTCCTAAAGCCCTGGGTTTGAACACCAGTATCTTAAGGAAAAAAAAAAAGACAAGACAGCTAGGAGTTTGAGGCGAGCCTCTCTTACTTGGCATTAGAATGAAGACAACAGGACCTGGGTCTGGTGGCACACACCTCTAATCCCAGCATTCTGGGAGGCTGAGGCAGGAGGATCACAAGTTGAAACACAGCCTGGGCAATGCAGTGACTTAGTGAGACCCTATCTCTAAATAAAATTTTTAAAATGTGTGAAGGATGTGGCTTAGTGCTCAGTTCCACTCCCCCCAAAGAGAAGAGTTGGATTTCAAATGAAAAAAACAAAAACCAAAAAACCTTAACCATTTTTTTGGGCTGGGCATATAACTCAAGAGCTCTTGCCTTACAGGTACAAGGCCTAGGTTCAGTCCTCAGCACTGAAGGAGAAAAAAAAAGAAAAAAAGAAACAAATTTGTTTCCCGACTCACCGTCCTGGGAACAGAGGCTTAACAGCAGCTGGGCTGCACCTCAGTGTCTCTTGGGCAGACTCTGGGGAAAGATTTTCAGGTGGCCGCTTCTAGTATAGGACCCTCAGTGTGGGCCGGTTGTTCCCTAAGGAATGGCACTAACCTGTCAACAGTGGCTAGCTACTCCCCACTGCCAAGCGTGACCAGTGTTTCAAGTCAGAAGAAAGTTCTGTAACAATATATAGACTGAGTACTTAGAACCCAGAAGAAAAAAATCAAATTTACTAATAGACAAATCAGAGCTCTAGTTCCAGAGCAGCCACTACGGTCATGAGGTCTTGCACAAGATAAAACCTCTGAGCCAGTTCTTGTCCTGTGAAACAGAGTGGGTGACCTACGCCTCACTTCAGCTCTAACACTGCAGGTGCCTGCGGGATCCGATGAGGAGCAGTCCTCCTCGGTACTAGCAGTCATCTGCCCTTAGCGGAATAAGGACCACCGAAGGGATTTTGTGTGTCATGTAAAAGTAATTCCTCTCCTTTAACACACTTATAGTCAGATTCAGGGAGAAAAGCAACACGACTAAGATGTCTGCTAACATGGTAAACCCATGTACATGGGATGAAAAAGTAGATCTGCTCAAAACCCACAGGGAAGACTGGAGAAGGAAACACACACCAAGTGTGTATGATGTGCAAGGTATACACTAGATGAGGCACCTTGTACAAGTCATCTCATCTAGTCCTCTCAAGACTTCCATAAGGTAGCTAGGTGTAGTGGTGCACTCGGGAGGCTGAAGCAGGAGGAACGCCGTGAGTTTGAGACCAGCCTGGGCTAGTGAGTCCAGGACCAGCCTAAACTACAAAGCGAGACCCTGCCTCAGAAAAAAAAATTAACTAAAACAAACAAACAAAAGAAAAAAAGACTTCTGTAAGAAAGTTTTCACATATATTTTATAGATGAAAAAAGTGGAGGTTCAAAAAGATCCAATAACTGCTGAAGTCCATTCAATCCAAGAGACTGGATATGGAACCAGGTCTACCTAACTCACGTGTGTTTTTTCCTGCCACTACCATTTGGCAAGAAATCAGTTGGAGATTCTAGGTCCAAAAGGGGCCCTATGAAGCCCTAGCATTTTCCCCTTCTTACCTATAATGCATTTTGTGTTCTTGGGTATTCCTTGGCATTACACAAAAGAAAGGGTTAAACCTGTATTTAGGAAGAGGAAATGCCCTGGAAAATTGAAACACATGCTGTGGCTCTGACCAAATTTCACACTCATTTGGTTGAGCAACATCCATAGTGTGTGGGAAATGACTCCTTCTCCTCCCAGCCTCTCACCCCCTCCTTTACGCATCGTGTCACCTGCTGCCTTCCTTCAGTCCAAGCAGAGGAAGAGAATGCAAGACTTTCATCTTTGCCTGGTGCGTGTTTAAGGCAGAGGCTAGCAAACCCAGAGTAGGAAGAAGTATTCGGTGAAAAAAGAAAAGGAATAATGTTCTCTCATTTCTACTTGGACCAGCATAGGAGGCAGCTCTTATGACAGCCCCTAAGGAGGGAAGGGGATAGCCTGCTGCTGCTGGGGAGGAGCGGGGGAGGCTGTCCTTCCTGGAGAGTAGGCAACATTCAGGACGACAAGGCACATTCACACCTGTCTCCTCATCTGGTATTTCATGCTCACATGAGCTCTGTATTTGTCCACAAGAGTTATGCTTCACCCAGGAGAGCAGATGGAAACATTAAAAAAATTGTTTTCCTTGCAATCCTCTGCAACCAGATTCTTGCTCCTGACAATGAATATACAGCTATTTGGTACTGGAAGCTGACTAGATAAAATACTTGTAGGAACCAGGAACCTAGTCTGGCTTAGAGCATAGCATAGCTACCTGGAATGAAAGAAAGAAGGGAAGGAAGGAGGCAAGGACAAACAAATAAACACCATTATGGAAGTTAGTGTCCTAAGCTAGTCCCACACAATGCCATCCCTCACATGCTCCTCCTTGAATCGAGAGGAGTAGTTTATGTTTGACCCCCCGCTCCCCCAATCTGGTCTAAGACTGTCTTGACAGGTAGAATGCAAAGAAAATGACAATTTGGGACTTCCCTGCCAGGCACCAAAGGGCCTAGAAGCTTCTCTTCTTCCATTGTAGAGATGTAAACCGCCCTGGACAGTCTAAGCTACCCTGCAAGTCCCTGACTGAGACGATCAGAACTGCCCAGCTGAGTCCTAGATGACCTCTGGAACTGTGAGATCCAATAAAATAGCTGTTATTTTAAGTCACAAAGTTTTGAAGTGGTATATTAGACAGCAAGAGGGAACTGAAGCAGCTGGCTCTTATTAAAAGCAAAGCTAGTATTTTCTATCCTAGACATCTAAAATAAACTATGTTGCAAGAATACAGAAAAATCTACCCAGTTTTAGTTAACATTAAAGAAATATGGCTAGGTCCAGTGCAACATGCCTGTAGCTCCAGCTACTTGGGAGGCTGAAGCAGGAGAATTCCTTTAGCCTGGGAGTGAGGCCAGCCTGGGCAACATAAAAAAATTTTTAAAAAGGAATTTATAATGGGGGAAATTCCCATTTCCTTTAGCCATTAAGCTTTTAAAAAGCTAAGAATAAACTTATCATAGATGCGGGAAAGATCTTATGAACATTACCAAGGTCACAAAAGAAGCCTAAATGGAGAAGCCATTACATGTTCCAGGGTAGGGAGACCAAGTATAAAGAAATAGACTCAGCCACTCCATACTTCATGTGAAAGAATAACCGGGTGAAGAGAGTCACAATATTTTTAAACTAATGACAGAAGTGTCCAGTATCATTTAAAAATCTCTTAGACCTGTAACAAATTAACCAGTATAATACTAGCAAGAAGATGGGTAGGTCAATATGTAGTGTATGATTTATGATAATGAGTATTCAATAATTAGTTTAATTATGATGGAGAAAAAGTTAAATTCCTATTTCATTCCACTTAGCAAAATAAATTCCATTTGACTAAGAGAAGGTGCTAACCAATCCGCTTATATTTACAGTCAGAACTCTGTGCCGGGGGCTGGGCAGGTGGGGAATGAGGCAGTAAAGTCCCTTCCCTGATGGAGTCTCCTGTGCAGTGGGAGGGATGCGAGGCAAGGGAAAGCACAGTTCACTAAATGCAATCGTGACAAACTGTTTGATGAAGTGCAAAGTGCTACAATGGTTCAAGAGTTAAGTATAAAAATGTAAATATATAATAAGTAGCACAAAGTGATCCTGGAAGCTGGGTGTGGAGGTACACGCCTATAGTCTCAGCATTCAGGAGGGTGAGGCAGGACTGTGAGTTTGGGGTCAGCCTGCTCTACAAAACAAGACTCTGTCTAAAAAAAAAAACAAAAGCCATTTCAAGGTGGAAACAGTGAATTACATTTGTCAACGGATTCTTTTTCTTTTTCTTTTCTTTTTTTTTTTGGTACCAGGGATTGAACTTGGGTCCTTATGCTTGCAAGGCAGGCCGCAGAACCACTGAGCTAAATCCCACCCCCTCAACAACAGATTCTTTAGCGGAAAGGAAATGTAAGCAGAGCTGAAAAGGCAGAAAAAAGCTGAAAAGGGTAAATACCAAGTACTTTTAGAGGGAAGTACCAAGAAATGAGCTTGAGCTGCCAACACCAGGTAGATGAGTAAGGTATGGAACGGAAATAGAGGAATCTGTTTAAAGAACAGAAAAAAGAAAAAGAATTTCTTGGTTTTGTTTTTTGAGACAGTTTCTTGCTATGTAGTCCAGGCTGGTTCAAACCTGAGGTGATCTTCCTGCCTCAGCCTCCCAAGGGCTGGGATTACAGGCATGCACTATTATACACGGCTCAAGAAAGGGAAATCAGGGCCAGGAATTTAGCTCAGTGGTTCCGCCACTTGCCTTGCAAGTGCAAGGACCCAAGTTCGATCCCCGGTACCCAAAAAAAGAAAAGAAAGGGAAATTAGGGGCTGGGAATGTAGCTTATAAGTTTTCGAGTTCAATTCCCGGTACAAAAAAAAAGGAAATTATTGAAGAACTAATATAGTCATCTCCCCAAATCAAATTCTGTGATTCTTTCCAGATTAAAAGGACCCTCACTTCTAAGAACCCAGCACCGTGACTAAAGAGACCCGCACCAGTGTTTTAGAACACTCAAGATAAGGGGTTATGAAAACTTCAGTTCATTTGGCTGGCATCAGACTACTCAAGATCAATACTGGAGATGAGAAGACAAAGAAGCATAGCCACCAAAACCTGAACAAAAATGATTTTCAGACTAGCATTCTGTGTCCTGTCAAACCTTAAACCAAGCATCAGAAGAGAATAAGGATACCTTCAGATATGCAGGGTCTAAAACAATGTCCATGCCAGGTGTTCTGTCGTCGGAGCTACTGGAGGGATCTTTGTTTTGTCCTGTTTGTTTCTGAGACAGGGTCTTGCCACGTAGTCCAGGCTAGGCTCCAACTCACGTCCTGCCTCAGCATCCTGAGTGCTGGGATTATAGGACTGAGCCACCACACCTGGATTGAAGATTTTTTAAAAGAGGACAATGAGAGCAGAAATGAAGAAAGAAAGGGATATGGAATCCAAGAAAAAGGAGATCCAGACAAACGCGAAGAAAGTTCTAAATGACAGTTGTGCTTGAGGTCTCGACAATAAACAGTGCAGAAAAGGGGGTGGAAGGCTGTAAGAAGGAAGAGACAACAATGAGACAGAAGAGATGTGTGTTTGATCATATGCAAAAATACTATTCAGAGAGTTTAAAAAACTATTGTGGAGTTAGAGATGAAATAGTGATGGTAACATAAAAAGCTAAGTACATTTTTAAATGGGGGAAATGTGATCTGGTATTAAATATACTTAAGATCTTAAATAAGGTAAAAAATGAAGACTGGTTTAACAAATGGGGAGGAAATTAAATCAGGCGGATGGAGGGAAGGAAAATGGGGCTGTGGGATACTGCGAATGTGCTTATTAATATTGTTAAGGGGAGGCCGGGGATTTAGCTCAGTGGTTTCGCCGCCTGCTGTGCAAAGCCCAAGGACCCGAGTTGGATCCCCGGTACCAAAAAAAAAAAAAATTGTTAAGTGGGAAGTCGATAGATAATACTTAACATGTAGAAACCCTGCCTGTAAAAACACAGTGCAGGGATAATATTGAGATAGTGAACACCCGGGAAAAACCCAGATGAAAGTGTTTAGGAAGGAGGGCTGAGGATGGTGCTCAGTCAGTGCAGTGCTTGCCTTGCAGGAACCAGGCACTGTGCTCAATCCCCAGCACCATAAAAAGGGGGGAGGAATGAATTTAGGGAAGAGATTTTAAAGAAGAAATATGGTTTGTAGCACTATTTGGCTTTTTAAAATTAGAAATATGTGCTAGATGTGGTGGCACATGCCCATAATCCCAGCACTTGGGGGCTGAGGCAGGAGGATCATTGTAAGTTTGAGGCCAGCCTGGGCTACATAGTGAGACTCTGTCTCAAAAATAAAATAATGTATATGTATTATCTAACTAGAAATAAAAATAAATTCCTAAAGGAACTTAAGAATTATATACAAAGATTTATATTACATTGCTGTAATACTGAAAAACTTGAATCCAAAGAGCCAATGACAGGAAACTTTTATTTTATTTTAATGGTAGTGAGGATTGAATTTCCAGGCCTTTACACTGAGCTACACCACTAACCTCTCATTGAGTTGTGTGGGTTGTTTTTGGTACCAGGGATTAAACTTGGGACCTTGTGCTTGTGAGGCAGGTGCCGGAACCACTGAGCGAAATCCCCAGACCCTCTCATTAAGTTTTTTTTTTTTTTGTACCAGGGATTGAACTCAGGTCCTTTCAGTTGCGAAGCAGGTGGCAAAACCACTGAGCTAAATCCCAGGCCCTCTCTCATTTAGTTTTTAAGTTGCCCAGTCTGGACTGGAACTTAGAATCCTGCCTTCGCTTACCAGAGTAAAAGAGTTACATTCATACAATGAACAACATCATTAGTTCTTCTTTTCTGAAAATGTATAATGGAAAAATACTCATAACATCGAATAAAAGAAAAATCTAGAGGCAAAAATGTACAGACAAGGATCCCCGTTTTGTTAAAGGGTATTACCATGTATTTGCACGCATCAAGAGATAAAACAGTTATCTCAAGGCGATTAGACTAGGAGCAGTTTTTATTTCCATCTCTTCTGTATATTCCTAAATTTTCTACATTCAGTATTATATTATTATTGAATGTTATTTTTTTAAAACTAGTTAGAAAAAGGAAGCACTGGGCAGGCTAAACCAGAATCTCATAGTTTATTATCATTATGTTTTAGTAAACCTCGCTTCTCAAAACTTAATGTATTTATTTTGCTGCTCATGAATAGCTAAGAATATTTTTATTATAATCTTTTATTAGAAAATTTAAAATAATACTTGTTATTTATAACATTTAAAAATGGCACTTGTAAGATCATTGAAATACTACTAGCCTTTCTGAATTCAAATCATTCATCCTTTCCTTCAACAAATATTATTTTGTACTTCCACTAGTCTTGGCATTATGGTAGCCATTGGAGATACAAAGATGAATAAACCATAGTCCTTGCTTACCGATTATAGACTGTAGTAGCTTGTTTTGTTTTGTTTTTGTGGCACTAGGGATTGAACTCAGGGTCTGTGCACTGAGCTACATCCCCAGCTCTTTTTATTTTGAGACAGGGTCTTGTTAAGCCATTAAGTTGCCCAGGCTGGAGCTGAATTTTCAATTCTCCTGTAGCAGCCTCCCAGAGTGTTGGGATTACAGGCATATGCCACCATGCCAGGTTAGACTACACTAGTTTGTAGGACTTGGCCAAACTTCAAATTTTCTGTCTTAATTTATTAGTTGGTCTATCTATCTAAAAGGATAAGCCTGGAAATGACTGTACAGTTCTAAAATTCAATGACTATGATTTATGACTGTCAGAAGAAGTGTTCCACTTGTTAGCTGGTACAGTTTTTTTTCTTTAAAATGGAGTCTATGTTGCCCAGGCTAGCCCTAACCTCCTGGGCTCAAGTGATCCTTCTATCTCAGCCTCCTGAGTAGCTGGTGATATTGGCGTGTGCCACTGTGCCTGGTTAAACTGTTAAAGTTTTGTGTTTTGGGGGTGGTGGTACTGGGGATTGAACTAAGGACCTTGCGCTTGCAAAGCAGGCAGCGGAACCACTGAGCTAAATCCCCAGTCCCTAGTTTTGTTTTGATGGTGGTACTAGGAATTGAACTCAAGGCTTTCGCACTGAGCCACATTCCCAGCCCATTTATTTAATATTTTAAATTTTTTATATTTTAAAATTTTCAGAGTCTTGGCAAGTCACTAAGTTGCCCTGTTCGAGCTCAAACTTTTTATCTTGCCTCAGCCCTCTCAGAGTGCTGGGAGTTTTGATGGGTTTTTTTGTTTTGGTAGTGAGGTTTGAAACCAGGGTTAAGTACTTGGTCTACCACTGAGCTATACCCCTATCCCCACAGTTTTAAATCTGTGGTTCACATAAGCCCTAAATGGTAGTTTTGTTTCTAAAGTTTGTTGAGGAGACATTAATATTATGAGATAGGGTGAGAACAAAGAATAACAGAAAAATGACATGAAATTACTAAGAAATATAAACAGTCCTTGTCCTTGTTTCGTCTGTACTCAGTCAAAAACTACAGAGGTAAAAACCAGAGGGAAGAAAAATGGGGGTGAATTTGAGCATGATCTAAAGAGCATGATCTAAACACAGATGTTAAATAACAAAAGACCACTGTCCTTGTCTTCCTATGAATTGGTATGCCACTTGGAAATAAAGTAGACAAAGGGAATGACAAAAAATGGAGGATTATAAGAAATCAAGATTACTACTCCTACCTTGCAGTAAAGTAGGAGGCCTTATTGCTATTAAGATGTGCCATTCCCTCTCCTGGGTTAGTTTCTTAGCCATTGGTTCAGTGTACACAAGGTTACTGCTTTCACGGTAATAACAAAACTAAGACTAGGCCTGGTCTCCTACTACTCGCTTTCTCAATCTCAACGAAGACAGCTAACCTTGATTTCTTGCTAGCTGAATTAGTATAGTGGTAACTTGGTTCACAAATGCTTGTTTTCTTTGCAAACAATTTGGTTCACAAATGCAAATGTTTGGTAAAATTTTGTTTTTGTTTGTGAATTCTGCATCGGGTGACAAAGACAACCACAGCCATTTTTCCCACAAGAACACAAACATAGCCATCTTTTCCAAAGTCATGGAACAAGTTAAGATCATGAACCAAGGTACTACTGTATCTTCTTTCTTGGTATTTCCATACAGTGCCATTGCTTTAGTGTTAGTTTAGAGTTAACAGTAGTCTGTAAGTTTGCAGAAGGCAGAGAGGGAAAAGTTTGCCTTGCTTCTGTTACCTGCAGTGTCTAGTAGAGAGCCATGAAATAGTAGTGCTTAATTGTTTTTGAAAAAAACTCATGTGGAAATACTGAAGAAATCTAATCCTGATTTTCCTATGGAACATTTCTTGCAATTTTCAGGGAAAATTGGTAAAAAGTGATGTTTACAAGGAATACGGCATCACCCAAACAGAAGGTCCCCCATATGTGTCCAGTAGCTGTTGGGCCAGGAATGAAAGTTTAGAGAAGTAACACCTCTACAAACAGCCTGCCAATGGTGATGGAAAGCAGCCTAAACTCTGAAGTGACTGTATTTGGAGGGGGGGCCATTTTGTGCTCTTTGGGGGAAAATGTTAATGAGAGGCTTCACAAATGTCAGACTTGCCTGATTAAACGAAGTCAGCTAGGTAGATGTTTTCCATATTAATGCCATCTTTGCCGAAAGAGCAAAGAGGGGGAAGAAAAGGAGGTTTGAGAAAGGAAAATGATAAACCTCAATTATTTACAAAAGAAATTATGCTTCAGCTAGCTTCGGCAAGGATACCAGAGAAGAGAACCGTTCTATGGCAGGCCTAGCTGCTCTACCTCCTTGTCCCTTTCAAAAAGAAAAATTCAAACCTGCGCCGGAGAGGTGATGAATTATACCCCAGTGCAACCAATGCCTGGCCTAGGTTGTCTACTGATGAAGAACTTCAAAGAAGCTAAGAAATTTCATTTAAATAGTTACTTAAAACTTAAAGAAATAAAGAGTAGAGGAGGAAAGTCATTCAAATAATCGACAGTCTTAGTTTGAGCCCATGTTTTACAGAAAGTTTTTATTAGTGTGTTTGCGATATACAGTGTTCACATTCATCTTGGAGGACTGGAACATATACAAATCACATCGTCAGTTTTATTCCCCCTGCTCCCCCTCCACATCTCTTTTAAAAACATAGGAGGCCTATGTTTTTAAAATTTTTCAAAATTTTATATAGTTTTTTTCCTCTTCTTTGACTTTTGATGCAAAGATTACATATAATTTCTATTCCTGACACAAACTCGGTAGTTTCTATACCTAAACTAAAGGGTAGGGGTGGGCAGATACTATTGAGTAAGAGAGCTCAGCCTGCTTTGCCCTGTTTTTCTCAGCCAACCTGTAGTTGTGTCCCGATCGACCAGCATTAACACAGACACAAGGAGGTATTCACTTGGTGCCAATTCTGCCTCGCTGCATTCAGACTTGATCTCCATGTGTACTTAATAAATCACACTAGTTAGCTGGAGAGAATTAGTCCCAAGACACCTAATGACTATATCATGAACTGCAGTATTAAGGGGATTAATTTTTTTTTTTTTGGTACCAGGGATCGAACTCAGGACCTTATGCTTGTGAAGCAGGAGGCTTTGCGAAGCAGGCAGAGGAACCACTAAGCTAAATCCCCGGCCCAAGTGGATTAATATTAATCTCAGCCACTGCAGTTCAGTGGAAAAGGCCAGGCCATTTTCAAAAAGGCACTCTGGTCGGGAAAGATCCTCCACAGAGCCCAGGAAGATTGATGAGGACTTCCTCATTCTGACTGTAAATCTTCACCTCCCAGGTACACGGCAGCAACTCCAGTCCAGATGCGGCCATAAATAACCAGCAATACCACATGTGCCTGGCCCACCTTCTCTGCCTTGTGACCCACACCCCTGAGATGGCACAGAAATTTTACCGTCCCATGCAGCACCCAGGTTTGTTTTCTTTCATATAAGGGCCTACACCTCATGAATCACTTATTTCTTTTTTTTGGTACTGGGGATCGAACTCAGGTCCTTGCGCTTGTGCAGCAGGCAGTGAAACCACTGAGCTAAATCCTCAGCCCCATAAATCACTTATTTCAGAAAAAGATGCATACTGACTGCAGCTGTCTCACTTTGTAGTTCAGGCTGACCTTGAACTCGCTATGTAGCCCAGGCTGGCCTGGAACTTGCTGGAATCCTCCTGCCTCAGCCTCCCAAGTGCTGGGATTACAGGCATGTGCCACCACATCCAGGCTTTTTCTATAAGACACCGAAGGGACCAATCTTGGCCCTAATTTCACCATTCAGAGACTACCAGTATGAGCCTGCCAAGCCTCAGCTCTCCATAGACAAGGCACAGTTTGGATTTAACTGGCTCAGAAACATGGAACCAGTACAACATGCACAGAAAGAAAGCAATAGGCCACAATTACGCTCAATTCACTGGAGACCTAATTGTTCCTCAGTGATACTGCAGGCACCTGAGGAAGATACCAGGAGCAGAGATGCAGGAGCAGAGCTGTATCTGCTGGAGAAACTAAACTGAAACAGTTCTTCTACAAAGCACCAGTTGTATAGCTTGAAAACACCAAAGTGTAGGTTTATTCCAACTAAGATTACCCTTTAATCTGCAGAGACAACACGCAGTCACCAAGATTCCCTGGCAATGGATGTGACTTCCAAAGAAGGCTTAGGCTCTTACCAACAAAGGTTCTTGAATTAAAAGCTAAAAATAATCAGTAGCGGGCCAGGGATTTAGCTCAGTGGTGCCTCCGCCTGCCTCACAAGCCCAAGGCCCCAAGTTCAATCCCTGGTACCAAAAAAAAAAAAAAAAACCAAAAATTCCCCCAGTAGCATCAAAATATAAATGAACCAAGAACCTGGTGCCAAATTATCTGACATTTATAAATTCTTGCTTGGTGTGGTGCCACATGCCTATAATCCCAGCACTTAGGAGGCTGAGGCAGAAGGATCACCTGTGCTGGAGGTCAGCCTGGGCTACACAGTGAGTACAAGGCCAGCCTGGACTGCATAACAAGACCCTATCTCAAAAAAATCCTAAATAAATAAATAAATAAATAAATAAATAAATATTCCATCATATTTACAAGAGGAATGTTTAAAAGTAGAACCCACTCAAGTTCTTCATGAAGTAAAGGTGGAGCTGAGGGAATTGTTTTTTTTTTTCTTGGTACCGGGGATCGAACTCCAGACCTTGCACATGCGAGGCAGGCAGCAGAACCACTGAGCTAAATCCCTGGCCCCAAGCTGAAGGAATTGTTAAGGCTAGATGTTTGTTTTTCAACACAAGAGAAGAAAACCTCTCCCACTTGCTGAGGAAATGTTCTGTGAACCCAGGGAACCTATAAACCCTTGGTTCCACTGCAGTAGTTCAAGTTTGGGAAAATTCACAGGAATGGTTGACTGTAGCTAAAAAAGACAGTTCACTTAAGTAAGAACAGAAGGTATTAGGCCCTTAGTCACAATTTATGTTTTCCTAACAGCCAGGCTGGTTTACATGGAGCAAGGTACTGATAAGGTTTAAGCAAGAGAGGCCTTCTCATCCTCTTACCAAATCAACCCTGGGGCATTATCAGATTTCCGAGGCTTATTCCCTACAAAGCAAATGCACAGAAACAGAAGCATAAGATTACCCTGGACAAAAAGATGGGAATGTGCAGCATTCCCTTTCTTTCTTCCTTCCTTTTCTTTTTTTTTTTGAGATACAGTTTCACTATGTAGCCTACCCTGACCTTGAACTTGCAGTGAACCTCCTGCCTCAGCCTCCCAAGTACTGGGATTACAGAGAGTACTGGGATTACAGAGAGTACTGGGATTACAGTCGTGCACCACCATGGCCCGCCACCATCCTCTCTTCATCTACACTTCCTGTAACCTTTCTTTCACATTCCCATCCCCTACAACTTTTCTCTTGGTTCTAAAGAAATTATGCACGCAGAGTCCAAAGCCTTTTCATCATAGCAGTCAGCCTAACTTAAAGCTCAAGCAAGTTAGTCCCAAGACAATTCGGGACATTAGTCAGAAGCGTTATGGTGCTAAGATCATGTGCATATACCACACCAATCTGCTTAGAGCTACAGCCCCCACAGAGTGACTGGGAGTATTTATAGTACTTAGAAGCTACTTTGTCTCTTGCCGATCATTCCTGTTCTTTTAGCAACTACCCTCAAATCATGAGGCAAGGTGTTCCCCAGACAAGAGGAACTTGTGTTACATAACTCTACAGGAAGGGCACTTCTGGTAGCAAACTTTTATTCCTCAAAGCACCCTCTAACGAAGAACACTGCACCCTGGCGAGTCCCCAGGCCATCATGTACACAGGACAGAGCCATCCAGCAGGATGCATCAGGCTCCAGGAATGCTGAAGTCCACATATTTGCCATTCAACTCCAAAATGGCTTTTCAAGTTCAATCAGCTATAAATGTTGCTTTGTTTTAATTTTCCACTGAACTTCCTGGAACCTATTATCCAACTGTCAGGGATGTATATTTAGCAAGAGCAACATGGCCTCTTTGCCACTGCCCCACTGCTTATGTCACCTCTAATAAACAGAAAATCAACTCCTTCCTCAATCCCTGCTGCAAATGTGGCTCTGTGTTGGTAAAGAACAGACTTGGTGTACAGGCCATAAATTGAACAACCCCTCACAGCTATGTGCAAATCCCAAATCTCTCCTTGGCTAATGTCGCTACAGGTTTCGCCAACAGTTCCATGAGAAACAGCTGTGCCGCCCTCACTGGAATACAAGCGTGCATGCACGGCTCTATTCTGGGGACGGCAGAAGCAAGGATGACCTACAGAGAAACTGAGCAGGGTTAACAGGGATCTCAGCCCATGCAGCGGCAGCAGACAGGCAATGCTAATACAGTGTGCAATTTTAATAGGGAAGATCTGAAAAACCAAAATGAGGGCTAATAAGAATAAGTGGGCAGATACGTATCTTCAATTTTATCTAAGGAAACTAGATAGAAAATATAAACTTCTCTCAGTCAATAGAAAACATGAGGCGTAACTTTTTCCATTCTATCTTTTGGCTTTTCCAGCTACTACACTTTTTACTCTGACATCAAAGAGTACAAACAGTAGATGTGAAGGAGAAACACATGTATCCTACACCTTTCCAATTCACCATCTCCACCAACTACAAACCCACTGAAATCCTCAAATCCCATCTACCCATGTGGCCTCTAGTTCCACGATACCCATCACAACTGCTCAAGCCCAACAGAGAAGGTGAGGCTTATATGTATGCACAGTATGGTTGATCATAGTTTTCCTAAATTACATAAATGCCAATCAAGAACCAAAATATGAGATATTTCTATAACCTAGGGACACAGAATAAACTAAACAGGAATTGAAAGCAATTTCTAGGACTAATTTAACATCATTAATTACCTTTTGATTAAAATTTTATGACAGCAGATCTAGGGTAGGAAGAAAAATCAAGAGAACAAAAAAACATGATCACGGGCCGGGCATGTAACTCAATGGTGTGGTGCCTTCCTCAAAAGATCAAGGTCCTGAGTTCAATCCCCGGTATGGGGCTGGTGGTGGGGGAGATCTTGATTTCATTCCACAACTAATATTGAATTAAGTTTCAGATCCATAAACAAAGGCACAGAAAAATTTTAACTAGAATGACCCAAAAATTTCAAAAACTCACAAAAACAAAACCAACATTTGAGTGACTATAGCACACAAAATCTGCTTATCAGCTAAGGGAGGTAAGCAGTAGCTCAAAAATGAAGACAAGAGAGCAAAGCTAAGAAAGCCATGAGCTAAGCTTACTAAACAGAAAGAGCAGACTTCACACTGACCACCTCTGGGTCCTGACCTAGACCCTTCTTGGCCCTTCACTTTAGTGATCTTACATTCATTTCCCCAAAGGTTGTCTTGCTAGTGTTGATGACCAAACTAATATAAACACTACAGATTTAACATTTACAGTTCTAACTGTTCAGGAGTGGGTCTGAGGCCCCAAGGCAGGTCATAATTAGTCCCTTTCCTCAGTCTCCTAGGTTAATCTGCAGCAGTAAGTTATTTAGCTGGTGAGTGAGCCAGCTGATTGGTCAGCATCTGCAAATTTAAGTCCTCCCTCTTTTTTTAAAGGGAACTTTCAGGGTGAAGTGCATAACATCACATGTATACAACTCAACTGTGTGTAGTGGTGCACACCTGTAATCTCAGGGCTCGGGAGTCTGAGGCAGGAGGATTGCCTCAAGTTCGAGGCCAGGCTGGGATACATCGTGAGCTCGAGGCCAACTTGAACTACATAGTGAGAATTTGCTTTAAAAAAAGAGGTGTACATAAGACCGGGGATTTAGCTCAGTGGTTCCACTGGCTGCCTTGCAAGCGCAAGGTCCTGAGTTCGATCTCTGGTACCAAAAAAATAAGTAAAAAAAAAAAGGTGTACAACTCAATGGATTTTCACAAACTTAACTACTATATAATCAGCACCCAGATTAAGAAAAGAAGCACATTACCAAGACTCAGAAATCCCAATTATGACTTCATCCAGTTGCAATGCCTTGGAAGACAGCCATTATTGTGGTTCCTAATACCACCAATTTGCTGTGACTACTATATCATATGAACAGTCTCATACTGTTAGGCTTGGACTTTTCTGTGTTTGACTTCTTTCACTCAAAGTTGCATTGGAAAAATTCATCTGTGTTCTAGTATGTTGTAGTTCAGTAATTCTCTTTGCTGTATAGTGTTCAATTGTGAGGAGTGAGAATATACAGTTTACTTATCCATTTTACTCTGTGTGTGTGTGTGTGAACATGCACGTCCATGTATACACTGGGGATGAATCCAGAGCATTTGCACTGAGCTACATCCCACACTTTTAAACTTTTTTATTTTGAGAAAGGGTCTCAGTCAGTTGCCTAGGCTGGGCTTGAACTTGCAGTCCTCCTGCCTCAGCCTCCCAGAGTGCTGGGATTATAGGCGTGTACCACCATGCCTGGCTATTTTATTTCTGATGGTCACTTGGGTAGTTTTTTTGCCGTCTATGAACATCATTGCTCTAATATTCCCACACATATCTTTTGGGGAACGTACATATGAATTTCTATTGGGCATAACCCTGGACATAAAGAATTACTGGCTCATACCTGTAGGCATATCAGCTCTACCAGATGCAGCCATTTTTTCAATTTCCAATTTCACCCTCAGGGTAAAAGAGTTTCAGTTGCTCCACACCTCGTTCTAACTGGTAATGTCTATCTTTTTCATTTTAGCCATTTTCCTCTATGTGTAGTAGTATTCCATTGTTTTGAATTTTACTAGTGGTCCTGAATTTCTCTAGTGACTAATAAAGTTGAGCACCTTTCCTCTCACCTATTGATTGTTCATGTATAGATAAGATGTCTTTTAAAGTCTTTTGCTCAGTTTTCATTTTCCTATTAGGAAATCTTTCTTTTCTTTTTCTTCCTTTCCTTCTCTTCTCTCCCTCCCTCCCTCCCTCTTTCTTCCCTTCTCCCCTCCCCTCCCTCTCCCTCCCTTCCTCCCTTCCTTTCCTTTTGTGGTAATAAGGAATTGAAACCAGGGCCTCAGCACTTGGCCTTATCCCAGCCCTTTCCTTTTTCAATTTTTTAAAACAATTTTGAGACAGGGTCTTGCTAAGTCACTAAATTGCCCTGGCTAGGCTCAAAGCTTTGCTCCTCCTACCTCAGCCTCCCAGAATGCTGGGATTACAGGTGTGACCACTATATCTAGCTACTTCATACTGATTTGTACAAGTTCTTACAAGGGCTTTTTTCATTTGCCAATTTTGGTGATTTGTGAATATCACCAGAACTCTTGAAAATAAAAAGCTTATGGACCATGTATATAGTTCAGTGGTAAAGCATTTGCCCAGCATGCATAAAACCCTGGATTCTATCCTCAAAACTGTAAATTTGTCAGGCATGGTAGCGCACACCTGTAACCCCAGCACTTGGAAGGCTGAGCCAGGAAGACTGCTGTGAGTTCAAGGCCAGCCTTGGATACATAGTGAGTTCAAAGCCAGTCTGAACTACATAAGGAGACCCTGTATCAAAAAATAAAACAAACAGGGCAGGGGTTTAGCTCAGTGATTCCACCACCTGCCTCACAAGCGCAAGGTTCCAAGGTCCCAAGTTTGATCCCTGGTACCAAAAAACCCCCAAAAAACAAAACAAGCCAGGCACATGCCTGTAATCCCAGCTCTCAGGAGACTGAGGCTGGAGGATCGCTGCAAGTTCAAGAGTAGCCTGGGCTACACAGCGAGTTAAGGACAGCTTAAACTGCCTAGTGAGACCCTGTCTCAAAAAACAGAACGAAACAAAACAAAACAAAAAACCTGTACATTTGAAAAGGGAGTAGGAAGTTGGGTATGTTGACACACACCTATAGTCTCAACACTTGGGAGGCTGAGGCAAGAGGATTTCTGAGAGTTCCAGGCCTGGCTGGGCTACATAGTGAGTTCAAGGCCATCATCAACTATATGGGAAATAAATTTAAAAATAAATAAATAAAAATAAGATAGTAGAAAACTCAGGATATGGCTCAGTGGTAGCGTGTTTTAAAACTACCATGCCTAGGGCCAGGGATTTAGCTAAGTGGTTTTGCCACCTGCTGTACAAGTGCAAGGACCCGAGTTCGATCCCCGGTACCAAAAAAAAAAGAACAAAAACAAAAACTACCATGCCTTAGGTCCTGAATTTGGTTCTAAGAAACATATCTATATGCATAAATAAGTTTGCTGTATTTCAGACAGGTCTCTCGCATTCTTTGGACTTTAAACTAAGTTTCAAAGTAAGCTTATATTCTGATTTATAAGCAGTGTCGACTTTCGGGGGAGGGGCAGTGTTAGGGCTTAACCTCGACTGTGCGCTAGACATGCATCCTACTGCTGAGCTGCACCCACCCCAGCTCTGATTCTATCACGTGAGGCCCTTGGCCTCTAAGACCAGCAGGAAGCACTGAAGTCCAGGCTCCAATGAGAGCTACAGATCATTTTCCCAGTATAAAGTGTGGAGAAAGAGGAAGAGAGAAGACAACACTTTTCCCGGGACAAAAGCATCTACATTACACAGGGTTGATTAGCAAATGGAAATTCTAGATAGACTGAATAGAATCCTTTTCCACCTTTCAAACAATTCACAGCTTAATGCCAAGTAAATGCAGTAACTTCTTCCACTTGCTCCAGGCAAGCAGAGTGTTGGCTAGCTTCCTGAGGTCCCCCAGGCCTTCTCGTAGACCCCTGAAATACAGCTGCCATCAAAATGTCAGCACTGACCCGCTGGCTCCACTCTGGCCACACGGTCCAGCTCTCCAGTCAGTGACTTACACCACGAGGAGAGAACAGCTTCAGATGTGCTCAAGAACAGACACCCAGCAGTTCCCATGTTCTTGCTAATTTAAGCTAATAACAATAACGCAGACCAACTTCTTGGGTCACATTAGGAGCTATCTAAAAAAACAGTCCCTCTCAGATCAACTGGACAGGGGTGGAAAAGAAGCACTAATAAATAAGAGCATCCAAGCAGTGGAAAGGCAGTAATTCTGCATACAATTTCAGGGGTTTATTAATCTCCTAAAGTTCATTCCTGTATCCTAGATCAGAATGTCTGATTCCAATCCTTAAACCAATCTCTTATATAAAATTTTATAGATGTACTTACAATTATGTAAGGAAGAACTTTGTCTTATACCTTAATTTCAAAGGGAGGATTATAGGGCCGGGGATTTAGCTCAGTGGTTTTGCCGCCTGCTGCACAAGCGCAAGGACCCAAGTTCGATCCCCAGTACCAAAAAAAAAAAAACAAAGGGAGGATTATGTTCTTGAATTCTAATATTCCGAGACATGGAAGTTATTTATTTTATTTTATACTTCTCTGAAAATTTTTCAAGTTTTTTTTTGTTTTTTGGTAGTATTGGGGTTTGATTCAGAGCCTTGTGCATGTTAGGTAGGCATTTATAGTGGTGGCTCATGCTTATAATGCCAGGACTCAGGAGGTTGAGCCAGGAGGATCACCATGAATTCAAGGCCAGCCTGGGCTACACAGTGAGACCCTGTCTCAAAAAAAACAAAACAACAAAACAAAATGGTAACCACCTACCACTGACTGAGTTACATCCCTAGGCCTACAATTGGGGGCGGGAGGCGGGGCATGCTGAAAAACAGGTTTTGGCTGCAACCAGAACTTACATGTAGTTATTCAAGGTCTAATGGTATAAGTTTGTTTTCAAAAGTCTGTAGGGGCCAGGGATTTAGCTCAGTGGTTCCACCGCCTGCCTTGCAAGTGCAAGGACCTGAGTTCGGTCCCCGGTACCAAAAATAAACAAAAACAAAAGTCTGTAGGATGAGAGATATTATTGTCATCCCTTTTAAAATTCATTCCCTTTTTAAATTTACAGTTTGAGGATAGAATCCAGGGCCTTGTGCATGGTGGGCAAATGCTCTACCACTGAGCTGTACACATGGCCCCTGAGTTTTTAATTTTAACTATAAAGCAAATAAACATTCAGAGAACAGTCTATATTCCTATATTCCCTTTCTAGGTCAGAATATGAATATATATATATATTTAAAATATTATTTATTTATATATTTTTAGTTTTGTGTTTGGTTGGTTTTTGAGATAAGGTCTTGCTTTGTAGTGTACCCTGACCTTGAACACACTATGTAGCCCAAGTTGGCCTCGAATTCACGGCAATCCTTCTACCTCAGCTTCCAGAGTGCTTGGATTACAGGCATGCACCACCATGTCCTCTAGGTCAGAATATAGACCATGAAAAGGTCAATGAATCTTGAGCATAGTTTAGATTTTCCCCTTAAGTATATATTAATTAGTTTAAACCTCCTGTACCAATTAATGTTTGGATATATTTTGCAATTACAGTAAAACCTTGGAATGTTCTGCAAGATGAACAAACATTTCTAATACATTTTAACTGGATCAGGCTCGGGATTTAGCTCAGTGGCACTGCGCTTGCCTCGAAAGTGCAAGGACCTGAGTTCAATGGCCAGTACCAAAAAAAAAATTTTTTTTTAATTTGATAAAGAAGTGACATCTTACAATAGTAGTACAATAGTAGTAGTACAAGACGCAGAGCATCACATGATCACAACTAAGCCAATGGTTTTCTCTTTCTCCCTTTCCCCAGCGCCGGATTGTGGATGATGGGGGTTGCAAGAGGTTGTGGAGGAGATCTTTTTTTGAGACAGAGTCTCACTATGTAAACCAGGTTGGCCTTGAACTCACAGTGATCCTCCTGTCTCAGCCTCCCCAGTGCTAGGATTACAAGCATGGTGGTGCCACCATGTCCAGCCTTTGGAGGAGATTTTGTCTACAGAGGAGGAGGAGAAAAAGATGGAGGAATCCCTCACTTCAGATGTGTTAGGGCCATGTATAAAATGTGGGAAACAATGCAAAGTTTTATAGAAAAGTACCACCTAGCTGGGGATTTAGCTCAGTGGTTCCAGCGCCTGCCTCGAAAGTGCAAGGTCCTGAGTTCAACCCCCAGTACCAAAAAAAGAAAGAAAAGTACCACCTGACTGTAGCAGTGTGAGTGATGAATCTGACAACAATGCAATGTCACATTTTGGCTAAATGCTCAAAAGGAAGCAAAACAAGTGTCACTGCATAGGTTCCTTGTTAAAGTTGCACAAAAAGAAAAAGATTCCACTGAGCCAATAGACAGCAGTGATTCCATTAGTGATAGTGAAAGTCATCCTACACAATAACCCTCCTCTCTCTTGTCTCTATCACACCAGCCACAAAGGTTTTCAAAGGTAAGGGCAAGTTAAATTTTTTTTAATATATATTTTGTATTTTTAAAATTATTTTGTATTATATTACAATATTCTCTTTTTTTGGTACCGCGGATTGAACTTGGGACCTTAGACTTGAGAGGCAGGTGGCAGAACCACTAAATTAAATCCCTGGCCCAATATTGCAGTATTATAATCATTTTATATGAATATTTTGGGTTGTAGAACAAATCATCTGAGTTTCCCTTATTTCTTATGGGAAAATTCACTTTGATATGCAAGTGCTTTGGATTACAAGCATGGTTCCAGAATGAATTAACCTCGCAAACCAAGGTTTTACTATATTTTATTCCTACTACTACTAGAAGAATTCACTATATGTGAAGAGGGAGCCTTCATTGTGTGCTGTCTAAATGCAGTGGCTTTAACATAAAAAAACCTAGATTCAAATTTCAGTTGTGGTGCAACCATAGCAAATAAACTCTAAGTCTCAGTGTCTACGTCTGAGAAATGAAGGAAAAAAACCAACGCCACCTGTTAGGTTTGAAAATTATATAAAGTAATGTGTATAAAACACTCAATAAGAGTAGTAGCTAAAGAATTTTTTTTAAAGGGTAAGTATTAAAAGGGTACTTATTTTGTATATTAAAATGTATCATGAAGTGACAGAGAGAGAATGTTAGAGAGACTTAAGAGTACAGTGGTACCTTGGTTCACAAACTTAATTCATTCCACAATTCTGGTTACAACCAAATTGCAAGCAGATTGAGGTACCACTGTACTCAGTAACCAGCTGTGCATGGTGGTGCACACCTGTAATCCCAGGGCTCAGGAGGCTGAGGCAGGAGGATCGCTCCAAGTTCAAGGCCAGCCTGGGCTACATAGTGAGTTCAAGGCCAGCCAGAACTATATAGCAAGACCCTATTTCAAAAAGCTAAAACAACAACAACAAAAACCAACTAAAACAGAGTACTTGGTACTGAGCTGGATGAAATAATAACTGGGATCTTTCATAATTTTATTGCTTTTTGGTGTTTTTTTTGGTTTTTTTGGTACTGGGGATCGAACTCAGTTCCTTGCACTTGTGCAACAGGCGGCGAAACCACTGAGCTAAATCCCCGGCCGGTCTTTCATAATTTTAATGTCAGGGAAATACTGATGTTGCCTGGTGTGAACTGCCTGAGTATAGGATATGAAAAGGTTTAGAAACACCCAAACCCTTAACCTGTTCTCACTCAGATATAGCAGCATCATATGGAAACACCCTGAGTTATTTCTTAGCTATGGCAGCCAGAGCTGCACAGTCATCTAGACTGAGTCCCAAGACTCGGAGGCTGTGTAAGGTATTTCTAGGAGAAATCTGTCGCTATTAAGGCAATTTCATACTAGGGTGATCCAAGATCATTCAATGGGGGAAAAACAAGTCTTTTTACCAAATGACCCTGGGACAACCAGCTATCCACAAGCAAAGAATAAACATGGACCCCCTTGCTCACATCATATACCAAAATTGACTCAAAATTTTAAAAGATCAAAATATAAAAACTTAGAAGAAAACACTGGTGTAAATTTTACATCAGGATTTCTCAACCTTGGCACTGTGATATTTTGGGTCAGATCATTCTTTGTCTTGGGGACTGTCCTGTCCTGTGCACTGTAGGGTGACTAGCACTTCCCTCCCAGCTTTCACTTGCCAGATGCCAGCAGCAAGCCTCTCCCTGACTGTGACAGTCAGCATGTCTCCAGATAGTGCCAGGTCTCGGGAGGCACGATTACCCAGTTGAGATTCACTGTTTTAGGGTAACTTAACTTCCTCCCTTCCAAAATTACTAATGTCTACATAACTCCATGAATGAACTTAGTAGATGAATAAAATTTCTTCAGAAACATCATTAAATACTTCATAATCCATTATTTTGGGATGATCTCAAACCCTAAGTGCCATTTTGAAAAGTTCTAGTCCAACTCCTTTCATTAAAAGATCATAGAACAGTGTAGTTGTTTTTCTTTTTGGTATGGCATTTGTTGGTTAATAACATTATTTATTATGGTATAATCCACATACCAATCACCCCTCTAAAGTATACAATTCAATGTTTTTTAGTATATTCAGTTGTAAATCCAAGTATAACAACTTTTTTTTTTTTTGCGCTACCTGGGATCGAACTCAGGACCTCACACTTGTGATGCAGGCACAGTGCCACTGAGCTAAATCCCCAGCCTGTATAACAACTTTTGAAAATACTGATCCTCATATTTTAAATCACTGTCCTGATTAATTACTCAGTGTAAGTAACAGGGAACTAAAAGCCAAGATCAAAGTCAAACAACATGTTCGTCATTTTAGCATTGTCTCCTCTCAGATAAAAGAGTGATGTTCCTCACAGCAGTCAATGATTTGGCCATATATGCACAATAAGGTACAAAAGAAGCAAACTGAATGACAGAACTTTGCTTGGAACTTAGTGTCACTGTTGTTGTAAAGAAATCAGGAAAAATTAAGTCATGCCTAAACCAAAGCCATGAACCAGGAACCCTGGGCATCCATCCCTTTTTTCCCCTGCTTTCTGAATTCCAGTGTCACTGGGTAAAATAAAATAGAGAGACTGGCAAGTGCCATCCAGTGTAATAGACAAGGTAATGCCAGAACCATTTTTGCTATTAACTTGTTTTGATCTAAGTTCTGAGTTCCCATATAAGATACCCACCCAACTAGATAGAAAAGGTCATGGTTTCTTTCTCCTTAGCCTTCTTTTCACTGCTAGTACAACTAACTGCCACTGCAACCTCAATCTTTTCTTTTTAGCTCTTGAATAATGGCTTGCCTGAGTCACTGTCTAGTCCAGAGATGGTGGCTGGCAGGAAACAATGGCTCTGAAAGTCACTGCTGTTCTTTTTCTTTTTTTGGTACCGGGGATCTAACCCAAGTCCTTGCACTTTCGGGGGAGGCGGCGGAACCACTGAGCTAAATCCCCAGCCCAGCCACTGCTGTTCTATGACAGCTACTATCTTCCAAGTATGAGAACCACTTCCAGCCCCTTTGTCAGTTTCTAACTCCAAACTACAGATCCAATCTAAAGCCAGTGAAAGGAGCTAAGTCTTCTGAGACCAAAGCTTTGCTGAAGAATAGTATGAAGGGAACTGGAAATGCAGCCAGACAAGCCAGAGGCAAAATACTCCAGAATTCTAGGCCTAATCTGCTAACTTCTAGAAGACCTCAAGACCCTTGCACGTCACGTGAAAACACACTCCAACTGACAGTCACTCACTCTTCTGTTTACTGACTACACCATGTAGGTGGTATCAACCCTTATCCCATTTTTTCAGTGACTGTCATTAAATATTTAGTATCATATTCTTTTTTTTTGGTACTGGGGATCAAACTCGGGTCCTTGCACTTGCAGGCCAGGCGGTAGGACCACTGAGCTAAATCCCCAGCCCATTAGTATCATATTCTTAATAACAGGCTAAACATAATAATAAAAACAGTAATTGTTGGGCAGGGGATTTAGCTCAGTGGTTCCGTTTCCTGCCTCACAAGCGCAAGGTCCCGAGTTCGATCCTTGGTACCAAAAAAACCAAAAAAACCAAAAAACCAGTAATCATTTAGTCATTTTTACTATATACCAGGTAGGTACTTATATATGTTATTTTTTAATTTTCACAATGACCTTATGAATGTTGCTATTATTGTCCTGAGGGGGGGCACTGGGGATTGAATCTAGGGCCCCTATACTGAGCTACTTCTCCAGCCTTTTATTTTTTTATTTTGAGACAGGACTGTTAAACTGTTAAATATCCCATGCTGGGCTCAACCTTGCAATCCTCCTGCCTCAGCTTCCAGGGTGCTGGAATTACAGGTATACACTACCATCCCTGGATCTGTCCTCATTTCTCATTTTTTATATTTACTTTTGGGGGAAATATTTGCTGTGAGTTTTAACAAATGTACAGAGTCCCGTAAGCACCACCATAATGACAATACAGAACAGTTCATCATCTCACAATCCCCTTGGTAGTCATCCCCTTTCCCCAACTCTAACCCCTAGTCATCATGTTCTGTTCCTTCACTCCACAGCTCTGTCTTTTCCTTGCAGCATAATGGCTGATTAGAAGCATTCACTCACCATAACGGCTTTGAGGTCTATCCAGCTGTTACCAGTACAATACTTTGTTCCTTCTTACTGCTAAGTAATATTCTATACCATCTCTGTTTTATAGATAAGGGATCTGAAACTCAAAAAGGATAAGTAATCTGCCCAAAGTCACCATGATGGGGCCAGCATTCAAAACCAAGTCTGCCCTGGTCTAGAACCTCCACTATTAACCACTACACAGTACTATGATCTGGGGCTCTTAGAAGACAGGAACAGTAGTCTATGGTCCTTATTTAAACATTAGGGGCTCTTCTGGAACAACAGAAAAAATGGGTTTCCTACTTACTAAAAACGAGGCTGAAAATAGTTTGTTAAGACTTCTAGCAAAGATTCTAAACTCTAAATAGTGGAATAAATCCTTGTTTAGAATCCCAGATCTGCCATTTACTACATGTTATGATTTATATCTAGATCTCCCTCCAGTGCGTCATGCACTCAGAGGTGGGACTTTTCAGAGGCATTTACGGTGTTTTCTATAAATCCTCTCTCTTCAACTGATGTTTGCTATATGAATCTTTGCTAGTACGGAAGTAGCTCTTTGAAAGTCAGCTCTGGCCAGGAGTGGTGGCAAAGGCCTGTCATCCCAGTACTCCAGAAGCTGAGGCAGGAGTATCACTGAGTTCAAGGCCAGCCTGGACTAAACAGTGAATTGAAGACCAGCCTAAAACTACATAGTGAGACCCTGTCTCCAAAAAAAAGAAGCAGCTTTGTTTTATTAGTCTTTTAAGCATGAAGATAAAACATGCATAAAGTGAGAACATCTGGGCCCTCTTCCCCGTCTGACCTGAGTGCAAAGCCAACGGCTGGAGAGCAAAGGACCCTCTTTGTCAGGCTCTGTCAGAGCAACTTAGCACCCACTGCTCACAGCTGGCAAGTCTGTGCACTGAGCTGCTCACTAAACGCTTTGGGACTGAAGAAAAGAGTTAAATTTTAAAAATAAAAGTTATACTGGGCTTGGTGGCACATGCCTGTGATCCTATCACTCAACTCCAGAGGCTGAGGCAGGAAGATTCCTGTGAGTTCAGGGCCAGCATGAATAGCAAGATCCTGTCTCAAAACATTACGAAAAGGGGCTAGAGATTTAGCTCAGTGGTTTCGCCGCCTGCTGCACAAGTGCAAGGACCCAAGTTTAAACAAACAAACAAAAAAGTTTAAAAGGCCAGGGATTTAGCTCAGTGGTCCTGCCACCTGCCTTGCAAGCGCAAGGTCCCAAGTTCTATCTCCTGTACCAAAAAAAAGAAGTTAAAGTCCAAACACAGAAGTAATTCTTACTGGCACTGAAATCTCATTTGGGGACCAAATAGAACCAACAGATTCATTTTTTCAGTCCTTTCTCAGCTTAAGTTTTATGCTTATAACTTGCCTAAGTCCAAAGAAATATAATCATCCCGAGGCCTGGATTCCTACCAAAACTGACTCTCTTATCTCCACCACTTTACAGAAAAAGAGAAGTCAAATATGTAGTCAATGTTCTAAAAACAAATAGCTAAGATTAGGAGACAGAAGGAAACTACCAGGCAAAAACATAACCAGTTTTTCTCATTTAAGCCAGTGGGGCAACTATCTCATAAGAAGCCCCGGTGGACAGGGACTCGGGAGAGCTGAGTTCTTGCTTTCCCTGCTAATGGGCCATGTGATCTTGTTCAAATCATGACCTCTCTGTGCTCTGATCTCTTCCTTTGTAAGATAAGCTAGCTAGAATAAACTCAGGAATCACAAACTGAAGGTCAGCCTAAAAATTTGGGTGCTTTATGGACATATTTGTGTGGTATATGTTATGTTTTACTTTTTATGGCAATAAATGAGCTCACTGTGAATAACTGAAACCGTATCTTGGAATTAATGTTGTTATAGGTTTTGTATCTCTTTTCCAAAATGCTTGGAAGTATTTCTGGGTTTGTTTGTTTTTGATTTTTTGAATATTTGCATATATGTATGGCCTGATTGAAGGTAATTTTATACAATATTTTATTTATTTTTAAAATTTTTGGGGGGGGGTACCGGGGATCGAACTTGGGTCCTTGTGCTTCCACAGCACGCACGAAACCACGGAGCTAAATCCCCGGCCCTACAATATTTTAAATAATTTTGTGTATCATGACTGCAACCTATCACATGAAGTCAAGCATGGAATTTTCTCTTTGTTCCTCATCATGTTCCTCAAAAAGTTTTGGATTTGGGTCGGGGATTTAGCTCAGTGGTTCCGCTGCCTGCCTCACAAGTGCAAGGTCCAGAGTTTGATCCCTGGTACAAAAAAAAAAAAGTTTTAGATTTCAGAGTATTTTGGATTTCAGATTTTCTCATTAGAGATAACTCAACCTGCATACACTACTTAAGAATGTAAATATTAGCTGGGTATGGTGGCAAGGTCAGCCTGAGCTACATAGGGAGCTCAAGGCCAGACTAAATTAGTGAGATCCTGTCTCAAAAAAAAAAAAAAAAAGAATATAAACATTATTTACATACCCTTATATGGGGTAGCTTTCCAGTTTGCCACAGTCCATGCTACTCCCTGGTCTTTTCATTTAACTTACGTGTCAGGCCCTTGAAGTTGTTTGAGTTTAGGTCTCTGGAGGATCTGAATTCTCTTCCAGTCTTGAGATAATTTGATTCTTATAAATATTAACAGTAAAAACAGATACTTTATAAAATACAAGCATGTTAATTAGAAATATGAAGTAAATTCCAAAAGAATCTACTAACAGGACTGAAAGCAGCTGCCTCCTGGGGGCAGGACACTGGAACAGGTGGTACTGAGGCTGCTACTCCACACACCCTTGCACTCACCTCAAAGCCCTGTTGTGAGGTTTAACTGGTGCACGCTAACGCCTTAGAAAATACAAAAGAATCAGGGACTGGGGATTTAGCTCAGTGGTTTCACCGCCTGCTGCACAAGCGCAAGGAACTGAGTTCGATCCCCAGTACCAAAACAAAAAGAAAAGAATCATTTGACATTTATGTAAAATTAATCAATTTTTGAGAACTATTAATATTTCAAAGAGATACAAAGATCTTGGATGGACTTAAAAGATGTTTGCAAAGTGTTCCACCCCACAAAATCAGAATACACATTCTTTTCAGCTGCACACAGTTCATTCTCCAAAATAGACCACATGCTAGTTCATAGGACATGACTAACTGAAGTTACCCCCTGCATATTATCAGACCATACTGCAATAAAATTGGAGGTCAATAACATAAGAAACCACAAAACTCCCACAAACACATGAAAATCGAATAACACCCTCCTGAACAACCAATGGGTCACAGAGGAAATTAAAGAAGAAATTAGACAGTTTCTACAAGTAAATGATAATGCCAGTACAACATACAGGAATCTACGGCACTCAATGAGAGCAGCTCTACGTGGGAAATTCACAGCAGTGAATGCCCATATTAGGAAAACAGAACTCAGATAAATAACCTAATGCAAAACATCAAGCTCCTAGAAAAAGAAGAGCATAACAAACCCAAAGCTCTTACAAGAAAGGAAATTATAAAGATCAGAGCAGAAATCAATGCAATGGAGACTAAGAGTACAATACAAAAAATTAATGAATCAAAGAGTTGGTTTTTCAAAAGAATAAATAAAATTGTTAAACCTTTAGCCAATCTTATCACAAAAAGGAAAGAAGGGACCGGGGATTTAGCTCAGTGGTTTCACTGCCTGCTGCGCAAGCGCAAGGACCCGAGTTTGATCCCCGGTACCAAAAAAAAAAAGGAAAGAAAAGGCTCAAATCCATGCAATTAAGAATGAAAAAGGTAAAGTCACACAGATCCAGAGGAAATCCAGAGTATCATCAATACCTACTTTGACAATCTGTACTCTAATAAAATGGAAAAACACAGAAGAAATGGACAGATTCCTAGATACATACGAATTGCCAAAGTTAAATGAAGAAGATATAGAAATTCTAAACACCCCAATTACAATGACTGAAATTGAAAAGGTAATAAAAAATTTAACAACAAAGAAAAGCCCAGGTCCTGATGGCTTCACTGTTGAATTCTACAAGACATTTAAAGAACTATCGCCATTACTCTTTTAACTCGTCAAGGAAATTGAAAGGGAAGCAAGGCTTCCAAATTCATTCCTGGAAGCAAGTGTGACTTTGATTCCAAAACCAGGGAAAGACCCAACCCAAAAAGAGAACTACAGACCAATCTCCCTAATGAACATAGAAGCAAAAATCCTCAACAAGATACTGGCAAACAGAATACAGAGGGTCATCAAGAAGATCATACACCCTGACCAAGTCAGATTTATCCCAGGGATGCAAGGATAGTTCAACATTCATGAATCAACAAATGTAATACACTGTATCAACAGGGTCAAGGACAAAAACCACATGATCATCTCAATAGATGCAGAAAAGGCATTTGACAAAAATCCAACACTCAATCATGATAAAAATGGTACAGAAAATTGGAATAGAAGGTCTTTATCTCAACCTGATTACGGCTATGAAAACCAACAGCCAACATCACACTAAATGGTCAAAAACTGAAAACTTTCATGCTAAAATCAGGAACAAGACAAGGATGCCCACTATCACCACTCCTGTTCAATATAGTTCTGGAAACATTAGCCACAGCAATTAGAAAAGAGAAAGAAATAAAAGGAATAAAGATAGGAAAGGAAGAAGTTAAACTGTCATTATTTGCTGATGATATGATACTTTACATAGAAGACCCAAAAACTCTGCCAAAAGACTTCTAGACCTAATTGACAGATTCAGTAGAGTAGCTGGATATAAGGTCAACACTCAAAAAACAATAGTCTTCCTTTTTTTTTTTTTTGGTACCAGAGATCGAACTCGGGACCTTGTGCTTGCAAGGCAGATGCCGGAACCACTGAGCTAAATCCCCAGCCCCTGTTATACACAAATAACAGACTCACTGAGAGAGAAATTCGGGAAATAATTCCTTTTACAATAGCATCCAGGGCTGAGGATTTAGCTCAGTGGTTCCGCCACCTGCTATGCAAGTACAAGGACCCGAGCTCGATCCCTGGTACCAAAAAAAAAAAAAAAGCAAAAAAAAAAAATACAATAGCATCCAAAAAAATGAAATATCTAGGAATCAACCTAACAAAGGAAGCAAAAGACCTCTACACTGAAAACTACAGCACTCTGAAAAAGGAGATCGAGGAGGATATAAGAAAATGGAAAGACATCCCTTGTTCCTGGGTAGGAAGAACCAATATAGTGAAAATGGCCATACTTCCAAAACTACTATATAGATTTAATGGAATGCTGATTGAAATTCCAACAATATACTTCACAAAACTAGAGAAAACAATCCAAAAATTCATTTGGAACCAGAAGAGACCTAGAATAGCAAAAGCAATTCTAGGCAACAGAGACATGGCTGGGGGTACACAAGCCCCCACTTGAAACTATATTACAAAGCTACTGTGACAAAAACAGCATGGTACTGGCAAAGAAACAGACCCAAGGATCAGTGGAATAGATTAGAAGATGCAGAAACAACTTCAGACATACTCAGCGGCCTCATCTTTGACAAAGGAGCCAACCACCCTCATTGGAGGAAAGATAGCCTATTTAATAAATGGTGCTGGAAAAACTGGGTTTCAACCTGCAAAAGATTAAAACTAGACCCATACCTATCACCATGCACTAAACTAAGATCAAAGTGGATTAAAGATCTAAATATTAAGACAGAAACACTAAACTTGCTGGAAGAAAAGTTAGGTAGAACTCTTGAAGACATTGGCATAGGAAAAGACTTTATGAACAAAACCTTAGTGGCACGGGAACTAGCACAAAGAATCAACAACTGGGATCTCATCTTATTAAAAAGCTTCAGCACTGCAAGAGAAACCACCAACAGAGCTGAGTGACAACCTACAATGTGGGAAAGAATTTTTAGCAGCTGTACCTCAGACAAAGGTCTAGTATCTAGAAGATATAAAGAACTGAAAAAAATCAGACTCCCCAATTAAATGACCCAATTCAGAAATGGGCATCTGAAATGAACAGACATTTCTCAGACAAAGAAGTAAAAGCAGCAAATAAATATATGAAAAAATGTTTAACATCACTGGTCATTCGAGAGATGCAAATGAAAACAACACTGAGATTCCACCTCACCCCAGAAAGAATGGCTGCTATCAAAAAATCAACCAATAACAAATGCTGGCGGGGGTGTGGGGAGAAAGGAACCCTTCTCCATTGTTGATGGGAGTGCAGACTGGTGCAACCGCTGTGGAAATCAGTATGGAGATACCTCAAAGAACTAGGACTAGAGGTCCCATTTGACCCAGCTATTCCCCTGCTGGGTATCTTCTCCAAAGAATTAAAAGAATCATACCACAGCGATATATGTGCACCCATGTTTATAGCGGCACAGTTTGTAATAGCTAAAGCTTGGAAACAGCCCAAGTCCCCATCAACTGGAAACTAGATAAAGATGTGGTTTTTTCATAAAATGGAATACTACTCAGCCATAAAGAATGAGAAACTAGAGACATTTATAGCTAACTGGATGCATATTGAGCCCATACTCTTATGTGAAATAAATAGGACACACATGTGTAAATACTGAATAGTTTCTGTAGTGTGAGAAACTGAAAGTGTAAATAAGGATTAAAATGATTAAAATGAATAACTGATAATTTGAAATAGGAAAAGGTCCAAAGGTGTAGGGGTGGTGGGAGGGGGAAGGGGAAAGGAAAGAAGGGAAAGGAAAAATTATGAGAGAAGAAAAAAAATGGAAATGAAATCTATGTAAATAGGGAAGGGTGGAGCGGGTGAAGGGCACACAGGTAATGGGGAAAAAAATAAGAACCAAGATACATCATGTGCAGGTACAAGCACCCAATGATAAATGTAAACGTATTGTATACCTAAAATGTACCAATAAAAGAATGAAAAAAAAAAAAGATCTTGTAATCATTCACTTGAAACTAAATGACCGTTAGATTTTGAAGCAGAATTTATCTGAAAATTGGCCTAACTGGACAGCAGAAAGACAAAAAGAAATTGTAAAGTCAGACTATCTCAAAATGCACAGAAGCAAAGACTACATATTTTCTTTTCTTTAAATTTTATTCTATAATAGTCCAACATCAAATTTTTCATTATAAGTAGTAAACTAAAATGACATTCATATGAAGAGAATCCCTCTGTAAGAATTTCCAAGCTTGTATGAGAGGGTAACAGACCCAGAGAACCATAGGACTTCAGGAACTTTTAGATCATTTTGTTCAATTTTCTTATTATAAAGAGGAAATCACTAAGTCCAAAGAGGAGAATACTAGAAACTAGAACCTTAGAAATCATCCTACGAACTTGGGTCTCTAACTCTCTGCAGAGAGCCCAACATAACTAGTTATGGAAACCTGCAATAGAGGTCAAAGAGGACTTTTATCAGTGGTGAACAGAATGACAACTGCGGAATCATCAGCTCCCCTTTCACGTGGCCAGTCCATCCATGGCATGGTACCATGGCAAAGAGGTAAAGGAAGGTCCCTTCACTGTTTAAAACTGAACTTTCTTACTTAGGAATCTGGACAAACAAGTCCCTACTCTCAGACTCTCTGCCTAGCCACTTCACTCTAATAAAAATGACCAGAGGTAGAGCTGACCAATATTATTATTTTTTAGTTTCCTGAGAGCTGAAGACAGTACTATTCTTTCCAAAAGTTGTAATACCTCTTCTGTTCTCCATGGCCAACTAGTAAATAACTTGGAGAAGACAATGAAAGTGAACTCATTCCTATTTCAAAGTACAAAGCTAGACCTTCAGGTATTTATAAATCTGGCATCAGTCTTGTCCTCGGTTCCCCTCCTTATGTCTTGGATTGCTACTCCACACACACACCGCTCCCATGTACACTCTAAGCCAAGGCTCATCCAGGACCTCTCCTTTCCATACTTCAAACACCAGTAAACTAGACGCATAAGCACTTCTATACAAGAATCAAAATACCTATCTAAGACAGAAATAGCCTAAAGTAAGAGAAACAAGATATTAGCAATAAATATGTAAAAACAAAAAAGTATTATCCAAACATGAAAAGGATTGATACAAATCTGAAAGGACTCTGTCCAGTTTTAGTCAAATAAGTGGCAAAGAGGTAAAAACAAATATACCTAGGAAAAGCTCAAACAGTAAAGCACTTGAGAAAATGCTAGTAATTAAGGAAATATAATCAAATTATCAGTTAGCAAAAATAAATACATTAGAAAACTCAGTATAGGATATATCACAGCTATAGTCACTCCACCAATGGGACTATTATTTCATGAAAACAACTAAAAATAAATAATGTTATTAATACAAAGATAAAGTTGTACTATGTATAATAAATTAAAAATTTAAAACAGTCAACATATGGCATCCTAATTCAATATTTTTATATTATTATAATATAAATAATATATAGGTAAATGCATGGAAAATTCTGTATAAAATTGTTAAAGGAAACAAAAATTATATGGCATACTGGTTAAACTATAAAATTATGTTTAATAATAAGGGTTAGAAGAAAATAGTGATTTTATGCTACCAAGGCTTTTGTTCTTGTTTGCCTGTTGTGTTATTTTTATTTACAGTTTGCTTCTTTTGTTCTATAGAGTTAGATACAATTTTAGGTCCTCTTTAGTTCTGCACAGCCTAAGCCAAAAATTACCCAGTGGATATCCCTAGGTGTGAATTCTCTACTAGGCCAGTCGATGGCAACAGGAACATATGGCCAGAGTTCATTCAGTCCTAGGCTACTTCTTAGGATGCCAAAAATGCTCTAGAAATTTTGAGAAAGTAAATTAATTCTCCATTTTATCTTCCCTTGTATACTGAACAAGTTCATTCTCACACAGGAATTTCTGTCACCAGGCATAGAATTTAGCATAAGCCAAGGTGGGAAGAGGGAAAGATGTGAATGTAAAAGCACAGCTAGAATGGTTACCAAACATAAAGGCAGGACAGCATCCCCAGGTAGCTTCAGGATCTACCTGTGCTTTCCTCAGCACTGTGACTGTAGACCTTCTAGTCCTAAAAAGGTGAAGAACAGCACACAAGCCTTCAGATTCTTATCTGACTAGTATACAAAGGACTAGATGAATCGATCAAGGAGCAGATAAGTACTTTGGTTTTGAAATATCTCCCAAACATTAGGCCATGGGTATCCAACTTTTCAGTTTGCCTGAGCCAAACTGAGCAAAGAGAGAAATTATCTCAGGGTGCATATAAAATATATAATATGGTTAAGGTAATATATAACACAACTTCTTTTATTTTTTATGTTTTAACTTATTAAATTATTTTATGAAATAACACAAGCCCAAGTTTAATAGTTAAGTAAGAAAACTTACATGTCTACTTAATAACAATAAATGCATTCACAGGCATGCACACATGTGTAGGTAGGATGAAATACTATTATTTATAACCAGTGTGTTTTACTCACCAAGTTTCACAAGCACATGCAATGTCTGATATAAGTGGGTTTTAATTCAGCTGCGTGTGATGGCATAGGAGGTAAAGTCAGCACAGCACTGTGCTCTCCCCTACACAGCTTTCGGTTGCTGCCTACACAGTCTATGCTCCGGCACCACATAATCAAGTCATAAAAAGCATTATTAAAAATCACATGTTAGCTGGGCATGGTGGCACACACCTGTGATCCCAGCACTCAGGAGGCTGAGGCAGGAGGATCACCACAAGTTGAAGGCCAGCCTGAACTATAAAGCGAGCCCTTATCTCAAAAAAAAAAAAGAAAAAGAAAAAGAAATCACATGTTAATGTTAAAAATTTACAGACTTGTGGGCCCATGTTACTAGCTGTTCAGGGCTGCATGCAGTCTGCAGGCCAAGGATTAGATATGCCTGCGTTGTCTTTATCTCCATTTCAGAGCACTCTGGATAAAATCCAAAAAGAGCTTACATCATTATATATCTGTCTGAAAGAACCATAAAGGCCCAATAACTGTTCAGTTTAGTTCATTTGAGATCAATGGTAAATGGGTTGAAGTAGTGCAAAAGATTAGCTGACTCCAACTGAAGGGTTCTTATGACCAGAAGGCTCCTCTGACCAGTTGCCGTCGGTGTTCCAAAAAAAGAGGGGAAGGAAGAGATGGATGGCTCATGCTTACTAGGCTTGTTTTAGAAAAAAGGAGGTTTTTATTAGTACAAGGGAGAAAAGAGAAGAGACTGACATGTTGAAACAGTTTTCACGGACATATTTGCTACATACATATACCTTGGATAATTTCAGCGACATGAAAATTTTGGAGAAACCAGGGAAACATGGCTGAATGGGGAAAAAGAATTTTTCAGATTAAAAAAAATTCATCTCTATATTCCAGTGAACATCTGAAATTTCCATTTAATTTACAAGGTCAACCTCAAAGATGACTTCCAATGACTTTGTATAATCCCCTCCCAGATGGTATCAGGATTGGTCTGTGTGACCAATATAGTACGGCAAAAGGGACGGTATGTTACTTCTGAGACTGAGGTAAGAAAGTGCGGCTTCTGAGAAGGGGGTGCAGTTCAGTGGCAGAACATGTGCTTAGCATGTGTGAGGCCCTAAGTTCAATTCCTAGCACTGCAAAATTAATAATAATGGGGCCGGGGATTTAGCTCAGTGGTTCCGCTGCCTGCCTTACAAGCGCAAGGTCCCAAGTTCGATCCCCAGTACCAAAAAATAAAAAATAAAAATAATAATAATGATAATGATAAAAGAAAGTTTGCTCTTTGTCTTAGTTCACTTGACTAAGGGGAAGCCAGCTTCCATGCTATGAGCAGTCCTACTGAGAGGCCCTCATTGTGAGGAATCCTGGGCAGCCAAATGACTGTATCCCTGGCTGGTATCTTGAGAGGCTTTAAGCCAAAACGGCTAGCTAAGGAGATTCTTGACCATCAAAAAAAAAAAAGGTTGCCACATATTTAGGTAATTTGTTACACAGCAATAGACAATATGATAAAATTAAACTAACCAAGTTTGTTGGGGGATTGTATCATATGAATTCATAGCATATGAAATCATATCACTCTGAATTCATCTATGCAGTAAGAATTTCAAATTAAAAGTGGTCTATTCCCTAAGATACCACTAAAAGTTAAATAAACCTAAAGAAGCTTCACTGGAGGAAATGCATTGTCTATGTCTTTCAGTACTTATCTAAGGATTGTCACAGTCAAAAAAGCCCCATCAGAAGAGTCCAACACAGCCCCTCCTACTATGTGTTCCTATATTACCTATCCTGCAGCATAGACATGGGGTCATTACAGGTAGGTTTCATGCACAAGGAACCACTGTTGGGGGTGTTACCTCTTATTAGAGCAGTCAAGGGTTAAAGTTGAAGCAGCAAATTTATCCCCAGAGATATATGCCAAGCACTAAGCTGAGATTCACAAGATTCTCCCTGAGTTTCCCTTACCTCTAAATGCTGGGATAACTGATGCTCACTGAATTCCGATATTTGTATGAATAAAAATGAAGGGATTTAGCAAATCTTGTTCTTGCACACAGTTGTCAAAAAAAATCTGACCTTTACAACAGGAAAAAGAAGGGGGATTTAAAGATTTAAAGAAGAGGCAGAGTCTGTCTGATGGATAACAAACCTTTGAAAAATTATGAAGCAGTGAAAATCCCCTACAGGTCCCAACAAAATGTGCCCAATTTGCATTCCACCAAAGCTTTCCATACATACCATTTGGCTCCTGTGTGTACTTCCAGGCAAGTAAATCCTGAGGAACAATCCCACTGGGACCTAAGTCTGATCTCTGATATATTACTGCTACACAGCCCCAGACCAGCCTCCACAAACTGCTTTTTTGGTTCCAAATAACTAAATCAAAGTCATCCTGATAAGCTTTGAAAACAGGGAGTGTGAGGAGTGGTTTAATGAATGTTACAACTCAACCTATTACAGACCGCAGTACATTACAGGAAGAGAAAGAAAACGAGACAAAACAAAAAAAACAAAACAAAAACTCATACTTTTACACCCCCAATTTTCTCAAGACCAAATCCAGACATATCTGTCATTCACCAAACCTGACTATAAAGTGTTATTCAAAGCCTGACCTTGATCAAATGGTTACAATGCATTTGCAAACCCAAGAGCAATATGTATTGGTGGGTGGAGCAGGATAGGGATCACAATTTTGTTTGAAACTGGTTCAAACTTTTTTTTTTTGGTACCCGGGATCAAACTCAGGACCTTGCGCTTGCGAGGCAGGTGTGGTGCCACTGAGCTACATCCCCAGCCTTGGTTCAAAATTATTATTATTATTTATTTATTTATTTATTTATTTATTTATTTTGGCACCGGGGATCAAACTCGGGACCTTGCCCTTTCAAGCCAGGCAGCAGAACCACTGAGCTAAATCCCCGGCCCTCAAAATTATTTTTAAAACAGCATGTCTATGCATCCAGTCTAAGCCATGATCACTATGTTTGATACAAATTTTGAGAAGAAAATCATTCTTTAGCACAAAAACTAAAACTTCAATACCTCATTTGGCCCAGAAGTATCATCCAGTTACTTTAGGAAAGTAGCGTTCCATTCCAGGAGATCCATAAGAACTGGAAGGAGCTCTAATATTGAAGTCCTATCTAGTCTCAAAAAAAAAAAAATTTTTTTTTTTTTTGGTACCAGAGATCGAACTCGGAACCTTGCGCTTGCGAGGCAGGTGTCAGAACCACTGAGCTAAATTCCCGGCCCCAAAAATTTTCATTTTTTTGATGCAGGGTCTCACTATGTAGTCCATGCCAGCCTTGAACTTGCTTTGTAGCCTAGGCTGACCTTTAACTCATGGATCCTCTTATCTCAGCCTCCTGTGTACTGGTGATACCATGGTGCCCTGCTTTTTTGAAGCAATATCCAGATAGTCTGGCACACAACTATAATCTCAGCTGTTTGAGAGGCTGAGGCAGAAGGATTTCAAGTTCAAAGTCAGCCTGCATGACTTGGCAAGACTGTCTTTCAAGGGAACATATAATCTTTTTTTTGGTAGTGGGGATTGAACTCGGGTCCTTGCGCTTGAGCAGCAGGTGGCGAAACTACTGAGCTAAATCCCTGGCCCAAGACTGTTTTTCAAATAAAAAGGGGTGAGGATGTGTTTAGCTCAGTGGTACAGCCCTTGCCTGGCTGTACAAAGCCCTGGGTTCAATCCCCAGCACTGGGAAAAAATTTTTTTTGAAGCTATAATAATAAATAAAAGAGCAGAAAACTAGTGTTGATGAGGATGTGGAGAAATTGGAACCCTTCTGCATTCCTCATGGGAATTTAAAATTGATCAGCTGCTGGGGAGAACCATTTGGCAGTTCCTTGAAAAGTTAAACATAGAATTACCATATGACCCAGCAATTCCATTCCTAGGGATAGATCCAAAATAACAGAAAAGTACTAAAACCCATGTACACAAATGCTTCCAGCAGCTCTATTCACAAAAGCAAACGGAGAAGTAGTACTGATGCCCATCAATGGATGAATGGATAAACAAATTATGATACATGCATACAATGGAATATTATTCAACCATAAAACTGAAAGAATGAAAATATTTACTTATCCATACTATTGCATGGATAGGCCTCAAAAACATATTAAGTAGAAGCCAGAAACAAAAGGTCAGATAATATATGATTCCGTTTATATGAAATATCCAGAATACGAAAATCCAAAGAGATAGAAATGCACACAGGTAGTTACCAGGGTTTGGGAGCAAGGTAAACTGGAAACAATCACTTAGTGAGTATGAGATTTCCTTTCAGAGTAATGAAAATGTTTTGGAACTAGATATAGTGGTTGCACAACACTGTAAATTTACTAAATGCCACTAAATTGTTTACTTTAAAATGATTAAGTTTATTTTACATAAGTTTCACCTCAATTTCTTTAAAAAGCTTTTGAAAACTAAAGATTCCTTTATCTCTACTTTGAACTTTATTTTTCTAAAGCACTTCAATAGGATTTGAGACTCCCTTTTGGGAAACCATATCCAACTTCCAATTAAAGCCTGTGGTTCCCCCCCTACTTTTGTAAAGACAAGCAGTCTCTACCTCAGTCCATGGGGCAAATGGTAACTTTGTATTCTTGCAAAAGGGAAATATACTGTTACCATTCACCAAAGTTAGTTGCTCCAAAGCATGCCAGTAAGGCTCTCTGTCTGTACTCCCACTGGAGGCTTACTAAACCTTAGCTTCTTCAGTCTGCTACAAACTCCTTGGAGACATCTACTGAGACTTTACAAAGATTTCACATTATATAAAAACACAGTAAGGAATTTTCCCCTCCTCCATCACAGCTCAATTCAGAGTTCTCTGGAGACACAGGTACTTCGCTCTCCTCCTGTCTTGCATTCTGAACAAGGTTCTCTCCCAGGCTTTCCTTCTACCTAACAACAGCTCGAATCTCACAAAGTGACAGGATTTTCTGGTAGAAGAACTTGAAATACTCTTCATATTATCATTTTGTCTTCCATCGCGTTCAAATTGTTACAGCAAAAACATTTTCAGATTGAAGTCCGTTCTGTGGTGTTTAAATACCTGTTGTCATTTTGTTTCCATCAATAACCTCCTAACAGAAAGCCCAGCCCTTAGACTCCTCTGATTGCTGGTTTGTAATTCCTTCCTGTCCCTACCTCACTCCATGATGCCATGAAGATACACAACATATGCAAGCTTCTTAAACTCTTCCTCAACATTTTACTTCTCTTTTTTTTTTTCTTGGTACCAGGGATCAAACTCAGGACCTTCCACTTGCAAGGCAGGCAGTGGAACCACTGAGCTAAATCCCTTGCCCCCTCAACATTTTACTAATTGCTAGTTCTACAGCTTCCTTTTGGAAAGAAAAAAAAAAAAGTCAGGCCTTTTCAGGATTTAGAGTTAACCAAAGAGGGCAACAGTCACTTAACTACCAGTGAGTCCCAAACATGCCTCTATGTTCATAGCTTTATATAAGCATTAACGAAGAATTATCCCTTTTCTCAATTAAAAGACTGCTCTAATAAAAAGTGGTTGTTGGTAACAATAAATTGCTTACCCTCTATCAGCTTAAGTTAGACCATTTTAAAAATTCCTTTTAGGATCCATGTACAGTCTTCATGACTACTTCTCTAAATCTGATATGCTATTCCCTCCCTTAAGATTGATGGTTTGTACAAGAATTTCTATCACCCTGAGATGACTTTTTTTTTTTGGTGGTAGCAGGGATTGAACAAAGGACCTCTGCACTAAGCTACATTCCCAGCCCTTGGGCTGGGCTTGAATTTGGCAATCCTCCTGACTCAGCCTCCCAGAGTAGTGGGATTACAACCATGAGCCACCATGCCTGGCTCTGAAATGACCTTTTAATAGTATGCAGGGGGCCAGGATTTAGCTCAATGGTTCCGACGCCTGCCTCGAAAGCCTGCCTCGAAAGCGAAAGGTCCTGAGTTCAATCCCCGGTACAAAAAAAAAAAAAAAAGGAAGAAATAGTATGCAGGATTATCAGCAACATACCACTTTACCTCCTCTCCTCCCCTTCTCTCATCCCCCTGGATAAGATGTTCACAGCCAGTAACTGCCAAGTCTTGTTAGATTTTTAATTTTTCTACTATTTATCAGCATTGCAATACTTTGAATCTCCCAATCTCAGGCTAGAAGTTCAGACTATCCACCTAGACAATGGAACTAAAAACTTGATGTGCCTTATTTCCATCAAGTTAACCCTACATGTTCTTGGAACAGTCTAGTTGTGTTAATGTGTGTGTGATGCTCAGCAGTCTTTCCTATTGAACCTGGTGTTCAGCAACAGGGACAGGAGGCAGCCTGAAGTCTGCTACCAGTCAATAAGGTTGACTGGACAACCCGTCTAGGATTCTCTGTGGTCAGCTCCTTGGTTAAACATAGAAGAGTCACAAAAACAAAAGATTTTCCCCATAGACTTGTGATTAAAATAATAGTGGTGATTTGTGTCCTGTAAGACAGAAGGGTCCAGGAATAAGCTGTATTGACTACCTGTCTCTTCTTTTGCAAATGCCCCTTCTGAAGGTAGTTCTAGTTCTGCCTTTATTAACATAAAAATCAAATAAATAACCTCATCACATTTTCTCAAACAATAATCACACTGTAATAGGAAATTTTACAGAACATGATACTCAGCCTTTCTGGAGCATAATTTTATCTGTAACACTGGGATACTGAATAAGATACAGTCTATTTTGTGGATATTGTGAAACTTAAATGAGAAAAATACAGGCAAGGGTATGGCATTAGTTCAGTGGTACAAGTCCTACATAACATGAGCCAAGCCATGGGTTCAATCTTTAGTACACACACAAAAAAACCAATCTTCTAATACTACATTTTAGTTGAGTGTGATGGCACATGCCTACAATCTCAGCTACTTGGGAGACTAAAGTAAAAGAACTGCAAATTAGAGGCCAGCCAGGGCAACATTTTTAAAATTTTTATTTTTAATTAATTAATTAATTATTTTGGATACAGGATCTTACTACATAGTTCAGGCTGCCCTTGAACTTACTAGTTAGCCCGCAATATGAGGCAATCCTCTTGCCTCAGCCTCCTGAGTGCTGGGACTGATTATAGGCTTATGCCACCACACTTAGTTAAATCAGGCCAAATTAGTGAGACCCTGTCTCAAAAAGGTCTGAGGACACAGTTCAGTGGTGCAATGGCAAGCATATAATGAGGCCCTGGATTCAGTCCCTCATAAAGCAATTAAACACTAAAATAAAACACACACATACACACTCAGTATACGCAAACTGTCGGCCAAGAGGAGCCTAAGCAGAGACAACTAAATGTAATGTGGGATCCTGGAACAGAAAAAGCCCGCTAGATTAAAAGAAATGTGAATAAGGTATAGACTTTAACAATAATGTGTAAGTATTGTTTTATTAAGTGTGAGAATGTACCATACTTGCATAAGATGTTAATAACACAGAAAACTGAGTGTGGGGTATACAGAAACTTCTTTACTGGCTGGGGATGTGGCTCAGTGGCGCCACACCTGCCTGGCAAGCGCAAGGTCCTGAGCTTGAGCCCTAGTACCAAAAAAAAAAGAAACTTTACGATTTTTCTATAAACCTGTATCTATTCTAAAATAAAGGGCTATTTAAAAGATTTTTTTTTCAGACAGGGTTTCACTATGTGGTTCAGGCTGGCCTTGAACTCACTAAGGAGCTGAGGCTGGCCTCGAATGTGTGGCAATCCTCCTGCCTCAGCCCCTCCAGTGCTGGGATTATAGGAGTGCACCACCATGCCTGGCAAAAGAATTTTTTATTTATTTACTTTTAGTACTGGGGATCGAACTCAGGTCCTTGCGCTTTCGAGGAGACGGTGGAACCACTGAGCTAAATCCCCAGCCCATAAGAATTTTTAAAATCCAAAATTGTAATTTGTAAAGTTCTAGTCAATTGTAAAATGCCACAAAATTTAGTAAATGTAGTAATTTATTTATTTATTTGGCATGGGAGATTGAACTCAGGGCCTTTGTACTGAGCTACATCCCCAACCTTTTAAATTTTTATTTATTTATTTATTTATTTATTTACTGGTACTAGAGATCGAACTCGGGACCTTGAGCTTGCAAGACAGGTGGTGGAACCACTGCGCTAAATCCCCAGCCCTTCCTTTTTTTATTTTTGAGACTGGGTCTCACTAAGCCACTAAATTGTCCAGGCTGGGCTCTAACTTGTGGTCTTCCTGCCTCAGCCTCCCACAGTACTGGAATTACAGGCATTGTACCAACATGCTGGTTAGATTTAGTCTTTATATAGAATGTTGTTAGGTAGGCAGCCATCTACTTAAGTAGCTCAGATAACTGAGAGAGCTTGAAGAGTTAAATTCTGGGATGGAAGAGTCTAGCTCCCAGAAACATCCCAGCTGTTTCCTGCCAGCTGGTGCCTTATGTCTGAATTTTAATCAAGTTGATTCTCTTTGTATAATTACTTTTGCCTCTCAACCTGTCTATTTTACCAAAAGAACAGGTATGTTTGAAAATGAGGTGCTAAGCAGGTAGGTGCTTTAAGACTCCAAAAAGCAAAAAATAAGGCATGGATATGGTTATTTATCAAGTCCATTTCCTAACTGGACTTGAAATAGATCTGATTTCTACTTCCAACTTCAAATGTAGGAACAGAAAGCACCCAGAGACAGAATTCAGCAGTGTACCCAACTCCTGCCAACTCCTGTTGTGCCCTGGGGGGGAAAAAATAAAAAGAAAGCAAAAGTCCCAGAAGTACAGGAAATTGTTTCTCACACCAAAGACAACACTTCCTTTCCCAGAACAATCCATCTCCCACACTGACATCCTGCTCCTGCTATATTTATTCAGTCCAAATCTGCCCATGATACACTTCCAGCCTCACTCAGACCACATGGCCCTGTCACTCAGCCAGAGCACTCAGAGGGAATCTGTCCAGAGGGCAGAGCCTAGAAATCACTACACATTAATCCACGCTTCCTCTACCACTAGCCTTCAGAGTAAAGTGACACAAAATACAGACAGTATTACTCCTTGTTTATTTTGGAAGTGACTGAGGAGACAAGAGGTACTTTTATATAGTTGCTAATTTTGACTCCTCCTGGTAGCCAGTAGAGGAGCCTAAACAATGAGGAGACTGAAATAGGAGGTTAAAAATAGCTCTGTTAATGCTAGCCAGTCAAAAACACATCACTTTATAGCCTCTTCCACCCTAACCCACTCGGACCAGGCTATCAAATCACCTTATTATCAGGGTGAGCCCTTCAGTTGTAACTAGATGAGTCCAAGGAGTCTAGGATGGGGCTGTTTCATCCACCTTAAGTCATCCCACCCTACTCAAAGGGGAGAAGCCACACACTGAACTGGGTAAGGTACATGTCAAAAATGGCTCCCATTTTCCTATGTTAGCAGCTCTGTATTCTTGGTCCTTTTCCACCTCTGTCCACTCCCACACCCATTCCAAACTCTTTACTTCTGCCACTTACTATTCATTCTTCCTTACTTTCTGCCTAATAATTTTGCTTTTCCTTCTAGTTACCTCTTTCTGTTTTCAAATCACAGGCAAGAGTCTCTCAAGAAAGTATAACCAACAGTTAATAAGGCTTTCACTTGTAATGGTCATATTGTTAGCCTATTCACAGTAATAACAGCAAGGAACCTGAAACTGAGGAGCAATACTTTTCTAAGGTTCAGTCATCCATATTAATCGAATACTTCAAAGGAATGAAAGTAAAGGCAAAAGGAAAAATGCAGAGAAATAAGAGAGAAGGAAAAAAGGGTGATGATAGTAGAAGAAAATGAGGAATGTTTTCCTTTTTTTCTTTTTTTCTTTTGGTACTGGGGATTGAACTCTGGACCTTGCGCGTGCAAGGCAGGCAACGGAACCACTGAGTTAAACCCCCAGCCCATGTTTTTCTAAACTTTCCTCTCTTAAAGCTCTTGGAAAAGTGGGCATTTCCAACAAACAAATAAACAAACAAACCAAAAATAGCTTAAGTGGAAGTTCTTAATGAGCCCAATCAAGCTTTTAAAATTATTTGAGAATAAAAGTTGAAATATGATGAATTCATATCAAATCCACCTTAACAAAAGGCAGGGAGGGCTGGGGGTACAGCTCAGTGGTACAGCACATGCTTAGCATGTATGAGGCCTTGGGTTCATTTCCCAGCATCACCAAAAAAGTGGGAGCGGGATTTAAAAAGGGGGGTATTGCCCGGGATTTAGCTCAGTGGTGCCGGGGATTTAGCTCAGTGATTCCAGCACTTGCCTCGAAAGCACAAGGTCCTGAGTTCGATCCCTGGTATGAAAAAGTAAAAGGGGAGTATCTTAACGTGGCTGTTATCTGGCTTAGTTCTCGAGAAGCATTTATGCTCTTAGTTGAGTAGAGAATAAATTCCACTGGGTGATAATGCTATACTCTAAAAAAATAACTGAGCCCCTAGAAAAGTCTCACTTGGCCAAATATTTTTAAAATTTTCAAAGTTCTTTTTAGTCAATAAATTTTTTTTAAAAAGCATCAAACCCACAAAATATAGATATTAGGATATGTAATTGTGTATTTTGTAAGAAGAAAAACTAAGAAAAGCAAGCTAGGAAGATACTTTGTGTCTACCCCTAAGAACAAGTCCTTTAAGAACCAGTATTTTGGTTTTGTTGGGTTTTTTTTTTTTTTGGTACCGGGGATCAAACTTGGGACCTTGTGCTTGCAAGGCAGTCACCGGAACCACTGAGCTAAATCCCCAGCCCTAGAACCAGTATTTTGGGCCGGGGATTTAGCTCAGTGGCAGCTCGCCTGCCTAGCAAGCGCTAGGTCCTGAGTTCGATCCCCGGTACAAAAAAAAAGCCAGTATTTTAAGCAACCACTCCAAATTCACCATCACTGCAACATGGGATTCTTTCAGACGAGCCTCATCAATATATGGTAAATCCTGTGCAGGAAGAGTTTAAGGATGAATATGGTCTTCAAACGTTTCCTAACAGAAGGCTTATTGGTTCTAAGAGGAAAATAGTATCTGTATAGCAAATAAACCAGATTAACACTTGACTGGGTGATTATACTCAGTATCACCAATGAGCAGTGCCTACAGATGTGACCCTTGGAGAAGGACACAACATCAGTAGTGACAGAGTCGTGCCACACACCTATAACTTGAATTTAATTATGAGGAAACATCATCAGACAAACCCACACTGAAAAATATTCTCAGAAAGAGGAAGGAAAGAAGGTAGGAAAGAAAGGAGGGAGGAAGAACAGATGGATAGATCAACTGGGCCAACCTACAGTTATAAAAAAAAAAATGCTGTGAAGGACAGAGAAAGGCTGATGAACTATTCTAGATTAAAGGACACTTAAGAAATACGACAAGTAAATGCAACAGGTGATCCCTGATTGAAGGGAAAGTAAAATTATAACAAAAACACTATCTTTCCTTCTTTTTTTTTTTTTTTTTTGCAGCACTGGAGATAGAACCCAAGTTCTTACGTGTACTAGGCAAGAGCTCTCTATATCCCCAGCTGAATGTTAAATTTCTTTTTCTTTCTTTCTTTTTTGTTTTTGGGTTTTGGTTTTGGGTTTTTTTGTTGTTGTTGGGTTTTTTTTGGTACAGGGCATCTAATTCAGGATCTTGCACTTGCCAGGCAGGTAGGTGCTGTTCCACTGAGCAACATCCCCAGCATGGTTTTGGTTTTTTGAGACAGGGTCACAAAAGGATCACAAATTGGGAGTTCAGCCTTGGCAAAATGGCATAGATCCTGTCTCAAAAAAAAAAAGCCAGGCATGCAATTGAGTCAATTTTTTCCTTCCTTGGGAGCTTGGAGGAAGACTATCACCAACAAATACTTCCCATTCTCTATCTTCCTTTATTGCATGCACACAACCCAGTTTTGTTGACTACTGAGCCTGCAGTCTAGCTAGGATCTCTCAGTACCCTGATGATACCTTCCATTCTCTAAATACAAAACAGGACTACCAAAGGCAGCAACTCCCTCCTGCTTCTTCACAGAACCTACAGAACAGAATGAGAGAGACCAATTCTAACAACAGAAGTCTCTGTTCAGGAGGGATGAACCAAGAACTTCTCTTCTTGGGCCAGAGGGAACTAGGATCCTCTGCCAAATTCACCAGGCCTGGTCACCAAGAGTAAAGTATTTAGCTACTAGTAGGTATTAGCATGTGGATGTAGACTCATATCAGAAAAATGAGGCAAAGAAGAAAAAACTTCACTTTAAATTCACAACAAACCAACTATCAAGTAAATAATAGGTCACAGGTCTTTTTGTAGAATACATTCATATTCCACCTTTCTCTTCTACACAGATGTTAACCATTGTTTAACTGCTTTACTCCCTCAGTACCTCTTTTTGTCCTTCAAATTCTTAGCAATACTTTTCCTAAGGAAGGTAGCATTCTCTCTGAGATCCTGCAGATTCAAAGAGATATTTCTGAGTGCTGTCTCTGGGATTTAAAAGACAAACATATGATGGGATGTTCTGCTATTTACAGAGCTGAATGCTGTCCAACATCACAAGAGTTCAGGTACTTCTGTCCTCACATGAGATCCTTGGGCTAGGGACAACAGGTTGCTACTAAAAAGTATTTGTTATTTTTTAAGTGGAACAATCAGACTCTGGCCAAAAAGGCTGTACTCATACTTTTAACACCATAGTTAAAGAGCTCCTAAAATCTACGTTTTGTACCATAGACTTAACAATCATAACCGTGCCAGAACCCCAAGGCTGAAAGGTCTCAAATTCAAAGCTGAATTTTATTAGAAAAAATAATCAGCCATGGATACCTTATCCTATGGGAAACTATAGTCAGCTCAGTTCTGAGATACACAGTCTGACTTATCAAGGCCAATATAAAAGAACTAACCAAGGGCCGGGGATTTAGCTCAGTGGTTCCAGCGCCTGCCTTGCAAGCGAAAGGTCCTGAGTTCGATCCCCGGTACCAAAACCAAACAAACAAAAAAGAACTAACCAAGCCATGGTGGTATACATCTGTAATCCAAGCTACATGGGAAGTTGAGGCAGGAAGATCACAAGTTCAAGGCTAGCCTGGGCAATTTAGCAGGGGACTGTCAAAAAAACACAAAAAAACAACTGGGGATGCAGCTCAATGGCAAAGGGTTTGCCTAGGGTGCCTGAGGCCCTGAGTTCAATACCCAGTACTGAAAAAAAGGGGGGCGGGGCCTGGGGATTTAGCTCAGTGGCGCTCCACCTGCCTTGAAAGCGCACGGTCCTGAGTTCGAGCCTCAGTACCAGAAAAAAAAGATATAAATTGACTAATCAGTCCTAAGATATCCAAGGGTAAAATAGCTAATGAAACTGACATACAAGTAGTATTTCTGTGGTCACTTTCAGGCAGTCAGGGGTAGGATGGAGGGTAGGGGTGGCAGGCAGTATGTACATAACACGACTGCTACTCTTCTGACCATCCTAGAACCTCTTTCTGCAAACCAGGGTATAAACAATTTCCTGAGGTCACATGTGGAAACTGGGCAGACTTCAAACCAGTGCCCAGTTGTCTACTCAAATTCCAGAGCTTCTCAAATCACCAGCCCACCAGACCATAAACTTGATGAGAACAGGCACTGTGTCAGTCCCTTGAGAACTATGTCCCCAGGACCAAGCTCCGTTTTTGGCACAGTCAGTGCTCAAGAAGAATTTGTTGGGGCTGGAAGCGTGGCTCAGTGATAGCCTTCTTGCCTAGTAGGCATGAGGCCTGGATTCGATACCCAGCACTACAAAAAATAAAATTTTTTAAAGGATTGTGTGTGTGTGTGTTGTGTGTACTTCTGCTAAGAGAAAAGTTCCTAAAGGAGAAAATACTGTTTTGTAGTCTTTCCAATACAAATGATTCCCTCCTTGACCCACCAAAGAGATATCGTGTTTAACACAACATGTCTAAACCCCTAGTTTAACATCACAAAGAGGAATAATGTATGAAGTACAAAGTGACTCGTCAGTCATAATTACATCCACATTCTTATTTCCTTGGAGAAGAATATTTATTCTAATATTCTCCAGGATTATAATGACACAAATGGGCTCAAATTAATCTCTGCCTGGAAAAAGCTGAGTTACCCAGAAACCATCAAAACAGAACACTTTCACTGAAATCAAAAATGGTAAGAGATGAAATTCAGATAGAACAGCCTACTAGTTCCCAAAGTCAAAGGGGCCATGGCAGCTCACAAAGTCCTTCATAGAACCCCAAGAAGATGGTGAGAGGGGTAGCCTAGCTCAACACTCTGCCACGGCAGGGAGACAAATTCAAACTGGTGCTGAAACAGGAGTAAATCACAAGCTCTCTCTACCAGGCTTTCAAATTTTTTTTGACCATGACTCAAAAGGGAGTTAATGCTGCAATTCAGAGCACATACATGTTCTATCTGAAATGTTTCTATTCCTTGTCCCCCCTTAATGTTGGCTGCTTTTACCAGAAAACAATAAAGTGCTCAAAGGGATCATATCAAAAAGAAGAAAAGCGCCAGGGATTTAGCTCAGTGGTGCTGCTGCCTGCCTCACAAGCACAAGGTCCCAAGTTCGATCCCCGGTACCAAAAAAAAAAAAAAAAAAAAAACAGAGAAAGAGAAGAAAAAAGAAGAAAAAAAAGAGGCCAGGCATAGTGGAGCATTCCTGCAATCCCAGCACTCGGGATGCTGAGGCAGGAGGATCACCACCAGTGCAAGGCCTGAGCTACATAGTGAGTTCAAGGCCACCTTGAACTACACAGTGAGACCTTGTCTCAAAAAGAAAAAGAAAAAAAGGAAGCTAGGTGCGAAGATGCATACCTCTAAGATCAGGTACTTGGGAGGATAAGGCAGGAAGGAGGATCTCAAGTTCGAGGCCAACCTAGGCAATTTAGTTAGGTCGTGTCTCAAAATAAGAAATAAAAGGGGGCTGGGGATTTAGCTCAGTGGTTCCCGGTGCCTGCCTTGCAACCACAAGGTCCCGAGTTCAATCCCCAGTACCAAAAAAAAAAAGAAATAAAAAGGGCTGAGGATGTAGCTCAGTGGTAGAATGCCCCCTGGGTTCTATCCCTAGAACTGCAAAAAAACCTAAACAAATAAAAGCCAAAAACAATAAGGAATCAGTTTGAAGGGGCGAACAATTTGAACACCAAAAATAATAATAACTATAATTATAAATCCTTGAATAATTAAATATTCATAAGTACAAAAAAGAGAAGTAACCTACATTTGTCACCACTAATAGTCATTATTAATACCAACTTTCTACTCTGAAAATTCACACCTCAAGGGAAAAAAATAAGCATTTATCCTGTTGTTTTAGGAGAAACTATGGTTTATCTTCCACTGAAGAGGGAAATTAGTTCTTTAGAAAAACTGCTAGCTGGGCCGGGGACTTAGCTCAGTGGTTTCACCACCTGCTGCGCAGGCACAAGGACCTGAGTTCGATCCCCGGTACCAAAAATAAAACAACTGCTGGCTAGTATATGGAGAATAAATGACAAAATTAGAAAATCATCATTCTGTGACAGCCAATGAAATAAATGGTTCAGACAGATTCTTCAATGACTGACCCATTGGTAAAATATATTAAAGAAAAGGATATTTTTTTTTGGTACCGGGAATCGAACTCGGGACCTTGCGCGGCAGGCAGCAGAACCACTGAGCTAAATCCCCGGCCCTCAGAATGTGCCTCTTAAACTTGTTATATGTCCAAAGAAGAGACTGAATTTTCATTAAAAAAAAAAAAACACTCAAGCCAGGTGTGGTGGCACATGGCTGTAATCCCAGCACTGGGGAGGCTGAGGCAGGAGAATCACTGAGAGTTCAAGGCCAGCCTGGGGTACATAGTGAGTTCAGGGCCAGCCTGAACTACAAAGGGAGGCCCTGCCTCAAACCGCGCTCCCCAACAAAAACTTCATAGAATGAGGCTTTCTTATTCCACAACCTCTTGTCAAGAATTTCCCAATTTTATATTTTTTCAATTACTGTCTTTACTTGAAAACACAAAATTGGTTTTAAAAAATTTCCACTAGTGTTAGGAAAATCTCATTTGTCTTTTAGAGGATTTTTCCCAATCAACACCCCTCCTACATAATACTAAAGTCCTTTTGATCCTTTTCCTCCACAAGTAATGTCCCCAACCACCTTTAGCTTCCAGTTCTCAAGCCACTTTCCAGGACACCTGGACGCAAGCTGCACGGCTGACGGCAGATGGCAGAAAAGTTACTCCCACACTACATCTGGCCCTGCCTTTCCACCAAATCAAATGCCAATTTACTGCCCTCTGATGTACAGTCTATCAGGCTACTTCCTGAATACCCCCACTTCACACTGGGCCAGAAACTCAAGGCAATAATGTGAGTTCCACAAATGGACAAGTAATTGCTCAATAAGCGTGGAATAAGGAAAGGTCAGCTGCGATCTGTGCACATGTGCCAGCCCTTCATAACCCAACCTACAGTGGTAACAGTGGTAACAGAAGGCTGGTGTTACAGAAGAGACATGCAATGAGAAGCCAGCCAACAGGCAGCCAGGAGTGCTTGTCCATCTAAGTCCTACAGGATCTGCAAAGAACAAAGGAAAGAAGCAAAGGGCTCAAAACTACTGAGAAGCATCTTTGTTTGTATGTGTGTATTTAGTCATTTATTTTGCAGTGCGAAGGATTGAACCCAGGGCCTCATGCATGCTATGCAAGCTCTACCACCGAGGGTGAGAGCACCTTATCTTCTGATTTCCTAAAGCAAAACTGAGAGCATAAGGTGGTCACTGCTCTCTATCTACTACTTCTTTCATTTTGTTTTAGTTTTTGAGACAGGATCTTGCTAAGTTGCCCCAAGGAGGCTCCAACCTGCAATCCTCATGCCTCAGCCTCTGAGTGCTGGCATTTCAAGTATATGCCACCATACCCAGCTCTACATCCTTTCTTTTTTTTTTTTTGGTACCAGGGATCGAACTCAGGTCCTTGCGCTTGCACAGCAGGCGGCGGAACCACTGAGCTAAATCCCCGGCCCTCTACATCCTTTCTTAATGAGGTGACCTGATTTGAAATGGTCCAATCTTTTCCCTGCTCTTTACCTGACTCTGTCTTCTAATGGATGCCAGAAGAGAAAGAAAACACACACACCCACATCCAGTACCACTTCAGAGACTGGGTAACCAATTAGGGATCTCTGAGCGCGGGATGGTGTGAGAGGGGCAAGGCTGAGACAAACTCTTATCTGTCCAACCAAAACTGCACACTGAATTCCAAGCATCGGGCTCCTCCTGAGACCCTTTTCACATCTGCTGAGTCCAAGTGGGTGGAAAAGAACTGAAAAGGACTCTGCCTGCCTCCTTCTTAAAAACAAAACAGCAGCTGGCTTTCCCCTTTTTCACTCGGCTGACTGCTGCCATGGCAAGCTGGGGACTCACCCGGAGGTGGCTGTCCTACTGACACCCACCAAGACCACACTGCTGCACCACCCCAACCTCAGCTAAAAAGAAATCAGTTCTTTTGCCTCTGTTTTTGAGAGCTGAACTATGAGGAACGCCATTTCCTCTTTTCTCAGCCCTCCCTTTCTGATAGATGTAGTAGAAAATGTGCCCTCCTACCAGCCAACAGACTAGTTCTAAAGGCTGAGTGTGTCTCGCTACTAGGGAGAGGAAAGGGGAGAGAGACTCGAGAGACGCCTGACTAAGTAGAGATGTTTTCTTTCCAGTCTTCATTTTCTTTTCTTTTCTTTTTTTTTTTTTTTTGGTACCAGGGACTGAACTCAGGACCTTCTGCTTATGAGGCAGGGGCAGCATCACTGAGGTAAATCCCCTGAAGTCTTCATTTTCTAAACCTTAGTACAAAAAAAATTGGGGGGGAAATTTTTCTAGGTTTAGAAGTGTCAGATGAAGAGGATTTAGAAATCATATTCATTCTCTCTCTCTCTCTCTCTCTCTCTCTCTCTCTCTCTCTCTCTGGCTGGCTTCAAACTGCTACTCTCAATACATCCTCCTCCCTCAGCCTCCCAAGTAGCTAGGACTACAGGTGCATGCCACTGTGCCTGGCTATCAAGTCACATTCTAAATGCTCAAGAATCTCCCAAGCTAATACAGTCTTACATTTTATTATAAACCAAGAAAGAAAAAATAAAAGCATTGGAAGTAGGTACTTACATAAATTTGCCCAATTTGCCTCTCTCAACATTCAACCCTTTATATAAATTGTCCAGATTTTAGCATACTTGGTTCTTTTAGTCTCCTCCTAGGCCTTGAACAATGCACAAGTTCAGTTCCAAGTGGGAGAGGCCAATGGCTCATTCATTATTGATGACATACTCTTTGAACACTGACTAATAATGACATACTCCCTTACTGCTTTCCGAACCACAGACCCCTGTAGAAAAAAACAAAACCACACACTCAATACAGATGATGACTCTAGCAAACTATTTTTGAGATAATGTACTCTTACTCAATCTTTTTCCTGACAGTGACTCCTAAAATCTCTGTTCCCTATATCTTCACCTTGCAAACAAAATGAGGTATGAGGCATTCTTGAATAGCTTCATTTCTAGCTAAGTGGTTATTTCTAAGAGGCCTAGGCCAGACAGGTGTTAAGTCACAGTTCCTCCCAAGCTGTATCCAGAGTGTTTAATTAAATGTTCTTTGCAAACCTCTGGAGGTTACATGGACTCAAACTTCCTAGCTCAGATTCTGAATTCACAAAGCTTGAGGCAGACTGTACCCTACAGGTGTGTTTGTCCAGGATAAATTATATTTAAATAAATTCCTAACACACTCACTTTCTCCTGGCACCTGCTCCTCCCTCTTATACTCAAGCATATCATTTCTTGTTGTCCTAGTAAGCTCAGTAAAGAAATACAGTGGTACCTTGGTTCATGAACTTAATTCTTTCCACGATCCTGTTCGCAAACCGAATTGATCAGGAACCAAATCACATTTCCCCATAAGATCAACATAGAACCTAACCAATGAATTTGATTTGGTTCACGACCAATTCAATTTGCAACGAGGATCGTGGAAAGAAATTAAGTTGATGAACCAATTCTGTATCCTATTCCTCAGAATTATTCTATGCAACACACCGTCTTCTTGGGAACTGTTGCTGTTTTGTTCATTTTCTTGGCTTGTTTGTTGCACAAAAGAAAGAGTAAGAATAAGAAAAGATGGCAGCAAATTGTTTTAATTCACTGTCATCCATTCTGTATCTGAGAGGAATCATACAGCACAGAATCAGAGCCTCAAAGGTTAGCTTTGGAATGATGAGACAGAGTCACTCATCTTGTAAAACTAATAGCTTTATAGGCAGGAAATCTGACTGGTCTTTTTTTTTTAACTGTTGTCTGTTTCCTTGCTTACCAATACAGACTCAGTGCCTAAGTGCCAAAGGAACATGCCTGGCACATAGCAGATATTCGATAATATTGGTTAGAGGCAATCCAATAACCTAGGTCCAAATGGAATCGAAATCTTATGGAATATCAGAAAGAAAATTTCCAAAAACCTACAATACTCCCACAGTTGTTACTGGGCCTCAAGATTTTGTTCTTACTCTAAGCACGTCCAATCCTAATAATCAAAACTTGACATTGGGCCAGGGTTTGGCTCAGTGGCACCGCCGCCTGCCTCCCAAGCACAAGGTCCCAAATTCCATCGCTGGTACAAAAAAAACCAAAAAAACAAAAAACTTGACATCAAAGCCAACTAAAAGGCCTGGGACTAACTCTCCAAAGGTACGGTTCACACCTCCACCACAGACACATACCACAGAAACACCTCTACAAAATCTTACTCAAGCCTGGCCTTGGAGGCTGTAATGTCATTAAAAAGTAATCCCATAGGAAAAGATTTTGGTTATGATATTTTTAGGCATTTCTTTCTTCCTACTATAAATCAAAATTTTTCTAGAAAAGAATCTCTTTATAACGATCTAAGTTTAAAGACCAAGATTAAAGGTAGCTAAATCTGGAAGCAAATGACCACAGTCAAACACCACAGTCAAACACCACAAAATTAATTAAAGCTCATTCCATAAAGCTATACTGGATGATGGGTACAAGGACTTACCTAGTTGGGGAACAAACTGACCAAGGACCACAGACCATGAGAGTTAGAAGCATTCTGCTAAACGGTCTATTCTTTTCAGATCTAAAACCACAAGTACTATCAAGTATCCTGATATTTCACTTTCCTTTCCACGCCCCTATTCCATGCCACAGACCTTACCACAGGGGCTAGCTGTGAGACTGAAGATCATCTCAATATGCAAGAGCCCCCCATGATTGTTAGAAAGATGAAAGGAAATATGTCTTTGGACTCTAAACCCATGGCAGGGCTTGGGCAGATGTAAGGGAGAGGCAGTGGCTCTTCTACCCCTAAGCTCAGGACACCCCAGCCTTACAGGCAGCATAGAGTTAACTACCCACCCGCTCTGAGAAGCACAAAGGTACATCACTGCAACATGCCTAACATTTACATTGCCTCTCTCTGCTCATTAAACAGGTTTTGGTTAAATAATGAACAAACTGTATTACAGACTCCGATGAGAATTCCAAAATTATAAATCAACTGGGAAAGCCCAAAGGGGCAGACAGACAGGGAGGGGGGAGAAGGATAATATTGACTAATATAAAGGGCGCAGCTTGACATGGATATTCCTGCCACACCTGATCAAACACACTCCGTGGGGGGAGGGGAAAGAGAGCAAGAGAGGGGAGATGGGACAAGACAGCCTGAAATTTGCATCCGGAAAAGATTAAAACTGATTCTTCAGGGATAGAGAAAATACATAATATATATTACTATAAATGCAAAACTGTACTAAAAGCTAACTCAAATGTCAAAGATTACAGCTTGAATAAATTTAAATATAAAAGCCATGTGCTTTCTTGAGTTAATGAGAGAGACATAAAAGGACAAACCGGGCCAGGAAGCTGAACAGAGCCTTATGCTGTCTTTGCTGGGCAATGGGTCCAAAGCACAGCAGTGAATATACGCAGAGGCTTTCCTCCAGAGTCCTGAGTCCTGAGAAAGGACTGTGAATCTGTTACTTTTGCAGCTACATTTGCTTTTAAAAAAAAATTGACCTATAAAGCTAGCTGCAACACTGCATATCTATAGTTTCAGCTACTTGAAAGGCTGAGACAGGAAGATCACTTGAGCCCAGAAATTCAAGGCTGGACTGGGCAACATAGCAATGCTATGTTTCTTAAAAAACAACAACAACAACAAACATATATCTATACATATATATATTTACATACCATAAAATTAACCCTTGTCAAGTATACAATTCAGTGGTTTCTTTTATATTTACAAAGTTGTACAACCATCATCACACTATCTGATTCTAGAACATTTTTATCACTCCTAAAAAGACACCCTGTACTCCTGGCAACCACACTTTTGCCTTATTCCTTCAGAACAACTTCCTAAAAGGATGGCTAAGAGGACTTAATGCCCAAATGAAGATAAGAAATCAAGTCTCTCATTGATGATAAGCTCAGGATTCAAAGTAACAATATGCAAACTTTGTTCAACACTCTTTCTTCTTCCAAATGCAACCTATTCTTGAGATTTAGTATATGTAAAATAGGGCCAGGGATTTAACTCAGTGGTGCCACCACCTGCCTCGCAAGCACAAGGTCCTGAGTTTGATCCCTGGTACTAAAAAAAAAAAAAAAGTATATGTAAAATATTCTATTACTGTACTCTAAATGCTACAGAGGGTGAAGTCTCTATGCAGTTTGGGCAAATGTGGTCCAAAGACACATATCTGTGAAAATAATTGGCATGGCCTTATTGGAAACAATAGACTTATTTCCTTCACAAAGATCAGATAATACTTGTGGGGGAATAGGTAATGCTTATGCACCTATAATATCCTTGGGCTGCTTATAAGAAAAGGAAAATAAGTCATTTGGTCTACTGACAATGACCAATGTTCTTAACCAACCAAGCCAGCAAATAGCCTAGAAAAATGCAAACAGAAGGACTTCACAGAGGGGACAAAGCTCAAGTCAGTTTATGAGTTAAAGTGGGTAGAAGTCCTAGAATTCCTGCCATCCTGACTCCAATCTATGCAGTACACCACAACCAGTCATATAATATGGACACAATCCCTTCAGTTTCTCTCTCCAAGTTCAAAACCCTTTCCCAGCCTCCCACCATTAACAGGCTTCCAGGAAAGCAGTCCTCCTGACACTGCCAATCAGAAAAATCTGTTTGTTTCTGTAAAAGAAACAAGAAATTGGTCATGGACTGCAAAGTCCAGGACCACAGGGGCAGCTGACCCATAAACCTATTCCTGGGAGCCAGGACTGTGTGGGAGGTCAGATCCGATCCGAAGACCATGAAATGCTCTAGTTTGGGTCCACTTTGTCTTTTACTCAGGTAGGTAACATATTACCTCTAAAACCCAAGACCAGGGGGCAAGCTTTGCAGCCACCATTTCAACATCTGCCGCAGCTGTTGACCTTGGAAAATACTACTACCTTCTTCCCTCCAAGGGAAAGCTAAGGAACACCCAGCTACATTCCTAGAACCACTGACAAAACTGGCTCCTCAACACATTCTGGTTTATTAGTTCCAAGCAGTAGATAATCTGACTGGATTCCTAACCCAAGGAGGTAAGAAAATTAGTCAACTAACTCAGCTATGATACTCTTAAATGGTCTAGAGACCTCAAGACTTGGGCCACAGGTATGATCTCTGAGCTGAAATCTGGAACGTGGCAGGATCGAGGGAATAGGCATATGATCTAGATTGGAGCAGGCAGAAAGTGTGTCTCTCAGGACAGCAGACCCCCTCAGCACCTCAAGGTCTGCAGAATGCCCAAAAGGCCTTCAAGGGTGCTCGAGAGTGATCTCCCCCATTTTAGGGTATTCCCAGCCACATGTAATAGCAGTCCTTCACTGTGTATGACATGTTTGCCAAGCGTCTCCAATTATATTAACTTGTTTAATCCTCTTAATATCTCTTACAAAAACTTGATATCTCTCTGAACTCTAGTCCTAAAAGAATTATAAATCCTCACTCACTGTATTTTCTAATTGGGCTATTTAAGCTTTATCTGTATAACTGTTTTAAAAACCCAGTCAAATTTCTAAAGCACCCAAGTTATTATAACATAGACCATAAAATAAGAACATGCCACCTAGTAGCAGCATCAGCCCTGCTAACTAACAGTTGCTTTCTCTATACTTGATTCCTCTTGGCTACTATTTCCAAAGGTTTTTCAATGAGTCAAATTTGTTCCTTTACAGAAAACATATAGGGAACCTTTAGATAACTTTGCCCCATGTTCAGTGAAGTAAAAAGGAATTTTTTTGCCAGATCTTCTCCTGTATTTCTCAGGAAAGGAGGAAATTTTTATTACTTATTCAATGTGCAGAAGTCTAAACTCCATTCAGTATAGGTCTGAGATCTATCACTAGACAACAGCATTCCAGGGTTACACTACTAGAACCCTACAGTCAATACAGAGGGGGCAGGGATTTAGCTCAGTGGCACTCCGCCTCCCTTGCAATACAAGGTCCTGAGTTTGATCCCAGGCACCAAAAAAAACCCCCCAAAAAACAAACAAAAAAACACAGGAAGGCTCTGATACTTTTCCTTTATTTTCCCACAACATTTTTTTGTTGGTTTTTTTTTTCTTTTCTTTCCAATTCTTTTTGGGGTTTTGTTTGTTTTGGTACTGGGGATCAAACTCAGGTCCTTGCACTTGTGAGGCAGGCGGCACAACCACTGAGCTAAATCCCCAGCCCTCTTTTTGGTTTTTTTGAGACAGGGTCTTGCTATATAGTTCAAGCCAGTCTTTTTTTCTGGTACCGGGGATCGAACTCGGATCCTTGCACTTGCAAGGCAGGCGGCAGAACCACTGAGCTAAATCCCCAGCCCAGTTCAGGCCAGTCTTAAACTCACTATTGTAGCCCAGGCTGGCCTCAATCTTGCAGCAATCCTCCTGCCTCAGCCTCCCAAGTGCTGGGATTACAGGAGTGTGCTGCCATGCCCGGCTCCACAACATTTTTTGTTAGTCTAATTTTGTGATACATAGTAAATACATTCATTGTGGAGGGACTTGGTACATGATCCTTTTTCCTTCCCCTTTCCCTCCCGTCCTTCCCATCCTTTCAAAGAAACAACCCTTTGATTCACTGATCATTTATAATGTTTTTTAATCTCAATTTCATTAATTCCCACTCTGATTTTAATAATTTCTTTCCTCTTCTTGGTTTCAGATGTAGAATGTTCTTATCTTTCTAGGACCTTGAGATGTATTATTGTTATTCGAGATTTTTCTTTTGTTTTTTTTTGAGATACAGTTTTCCTATGTATTCCAGGCTGACCTTGACCTCACTATAAAGCCCAGGCTGGCCTCAAACTCAGGCAATCCTCCTGCCTCAGCCTCCTGAGTGCTGTGCTGGGATTATAGACAGGCCTCATTTATGTCTATTCTTTTCATTGTACATTTACAGCTATAACCTTCTCTCTTAGCTCTGCTTGCACTGTGTCCCATAGGCTTTGGTATGTTATGCTTCCACTGTCATTTGAGTCTAAGAATTTTTTTCTTCCCTGAGTTCTTTTGTGATCCACTGATTATTCAATATCTCCATGTGATTTTGTAGTTGCTGTGTCTTTTTTTGCTGTTGATTTCTAGCTTCATTCCACTATGATCAGATAGTTTGCAGGAGATTATTTTAATTCTTTTTTTTTTAAATTTTAATTCTTTTGTACTCATTTAAGCATGCTTTTTTTTTTTTACGGTACCAGGGATCGAACTTGGGTCCTTGTGGTTGCACAGCAGGCGGCAAAACCACTGAGCTAAATCCCGGGCCCTAAGCACGCTTTACAGCCTAAGATATTGTCTATTTTAGAAAAAGTTCTATGTGCTACTGACAGCATGAACATTCTGTTGTTGGATAAAACAGTGTGTATATCCATTAAGTCCATCTGTTCTGTGGTGTGGTTTAATTGATGCTTCTTTGCTGACTTTTTGTTTTGATGACCTAATTGTGAGAGTAGGGTATTGAAATCCCCTACTATGATTGTATTGGTGTCTGTTTCTTTTTTCTCTTCTTTGGTTTTTGAGATAGGCTCTTGCTATGTAGCCCAGGCTGGCCTCAAACTCATGGCAATCCTCCTGTCTCAGCCTCCCAAGAACAGTACAGAGATTACATGCAGCACCATGCTCAGCTCTTGTCTTTTTAATTCCAGTAGCTTTTGTTTTATGCAACTGGGTATGACAATATTCAGTGCATCAATATTTACAACTGTTATCTCATCCTGTGGAATTGTTCCCTTCACCAGTATATACTGGCATCTTTGTCTCTTCTGATCAGTTTTGGCTTCAATTCCACTGTGTCTGAAAATAAGATAGTTACCTGTCTTGGGGCTCTGGTCGAATGGTACCACTTTCCATGCTGTCACCTTCAGTATGTGCACTTCCTGCTGTATGAGTGTCTCCTGAAGCAACACAGTATATGGCTGCATTTTGTCTTGTGTCTTCTGACTGGGAGTTGAGACCACTGACATTGAAAATCTTTTTTTTCTTGGTACCGGGTATCAAACTCGGGACCTTCTGCTTGCAAGACAGATGGCGGAACCACTGAGCTAAATCCCCAGCCCCATGAGAATTATTATTGAATGCTACCACTGCGTTATTTTTCCAGTCCAGATGCCTTTACTTGTTTCCTTTAGTCTAACTACTCTCCCAGTTAGAATGCACTTTCTTTTGGGCTCTTTGGTGCTGGTGGCCTTCCTGTCTCTGTATAAGATTCCCTTAAGTATTTTCTGCAATCCTAGTTTAGTGGTCTGTGTTATTTTAGGATTCCTTTGTTGTGGAAAGTCTTCTCCATCAATTTTGAAGGCCAATTTGCAGAATATAAAAGTCTAGGTTGACCATTATTTTCTTTCAGTGCTTGAAAAACTTCACTCCAGTTTCTCCCAGTCTTTATGATTTGCGCTAAGAAATCTGCAGTTATTCTGAGGGGATTTTTCCCTCTCAATGTATATCTAACCCCCTTGAAAAACACATTGATGTTGAGACTTTCGTCCTTTACACACACGCACACACATCCTCACTTTCATCCCTAAAAAAGGAACAATGGGGGCCAGGGATTTAGCTCAGTGGTTACACCGCCTGCCTTGCAAGCACAAGGACTCAAGTTCAATCCCCGGTACAAAAAAAAAGGAACAATATCTACCATGCTCCCCTCACAGGTCTCCATAAAAGTTCAACAATGGTAATAAGTGTGAAAGTGACTCTGAAAATTCTTTTTTTTTTTTTTGGTACTGGGGATCGAACTCACAACCTTCCGCTTGCGAGACAGGCGGCAGAACCACTGAGCTAAATCCCTGGACCAAAAATTCTAAACATGTAAATAATATATGGCAGTTATACACATGGACCAAATTTGACTTGCAGATTTTTTTAAAAAACAATATATGTAAACTGGACGTGGAGGCTTAAGCAGGATCTCCACTAGTTCAGGGCCAACATGGGCTACACAGTGAGTTTAAGGCCAGCCTGAACTATATAGTGAGACACTACCTCAAGAAAAATAAAAAATAAAAAAATTAAACAAAAATAAGCCAAGCATGGTGGCACACACCTATAATCCCAGCACTTGGGAGACTGAAGCAGGAGGACTGCCGTGAGTTTGAGGCCAGCCTGGGCTACATAGTGAGTTCAAGGCCAGCCTGAACTACATACCAAGACCCTGTCTCAAATAAATAAATAAACAAACAAACAATGTATGTATTACTTATTTATTCATGTATAATCTACGGTTGCTTTTGAGTAAAAAAGGAGAGCTGAGTAGATTGGATTATGGCCTGCAAAACCTAAAATATTTACTACATGGTGCTTTATAGGAAATGTTTGTCTAAGCCAAGAGTGGTGGCTACTCAGGAGGCTAAGGCAGGAGGACTATAAGTCTGAGGCCAGTCTGGGCAATTTGGCAAGACCTTGTCTCAAAATAAAAAGTAAAAAAGGGCATTGGATATACCTTAGTGCTCTTGGACTCCATCCCCAGTGGTAAAGAGAAAGAAAAGAGGAAGAAGGGGAGAGAGGGAAAAAGAAAACAAGTCTATCCCTGTACCCTATAATAAATCAAATACATGTATTGTGACTGGGATAAGTAACCTTACCTAGATTTAAAGACTCACCTGTTATATTGTTTAAAACCTCCTTTAGATGACTGAAACTATGCAGGAGAGGGTCCCGTTCTTCATCCTACAGAAAACATAGGTTAAAAAATAAAAACATTATTGGGGCAAAAGAGGAAAAAGAAAACAAAGGGTTGGGCGGGGGATTTAGCTCAGTGGTTTTGGCGCCTGCCTCAAAAGCGCAAGGTCCTGAGTTTGAATTCAATCCCCGGTACCAAAAAAAAGAAAAAGAAAACAAAGGGTAGCATGAACGGATAAAGAAAATGTGGTATTCATGCATATGTGCCATTGCTATTGATCTGATATCTTACGCTGTAATTTATTTTTAAAAGGAAATTTTTTTAAAAAAAGAAAATGTGGTATTTACTCACAACGAAGTACTACTCTGCCATAAAAAGGATAAACTTGAATCATTTGTGGTAAAATGGATGCAGTCTGAAACCATAACGGTATGTGAAATAAATCAGACACAAGCTCAAATATTGCATCATTTCTCTTATATGAGAACACAAAATATAAAAAAGGAGCAAGATAAAAGGTAATAAGGGCCAGGGATTTAGCTCAGTGGCACCACAGCTGCCTCCCAAGCACAATGTCCTGAGTTTGATCCCCGGTACTGGAAAAAAAAAAAAGACAAGGCCGGGGATTTAGCTCAGTGGTTCTGGCGCCTGTCTCAAAAGCACAAGGTCCCGAGTTTGATCCCTGGTACCAAAAAAAAAAGAGATAAAAGAGAAAGAGATCTTTTGCAAAAGGGAAGGGAATGAGGGGTGAGGGAGGTGGGAAAGAAGATTAAAAAAAATTAATTACATGTACCAACTCCCTTTGAGGAATGTAATCGTTATATAATGCAAATATACTAATTAAAAAAAAAACAAAACTGGAGGGTTGGGATATAGCTCAGTGGTTCTGCTGCCTGCCTCACAAATCCAAAGTATGCCGGTGCCTGCCTCACAACTGCAAGGTCCCAAGTTCGATCCCCTGTACCAAAACAAAAAACTGGAAAAAAAAGAAGAAAATAAAGGATAGATCAAGGGGTTTTCCTGGATCCAATCAGAAAAGCCTGTGTTTCTTCTCAGGGAAAGAAACTTAGCCACAATTCATACTTTGTTTCTCTCTTTTTTTTTTTTTGGTACCAGGGATCGAACTTGGGACCTTGCACTTGTGAGGCAGACACTGGCATACTTTGTTTCTTAATCTCTTATTTCATAGAAATACTCTAGGCTTACCCAAAAAAATGAATCCTAAAATGCTAATCTATAACATCACTGTAAGACTTTAGCTACTACAGACTGTCACGATTTATATGTGTATTACTGTGTCTCCTCTCCAGATTCATCATGTGATCACACATACTCATTTCAAAGACACTCCTGACTCCATTCTCACTTCAAAACCAATTCTTTTTTGTTGTTGTTGTTGTAATGCTGGGCATTGAACTCAGGGCTTCATGCATACCACGCAAGCACTCTACTGCCAAGCTACATCCTACATCACCAACCCCAAAACCAATCCATTTTTATAAATGAACATGAGAAGATCCAAACACTCTTCCAAGTTGGGTCCTTTTTTTGTCATTGTTGTTTCTGATACCAGGGATCAAACTCAGGTCCTTGAACTTGCAAGGCAGTCACGGTGCCACTGAGCTAAATCCCAGGCCCCCAAATGTGTTTATATGTACTTAGCAGGTTGGGAAATTCCAAACTTGTTTTTATAATTGGGCCAAAAATTGTTTGTTTATACAATGCTACAAAAAAAAAATCCTTGAATATACATATGCAAGGACAACAACAAAAGGCCAAGTTTCTAACAGATAAGTTTCTTATTCATTTTACTGGCAAGATATGGTCTGTTCTTATATGGACGTTTGCTGAAACTCCCTCAACCTCCATGGGAGGTGTCATCACCAAGCCATATTCTATTTATCAATAAATAAACCAACTTAATTTGATAGGTAATTACACCAACAGGGAATTAGAAGATAAGGAATCTTTCTGACATTTTTAGGCATGGTAAAGTAGTCCCAAGTATCAGCGTAAACTGTTTATAAAAATTGTTAATCTAGGCATGGTGATGCACACCTGTAATCCCAGCTCTGGAGAGCCTGAGGTAGGAGGCTCACCATGAATTCAAGGCCAGTCTGGGCTACAGAGTGAGTTCAAATCCAGCCTGCAATACACAGAGAGACCCTGTCTCAAAAAACAAATACAAAGGGCCGGGCATTTAGCTCAGTGGCGCTGCACCTGCCTCAAAAGCACAAGGTCCTGAGCTTGACACCCAGTACCACAAAAAGTAATAATAATAAAAATAAAATAAAGCAAAACAAAGAAATTGCTAGAATTATGTCATCTTTAGGGTCCCATAAGGGGGGAAAAAACTGTACATTTGATGCTAGTTGGAATAAAACAGAAGTGTCCCTGATACCAAGAATGACTCTGATTTCCTATTACTCATTATTATTAGGAATTTTACTACTGTTTTTAACCAAAAACCAGATTCCCTACAAAAATTCAGTGACCAGGCTATCTGCCCATTCCCCACTTACCAACGGCGTATGGGTGCTCCATCGGGCATTTCGTTTGATAGCCCCAACCACAATGTTAATCTCCCCTTGAATGATGTAAATATTCTTATCCACCATCCTGACAAACCTACCAAGACAGATAAAAGTCTGGTTAATATCTGGTTACCCAGAGCACACCCATGGTTAAATCAGTACCCGATAAGAGTAGAAATGTGATTTAACTTCAAAGCCAAAATTCTCCACCTGTAATAATAAGATAGATGAATGAATTCCATCCTATATTATGATTCTAACTAACTGGCTCTCCTAGAGATCTCTGGAAGTTCGGAGCAGTTCAAGGTACAACTCAAAAATTATCAATCCAGCCAATTTCTCAAAGGTACCTACCTCTATACTCTCTATCAAGCATATAAGATTTTTTAGTCAACTGTTTTTAAAAATATGTAATATTTAACATACAATAAGATACAAAGTAATATAACAGCCAATACTCAGATTAACAGTACAAATGAAGCCTCTGTGTATCCGCCCTGGTAATATCCTCTTCTCTCTCACCAATAAATCCTGATATTAGAAATCTGATGGTTATGAAGCCCTCAGGTTGCCTTATACTTTTTCTTTATTGATAAGTCTTTAAACAATATATAGTATTATTCTGTTTTATATATAACTGATATATTCTTCTGTAATTTGCTCTTTTTCCATGAAACGTTGTATTTATAAGTTGATGTTTATCCATGTTGATAAGAATAGTTAATATATTTTGGTTTCGTTTTTGTTGTTTTGGTACCGGGGATCTAACTCAGGAGTTTGTGCTTTCCATGCAGGCGTCAGCACAACTGAGCTAAATCCCCAGCCCCTAGTTAATATATTTTGTTTTTTGTTTTTTTGTTTTTTGGTTTTTTGGGTTTTTTTGGTACCAAGGATTGAACTCCGGTCCTTTTGCTTGTGAGGCAGGCAACAGAACACTGAGCTAAATCCCTCGCCCAAGTTAATATATTTTGTACAGGTACATATCTAGATATGTAAATACAGACTAGAGGGTCTGGGCAGACATACCCAAACTCATAACCATAGTTGTCTCTAGAGAAGGTGCAGTGAAATCAGAATATAATCAGAGGATATATTAGCCTTATGTTTTAATTTTTTATAGGAATATATTACTATATTATCAATAAAATTAAACATCAATAATGATAAAAGAGGTTAAGATAATTTCTTTTTTTCTTTTTTGAGACAGGGTCTTGTAATTCAAGCTTCAACTTATGTAGCTCAGCCTTCAACTATGTAGCCCAGGCTGGTCTTGAACTCACAGCAATCCTCCTGCCTCAGCCTCCCAAATATTGGGACTATAGGTGTGTGCCACTACACCCAGCTTAAAATAATTTCTGCTTTTGAGGCATCTATTATATTTACTGAGGTCTGAAAGAACTGGCAATTCATAGAATCGAAAACACAAATAGCAATATAGAAAAAAGTAAGCTAAAAGCACCTAAATTTGCATGTTTTGTATAAGATGGGACCCCCAGAAAGTAAAAAGTATGAAAGCCACTACAATAAAGAAAAAAAAACAAGCATAAATTTTGCCCAGGGCCCACATCTCCCCATCCTACAGGGAAACATAAGACAATATTTATATTAATGACAATTTAAAGAAATGACTGGATTGGTCCCCAAAGAATATTTGCTTTCCAAACACTCCAGAAGCACAACCATGTTCTCTTCTAAGAATGTTCAATGATGAGAATGCACAATGCACAACAAATGTTTTCTTCTGAAGAGAACCAAGAAATAGAAGATAAATTTTAAATTACTTTAAGGTGGGCCAGGGATTTAGCTCAGTGGTTCCACCACCTGCCTTGCAACTGCAAGGTCCTGAGTTCAATCCCCGGTACCAAAAAAAAATAAAATAAAATACTTTTAAGGTACCTGATGAAAAAAGATAACATCTTTCATAATACTTCCTCTTCATTAAGCTATGCAGGCGGGATGAATGTGCTGTGTCTCTGGGATGATTTGTAATGAACTGCTAACAGAGGCTGCCTCCAGGAAAGAAACTGGGTGATAGGGAAAGAGGTGAAGAGAAGGCTTACTTTTCTCTGTATATTCTTTTGTACCTTTTGAATTTTGTGTCACAAACATATATTACCTATCTGTTATGGCTTATATGTCCCCCCCAAAGCCTCATGCGTCATAGGTGGGGCTTTTTGGAGGTGGCTGGATCTACAGTGTATGATGCTGGAATCAAGGATGTGATACTGGCATTAAGTATGTGAGTGCTACCCACCAGATAGCCTGGATAAAATGTAAGAGATAGAAAGAGGGCTGGTGTGGTCACTGCTGGTTGCTTGCTTGCTGCTTGCTGCCTTCTGCCTGCCCTGCTTTGCCATGGACTGTTTCTCCTCTGGGATGCCCCTCTGTCATGCCACCCTGCCTTGGAGACAGCCAACTATGGACTGAACCCTCTACAAACTGTGAGCTAAAATTAACCTTTCCTCTTTTAACTTTAGGTATCAAGTATTTTGTCTCAGCAATGAGAAAAGTTACTAAGACACTATCTTTAAATTTCAACTGATATTTTAAGAATGAATAAGCTCTCTAGAAAAGTAGTTATATTGTTCCATGTGCCAATGATTAAAAATAGTAATGAGGGGCCAGGGATTTAGCTCAGTGGTTCTGGTGCCTGCCTCGCCAGCACAAGATCCCGAGTTCGATCCCCGGTACCAAAAAAAAAAAGTAGTAATGAAAGTTCATTGACAAACATTTACCTCATTGGGTCAGATGTTACTTGGCATATGTTAAGCAAAGAATTGTACCTACTCAGGCACCAGATATTCCAAAAGGAATTTATAATCTACTGGATTAGGCAAATATAGGCACATCCACACAAACACACACACATCTCTAATAAGAATGATATACAGCATTACAGTACTGAAGTAAATAAAAGCACTTCTTGAGCCACATGGTGGCACATGGCTGTAATCACAGCACTCAGGAAGCTGAGGCTGGAGGACTGCCATCAGTTCAAGGCCAGCCTGCCCTATATCACAGTGAGTTCAAGGCCAGCCCGAATTACAGAATGAGACCCTGTCTCAAATCAGTCAATCGATCCATCAATCAATCAATCACTTCTGGTGGAGGGCCCTGAAAAGGCAACTGAAAGATAGGATTCCAGGGCTGGGGATTTAGCTCAGTGGTGCTGCACCTGCCTCACAAGTGCAAGGTCCTGAGTTCCATCCCCAGTGCCGGGGGCGGTGGGGGAGGGGGATTCAAAGAGTCAAAAACACAAGGAGGTACTGGCAACAGTAAAGTCTTGTAGTAGGAAAATTCAGTACGTATGTAGTTAGGGAATCACACTTATTCCAGATAGGAAGAAATACAACTAAGGGAGTAAAAGCTAGTAAAGCAAGTAGGAGACATAATCAATGGAACAGTCTTCAATGTAGTAACCGTTACTGTTAAAAATATTTGGGAGGGGGTGGGCCGGGGATTCAGCTCAGTGGTTCTGGCACCTGCCTCGCAAGAGCAAGGTCCTGAGTTCGATCCCCAGTACCAAAAAAAAAAAAAAAAAATTGGGGGGACCTAGGAGGAGACATTATAAAGAATAGGAATATAAATAAAAATCCTTTTCTTCCAAAGAACTAGGAGGAGAGAAAATATACCCATCTAAAAGAAACAAAACAAGTTAAAAACAACAACAAAAACACCGCACTACAAATTGTGAACAAAAGTGCCAATGGATCTAACTGAGGTCTAATAGGATCTATGTACTCTTTGGAAGACTTCCTGGAGGAGATAAATTTTGAACTGGGAATCCATCTGAAAGTAACCGAAGATCTCATCAAAATCCATTATGCACCAAAAGCTAACATATTTCTATTATTCCAAAGTTCTAAGCAAAACAAAATTGTATTAAGCTTATTTTCTCAGTTTAAAAAAAAAAGGAACATCTAGAAAATGAGAGGAATTATTTTCAAGGATTATGAAGAGTTGCCTAATCTCCTCCCAGGTCTTTGAACATATGACTCCTCAACCAGGAAATCTAATGGAATCCGTCTGATGTTCAGCTACAAATGGGAAGCTCTGACTTGCTACCTAGCAGCCAATGGTTAGAATTCTTGGTTACAAGGTCACAATGGCTGACAGAGACCTCATGTAAGTTTGGCAGAAAAGAACTTAAAGTTTTATCAAAAATAAGATGAGGTGGGGGCTGGGGATTTAGCTCAGTGGTTCCACTGCCTGCCTCTCAAGGACAAGGGCCCAAGTTCGATCCCCGGTACCCAAAAAAGAAAACCTCATAATGAGGGCCGGGGATTTAGCTCAGTGGTTTTGCCACCTGCTATGCAAGCTCAAGGACCCTAGTTCGATCCCCGGTACCAAAAAAAAAAAAAAAAAACCTCATAATGAGATATATTTTATATACCCCCTCCAAAATTTAAACCTGACAATACTAAGACCTGGTAAAAATGGACAGTATCTATATTGATACAACTAATTTAAGTTTTGGGGGTGTTTTTCCTTTTTTTTTTGGTACCGGGGATCAAACGCAGGTCCTTGCGCTTGCGAGGCAGGTGGCAGAACCACTGAGCTAAATCCCCGGCCTTTTTCCTTTTCTTTTGAAACAGTATCTCATGTACCTCATGCTGGCCTTGAACATACTATGTAGCCCACGTTGGCCTAGACTCATGACAATCCTCCTGTCTCAGCCTCCCCAGTGCTGGGTTTCCTGGGTCCATCACCACACCCAACTGATACAACCAATTTGGATAAAGTTAACATATCATGTTATACAGTCTATCTCTACCATAAACCCATGGAATGTCAGGGGAAGAGATAATTTATTCACCTTTTTATCCCTAATACCTGAGACATAGTAACAGAAATGATCCATAAATATTGAAGGAACAGTGAACTAACCAGCATCAAGACTGACTCATCAAAACGGCACAGCTCACACTCACAAGAACCACTTCTCATGAGAGCTGCGACTTCACAGAAGAATGACTCTTGGACCAGGCAGGCAAATCTTCCTGTGTCTCCTATCTGTTTCTCTACCAGCAGTTATAAACCTTCCGTGCAGGCCAGCCTACAAACAAGAACCCACAGAGACACACCAGCCACATCAGTGCTCTCTTTTCATTTCTATCTTTCCAACATCTCTTAAGAGATATTTGAATATTGACTTTTATTCGGTGAGGTATGTAATTCTTTATGTAATTGACAATTCTTGACATATATGTATACGTGTCTTACATTCTCTTGTTCTACATAGCTGTTATTAGTACACTATTTTTTTCTTAATCACTTTTTAAAGTTGCCCATATCCAATTAGCAAATAGATTCTCCAAAGGCAGACTCAGGTTTCAAATAAATTTTCCAAAGGCTTTTGTTTGTTTGTGTTTGTCTTTGTTTTCTAGTACAGGGCTGTGCAAATCAAGAAAACTCTGATGGGCTTTCTAAGAGGTAGAAGCTGAATGGCCCTCAGTGGGTCTTTCCAAGGTTTAAATTCACTCAATCCTTTGATAACCCAGAGAAGCACTAAAGATGCAGAGCTGATAACATTTCCAGAGCAGCAAAGACACACCACATTCTTGTGCTTTTATGAAGACTGACCCAGACTTATTTAACTAATAAACAACTTAATGGGCTCAAGAAATTTACTCAAATGTGGAGGTAAGAGAATGTCATTCATGCCCACCCAGGGAAGCCACTTCCAACTTCAAGTTCAATCCTTGGTACCAGACGGGCTGGGGATTTAGCTCAGTGGTTCCGCTGCCTGCCTCCCAAGCACAAAGACCTGAGTTCGATCCCTGGTACCAAAAAAAAAAAGAGAGAGAGACGGAATGTCAAACCAGGAAAAAAGCTGGTGCCCTGACAAGACACAACTGGAAAATCCTCCCAAACCTGCTAATCAGATGACCAATGCACCTCAGCTCTGCCATGCCATCTCCCTCTGTGGAGATTCTGGGACTATCTCCAGAATAACATCCAAGGTAAGCCATTGATATGTTCCAAAGATGTCCTTTCTGTCATCTTGTAGATGAAAAAAAATGAAACAAAGCTTTCTATTACTCATCTTTTGACCACTCAGGGCACCCAAACTATGAGGGTGACAGCAGAGCAGGAAGAAAGCCTGTGTGATTATGCACGGAGAAATGCAGTGATTAAGGTTCACAAAGCCTGGCCATCTTATTAGGGGTCATGATATAGTGGCCATGGTACAGTGGTTGAGTCCAATCCACAGACATACTTTGGCCTACAAAAGGTTTTAAAAATTTTAACTAACGGGCCTGGGATTTAGCTCAGTGGCACCACACCTGCCTCGCTAGCCCAAGGTCCTGAGTTTGATCCCTGGTACCAGGAAAAAAAAACAGGAACAATGTACTCAGTAAGTTGCAAGCTGCCTCTTCCAAATACCCACCTGGATTCTCCAGTACACTACAGTCTACAGTATAACCATTCCCTCCTGACTCGCTTCACTCATTTACACTACCTTTCTGAAACATGGTCATTTGAACTTGCAACCCCTGTTTATATGATTTGTCATCATACTTCCATAATCATTTGTAGTTATACTGCTTCTACAATCACTTCTACTTCTACTTCTAATGAAACATATCATTACTTCCATGATCATGTCCACTACTGTTGAGGCTCCAAAGCAACACACTACTCTATTAAATTTTCATTTAATCAAACAACTACAGGTGAATATACTGAAATATAGAAAGAGAAAATGGAAGATGAACTATAGCCTATTAAATTTACATAGTTCTTCTAGTCTGAAGTAAGTAAAATGAATCCCTCCTCTCTTCAGCTCAACCCCATCGTAAAACCCCAACAGCAGAATCATTCCAATCAGTCACAATGATCAACAAGGATAGAGTATGATCAATCAATTAGAAGTGGCATACAGGGCCGAGGATTTAGCTCAGTGGTTTCACCACCTGCTGTGCAAACGCAAGGACCCAAGTTCGATCCCCGGTACCAAAAAAAAAAAAAAAGAATCTTTTCTTCCTTGGGCCAGGGATTTAGCTCAGTGGTTTCGCCACCTGCTGTGCAAGCACAAGGACCCAACTTCGATCCCCGGTGCCAAAAAACCCCACAACAATAACAACAAAAAAAGAAGTGGCATACAAAGGCTAAAATGATCTTTCCAGTGAGTGCTGTATCTTAAAAGTGTCTCCTCAGATGCAGGACTGTCTTCTTCCTCCCCAGCTGCCTCACAGTAGCCAGTCTAAGCAGTCTATCAGTGAAGTCATTACTTAAAAGTGGCAGTCATTCTGACTTCTTAGAACATAGGGAAGTGAAATAGTAGTGGAACTCTGAGAACTGAGAGCTAAACTCAGGCTGATACCCAGCTACTGAGATGTGACTAAAACATGAGTTCCCACTGTGCTAACAAGTATCACTGCCAAGACAGCAAGGTACTTGGCCTTACAGCCACCATAAAATGCAGCTGAAATACAAGACTTGAAGGAAAGACAAATTTTTTGAGCTTTGGTTGAGTGGGAATTATTCCTATCTAGAAAATCACTTTTAGGGGAGAGGTGAGTGCTGGGAATTGAACCTATGGCCTTGTACATGCTAGACAAACACTGTACCACTGAGCTACACTCTCAGCCCCCAAAATGACTTTTTAAGTAAAGGGAAAATCTTTGATGCCTTTAGAGTCACCCACAGGCCCAACTGAAAAGATGCTGCATTGCTCACACTATCCACCCAGAGACCAGATTGGCTGGTATGCTAAGTATAGCAACTCGACACAGCAGTGGTCCAGATGAGCAATGCAAGCCCATCTAATCTGGATACTTCCTGAGTGACTCTGTCACTTCATTTGCTACTCTCAGCTACTTTTCTGGAAATTCTACATTTTAGATCAGTAAGTTAAATTGCAAATAGTTTCCCATATCATTTCTATCCCAGTTAAGTTAAATCAATAAATGTAAACCATAAATGCTACCCTTTCTGCTCCCAGCACACACATACACATATAACACAATTTCAGGAGGGTGAAGGGAATTAGGCAGGAGAAACTGAGTTCAATCACTCTATGCCCCTAGATAATTTTCCCTTCCAACACCATGAGATTTTGATTCAATCACTTCTTGGCCTTTTGGCTAAGATCAAGTGGAGATTTTGATCCCTCTGGTTATTACCTCACCATGCAAAAGAGCATCCTGACTTGCAGGTCCAGAATTAGGCCATAAATTCTGTTCACATACTAAAACTAATCCCAAGTACAGATAACACTTATTAGATGCCCACTACCTGCTCAAAGGCAACAGATTTATCCTTTTAACCTTACTACATGCTTGAGCTAGGGGACTGTGCCTACAGAGGCTGCCAAAAAACATGTACACACACACTTCAGGAAAAAAAATAGTATGTTTTTTCAACAGATGGTGTTACCCTTGGGGGGGAACCCTAGAGGATGTCATATATCACAGAAAACCCACTACACCACCAGTTTTTAAAGAAATTGAAAACGCATGTGCAGCAATCTCAATGACCAAGGTTACCCAAGCAGCAGTTCACCATACTAATGTCTGGAAGCTCATGGCCACCACTTTGGGGACCTCTTGTAACTGTATTAATCTCATGATGGCTCAATAAATTTAGTAGTCAAATATTTATACAAGTTTTTCTTTTCCTGAAATGTGTATACCTTTTTTGGAGAACTGTACATCCTACTACTTTTAAAAAATGCACACACTACATGATTCCAAAGCTGATCTCTTCATGTGTATCCTCCACAGGGCCGAGAGGAGTGCCTTTGTATACCTGATATAAAGGCACACAAGCTTCTATGTTGTGCATTTAAAAATACTATCGAATCCTCCCTCTCAAAAAGTACTCTTTACCTTCAGCAGACTTTTATGGCTTTACAACACAGGAGTTTGTCAAAGATCACCACTCTGTAAACTACACTTTGGGATTATGCTCCATCATTCATTCTGCCTCCCTAATCCTACTACAGTTAGCCAATCATCTCTCACAACTCTTTCAACTCACTAAAAATAACAGACCAACAGTACCAAACATTGCCAGTACTCAAATCCCTCTTTGGTCTCAGTCAAATGTGTCGGTGACTTCCTTGTGATTAAGCTCACTTTGGTAGGCCATGTGAAAAGAAGACCTAGGGCGAAATGCCAGCCTAAAACATATACCAAAAGAGAATACCTGTGAACAATTGCATAAAGGAAGAAATAGGCCCAGAAAATAAGCCTAGTGTTTACAAGCAGCCCCAGAGTTGCAGTTAAGCTGAGAAAAATCTTCTCATACCCCACTTCCCCAGGCTGCTGGCCCCAGCTCCCCCAGGTCTTCTTACCGACCACCCAGGTCTAGGTCACTCTGGCTCACAGTTCGAGATGAATGAACCAACTCAGCCAAACTGAGGTAGTCACACAGGAGCACTACAGAACCTGGAAACCAACCTTCGAAGTGTATCTCCTTAGCTTTGCTTTCAGCTGGAGCACTGGGCTCCTTAGAATGCAGAAAGCTCTGGAAGAGAGGAGCTGATGCTTACACTAGCCCTGCGGAACTCGAAGGGTCGAGGCACCCACCTGCCAGGCAGCACAAGTCACAGCTGGGATTGGCCCCTCCCCCGCTGGAGACTGACCTTTGCCCCTTGCCGCCTCCCAGGCCCCTCCCACAACAACCCTTCCCTGGTCTCATTACCGCGCCCCGAGTCCTGAACCCACCCCGGGGCGTCCCCCTCCCCGATGCCTTGTCCCCCATTCCCTGCTTTGACGTCAGGGTGCCCTCCGCGGCGCTACAACTCCCGGAAGGGCCCGGCGGACCTGTCAGCGGATCCAAGATGGCGGGGCCTAGTCCCAGGACCCGCGGCCGCGGCTCATGTCAGCTGCGCCCCAGAGGCGGCTCCCGGCGGTTCCCCCGGCTCGGGTGGCAGATGGAGGAGGAAAGAAGCCTGTTTTCAGGAAGTGAAGGGTAAAGTCCGGGTGGGCCCGCACAGCTAGACAGAATGGGTCGACCGGGCCGGGCGGTGGAGCCGGCTGCCTTCCCTGTCAGCTCACTGACGTGGTAACTAACCTCAGTCTAGCCCGCTGCCTGGTAACTGTGCGAGCCCTGCCGCTCATAGCCAATCACAGCTTGGGTCCCTGAAAAGTGGCACCTCAGTTATCCAATCGAAGAAATGAATTGGCCCCAGAAGGCGGGAGTGCCTGAAGAGGCGAGATTACCAGGGGAAAAAAAAGAATAGGACACAACCAACGAATAAGAGAATTCTCTGAGTGACAGTTATTAAAGCCAATGAAAATAAGGAATTGTTCTGGGCCGTTGGAAGGTGGAGTTAGATACAGTTTGGTTGCAGCGCGCCGTTTGGCAGAGGCTGCTGGGCCTTAGGCGGAGAAAGGCTGTGATTTGCTGTCAGGGGGGCGGGGCATATTTTGAGAGCTTGAGCGGGCGTCCCCCGCCACTCTATCAATACTCTGCTGCTTGGGCTAAGGATTTAGCTCAATGGTTTCGCCGCCTGCTGCGCAAGCTCAAGGACCCGAGTTCGATCCCCAGTACAAAAAAACAACTCTGCTCCTTGAGGAATCACTCCCTTTCGAGACAGCTCTAGGACCCCTTGATCCTAAATTCAGTCCGGTGAACTATTTCACCCCCTGCTCCTCTCACCCTCTTGTCGGCCTGTCCCCGTTTTGACTTCTCATAGGTGTGACTGTCGCATCCCAACTCCGTTTCGATGTCTTCTGTCCCGTTCCTCCAGAACAAGAGAAAATGGAAGATAGTTAAAATCTTTATATGTAATTTAAGTCTACTTGTGTTATAGAACAGGAAACTGAGTCTCAGAATGGAAAGCTGGCCCCAGCTAGTCGGTGGCAGAAGAGAGACAAACCCAGGTGTCCTCACCCCCAGTTCACCTCTTTTCCACTGATTGGTGCTACCTCTTATGCCTTAGTCTATCAAGTTGTAACCTCCAACTCTGACCCTCATTTCAAGGCTTGGACATGCCTTACCAGCCAGGGGCAAAGCTAATCACACAGATTAGTCTACATCACCATTGACACTAACACTAAGAAGCTGAGGGCTAGATGCCTATCCATTTTCATTCCTTGCCCCCAGCTAGTTGCCTCTTCCCCATACAAGAGATGACACTGCCGCCTGCCTCGAAAGCACAAGGTCCCTAGTTCGATCCCCGGTACCAAAAAAAAAAGAGAGAGAGAGAGATGACAGAGGTTACTAGACTGTTTAAAAATGTAGAAGTGACAAAGCATGGGAAGATGGCAGAGGAATGGGTTTTCTGCTTTCGGGCTGAATCATGGAATTCCCAGTCTGTTTGCTGAGTAGAACCCAGGTGTCACTGCAGACCCAGGGAGGCTGCCGGGAGGCAGTGAAAAATGACACCAACTCTCTGTGGACTGAGTGTGCACACCTGTAATCCCAACATTTGGGAGGCTGAGGCAGAAGAATGGTTGCGAGTTTGAGGCTAGTCTGGGCTACATAGTGAGTTTGAGGGTAGTTTGAACTACATAGCAAGACCCTGTCTCAAAACAACAAAATTTTAAAAATTAAAAAACAAAAAAGACACCGATTCTCTCCACATTCCTCGTACTTACGGATAACTCAAATCCAGAGAAGCTCCATTCCTAACCCCATAGGAAAGTGTCCCAAAACCAGGTATCCAAAATCATCCATGTGTTAGGTTCCTCTAATTTGAAGAACCATTCAGAGCTGATATCAGATCTGAAGAGCACCTCAACATCTCCCTGAATCTGTTCACTGGGGTTCTGATCTCCTTGTCCAGATAAAGGATCTTGCTTCTTTCACACAAAGGAAGTTAGGGGAAGAAGATACACCATCATGGGCTGGGGATTTGGCTCAATGGTGCCACCACCTGCCTCACAAGTGCAAGGTCCCAAGTTCAATCCCCAGTACCCCCCCCAAAAAAAGATACACCATCATGCCACTGCATTTCACACTATCTCTGAGTCACTGTCTTCTTCATTTGAAAAAGGGGACTGGTCTCCTGGGCTTGTCTCAGATTGAGAAGTCTTGGAGAGCTATTGGAAAATCTTCTAAGTGTGTCAAAACACCCTACTTCTCCTTCACCTTTCCGCATGTCTCCAGAAATTCATCATCTTAAAAGCATGTGATTGTACATTAAAGATGGACAGGAGAGAATGACAATTCCCTAGCCTCTACTACTAACCATCATCTTACCAGGTAAAACACCTTCCTCTTAGATCTCAGTATGATTTATTTTTATTTTTTATTTTTTTTGGTACCGGGGATCGAACTCTGGACCTTGCGCTTTCGAGGCAGGCACTGGAACCACTGAGCTAAATCCCTGGCCCACTATGATTTTTTTAGTTAAAAAATGATTTCATTGCCTGGGTACATAGACAAATTTATGCCGGCAGGCAGAGGCTACTGATGACCCATATTTTCAATGGGTATGGGTGGAGGATTTACTTGGTCTCATTTAACTGAGCCCATCAGTGAATTTGGCTCTCAGAATCAGAAGGAATTTACCATCCTTATCTTCTATGTTCTTCTCAAGATGCTTTCGAACAGTAACCACTTTCATGATTAAATGGTAGAAACCCTCAGGAAGATCAGGAGCAAGTCCTTTGGACTTAAGGATTCTCAAGATTTCATTCCCCGATACAAAACAAACTTCTGTAACCTTGAGTAAGTCTCTCACCAATTTGTGATGGAGCCAGGCCCTTCTTGGCCACTTTGTAAATCTGCTCCTTCATACTATCAGACATCAACTTTAGGCAAGTGGGGATGCCACAGAGCAGACTGTGACAGGTCCTTCCCCAGAACATGCATGTGACACATGCTGGGGGCAATCCAATAGCAAAAATGAAAAAACCACCACCAACAACAAAGACCTCAGGGCACGACATATTTATTGAGTTTCTACATTATACCTGGAAAGAAGGATGAAGAAGACATGGTCCTTGCACTCTTAAATCTTAGTAGTGTAGGGGACGGCTCATAAGCTGGTCTCTAATGTGGCAGGTGAGAGAGCTAAAAAAAGCAAAGATTCATTTGATCTGAAGAGAAACCAGAGTATTAGGTGAGAGTAGTGAGTATGCACAGCAGGGTCATGGGAGCATGACGCTAGACTCTGGCTAACCTGCGAGTTTGGAAGGCCTTCCCAGAGAGAATGAGGCCTGAGTGAATTTAGGAGGACAGATAGGGATTGGAAAAATAAAGGTGGAAAGTCCGATTACTGTCCCGAGAGGAGACAGGTGAAGTTGAAGATAAGGTCGGCTCCTGAAGGTGGAGTATGCCAGATTAGAGGCTTGATGTTTTATCCTGAAGGTAATTAGGAACCATTAAAGGGTGTTTTTCTTGTTTTATTTTGTTTTTTTGGTACCAGGGATCGAACTCAGGTCCTTGTGGTTGCAGGGCAGGTGGCGGAACCACTGAGCTAAATCCCTGGCCAATTAAAGGGTTTTAAGTAGAGATGTGAAGGATCAGATTCGCTTTAGGAGCATATTTTGTGACCGGGCTTAGGGCTCTCCGGAGCACTTGAGCAACCTAATCCAGTCCAACATGTTCCTTGGACATCTATCCTGTCCCTTGCAAGTTGCTAATCACCAAGCACCAAGGCCATGCTCGGCCCACAAGACTGATCTGCTACCGGACCTCTCGAAGCTGGGAGAACATAGACCAGGCAAATCGAGGGTGTGGAGAGAGGGGCACAGGCCCACGCCTGTGGAGAGCACCAGCCCAGGCCCGAGGAATCCGCGGGGGCCCTGTTGATTTGGGGTGGCAGTGAATTAAGTTAGTTGTCCAAGGTCAGCCAGCGAGGGCACAGTAGTGGTGCGGTTGGAATCTCGCTTTAGTTTGCCTCATTTCAAAACCTGCTTTTTTCACGAAGCCATGTCCCATGGGAAGGAGGTGGCAGGCGTACCCAGCTTGAGAAGGGTGGATGAGAGAAAGGGGGCACAGAGAAAGAAGTTGGTCTCTCAAAGCGGAAGAGGCAGGAGGAGAGGGACAACAATCAGGAGCAAGGCGGCGGTGAAGAGGAAAGAAAGGCGAGACGTGGGAGAATTGGAACGGAGACAAAAGGGCGGAGACGGACAGCGACAAGTGGAGAAAATCGGCGAAACTCGAGCGGCAGACAAGTCTGAGCGCTGAGAGCCGGCGGCCTCGCGCGCATTCCCACCTGGCACCCGGCAGCCCTCTCCCCCAGCACCGCCGCGCTTGGCTCCCGGGAGCTGCCGGGCCCCACTTCGCCGCCGGCGGGTCCTCCCGCTCTGCCGGCTACACCACTCCGCCGCTCGCTCGGCTGGAGTCCCAGCCTGAGCCGGGTCGCGGCCACGTGGGGAGGGGCGTGGCCCGGTGGCCAGGGCTCGCCTCCGATTGGCCGGGGGGGCGGGGTTTTTGGCGGCCCGCCCGCAGGGCCCGTCCCGCGAAGGCGGGGCCTGGACATTCACAGCTGGAAAGGGCGGGGCCGGGGTCGCGCAGCTGGAAGGGGGCGGGGCCTGAGGCGCGCGGCGCGGTGCGGCGGGCTGGGGGCGCCCTGGGCCGCCATAAAGTGAATGGGCGCCGGCGGGGGGTGGCAGTCGGCGGCGAGACTCACGCTCTCCCCCGCGGGTCTGGGAGCGCCGGAGCGAAGCGGCCGCCCGGGAGCAGGGGGGCGGCCCCCACCCTGGCCGCTGCTGGCCCCGGGCCCCGCACGCTCGCCCTCCAGACAGTCACCGCCGCCGGGAGTCCGCCTGCCGCGGGACGCGCTGTGAGTGCTGGGCCATTCGGGGGATAGGCGCGCGGGGCCGCGGGGCCTGGCCGGTCCCGGGATCCCCAAAACGGAACTGGGTGGTAGGTCGGCACTGGGAGGGCGTCCTGCAGACTGGGACAAGGACTTGGGAAAAGGGAGAGACCGACCGGGAAGGGGACTCAAGGGATCCCGAGCCAAGCCGCAGGCATGGAGCTAGGACGGGGCCCCGCAAAGTAGGCAGAAGTCAGACGAGCGGAGAGCTCCGGAACCCGCGCACAGAGCCGACTGCGTGGGGACAGGGCCGTGGCCGGCTAAGACCCGGCGGTGGGCGTCCGGCCCCTGGCGGACTCGAGGGCCGCGAACGGCGCGCACAGCCGGCGCGCTGCTGTTCCCAGCTGCTCTGCAGTGGGAGTAGAAGCTGGTCGGAGAGCCGGCCGCGACTGGTCAGCTGGCCTCCTGGGAGCCTCAGGGCCCAGGCTGGGGCCCAAAGAGTCCTGCGGGGCCTGGCGGGGCTGGCTTGGGGTGGCAGGGCTGGGTGGGTCCCGACCTGGGGCCACCTCAGAATCGGACGGAGCGTCCGTGGCGCCTGGAGCTCCAAGCGGACACAACGCCTGAGGTGCGAAGTGGGTCTCTGCGGAGCCGCACTCTGTCCGGCGCGGGGGAAACAGATGTCCCTGGCTGGTGGCGTGCCCTGTATCCCGCAGCACCTCCCCGGCTGCTGCGTGTGCGACGGGTCTGTGTGGTGGGTGAATCCCAGCTCACACTTAGCAAACTTGTTTCTACCTCTCCTGGCCGTGGGGCAGGATACAAGGGGAAAGAGTAAAGAGTGCAAGCCTGGGCCAGAACAGGGTGGCCAGGGGACATCCTCCCTCGACCCAGAGTAGATGAGCTCACCCCCTGGACTTGCAGCTTCCACATTTGAAGAAGGAGGGCTAAGGACGGGACTGACTGAATCAAGACCAGGAGAGGAAAGCATAAGCCATAAGGAGCAATAGGAAGGCAGTAAGGAGCCCAGCACAAACGCCCGGTGGCCCCAGATCCCTCACAAGCTCAGGGTCAGTAATTCCAGACACCAGTCCGGTGCCTGAAGGCTCTCGAGGTGGCTGTGGTGCTGGGGAGCCAGAAGAGAAAGCTGAAGCCCTTCGGCAAAGCAGACCCCAGGGTCCTGTTTCTGGTTTACTTCCACAAAGTGCCTAAGGGTGGGAAGTGCCTGGTGCCTGAGAGGTGGGGAGGAGACACGTGGAATCCAGAGCCTGTCCTCCTGGAATCCAGGAGCCTGTCTGGTGCTCTGAGACTGCCCTCTGGTCTCCCTGGCTGGGCTGATGCTGCCTCCTCTGGGCCTGAACACTAATTGCCCACCGAACCTCAATTCTAGCCAGAGCCCAGTTGAGTTGAAGAGAACAAGCTGGACATTGATAATGCACAGCTGTAATCCCAGCTATTTGGGAGGCTGAGGCAGAAGGATTTCAAGTTGGAGGCCAGCACTGGGCAACCTAGCACGACCCTCTGGCAAAATAAAATAAAAAGGGCTGAGGATAGCTCAGTGATGCCTGGGTTGGATCCCTAGTACTTAAAAAAAAAAAAATAGTTGAAGAGGAGAGAGGAGAGAGAACTCCCCGAGTCCATGTAAGTGGACCAGACAACCGGGCCAGGGACTGGGTTTTCAGGAGGACAAATGCAAGGTGTTGTGTTTAGCAATGAGGAATCTAAACCACTTGGTCTCAACCTTTCCTACTCTCCCTCCACAAGTGGCATACAGTACATATTCCCAACATTCCCACCTCCACTCCTCAAATCTGAAGTTTGCTTAGACACTGGCTAGGACATTGTTTCTCAACCTTTTCCTGTCCCTGCCCTCTTTTAATAAATACAGAGTCACATCCTAATGAGTGCCATCGCGTTCTGATACACTTCTTGGGGGCACATTCTCCTATTGCCACTGAAATTATGGATGAAATGAAGGACTCAGAGTCAGGAGAGGGATAAGGAAGGTACCACGGGCATTTTTCTGAAGACCTTAGCCCCAGATTCTCCTTTTGCCAAAAAGAGATGGCATCATAAGGAGATGATTGGAAACAAAAGACAGAACCTTCCACTCTTGCGTAAAGCCATGGAGCCGAGTACTTGCCCCATCACTGGCTCTACGGGAAAATGTCAGGCCTGGAGAAGGGTCAGAGGGTGGTTGGCAGGGTGGGGACCCAGGGATTGCTGGAGAGAGCAAATTTCAAAGTTACAGCCTCTGGAAAGTGAGACAGGATGCAAATCTACAACATAATGAAAGCCCTAGATAAGCAGGGGACCTGGGTGAGGGGGCCTCTTAGAATTAAAGTAATGCAGGTTTAGGATGAATAGGAAAATGTTCGTTCACAAAAGTGGGCAGTCGATCTCTAGAGCTCCTGTCCAGAGAGGTGGTAGAGGCAGGAAGTAGAAGCAGAGTCCTTCGGGGACTAGATCTGTGCCTGTCAGTCACAAATGGCGGCAGGGTGGAGGGGCCTTAGCCGTTCATGTATTGGGAGGAGCAAAAGAGAATTTGCATACCTTCATTCTGTGTCGCCTGGGATGATTTCCTGGCTTCCTGAGAAGAGGTAGGGATGGGCATTTCCGCCGTGTGGGGTGCTGTGAGAGTTACATGAAATCATGTCCAGGAAAGCCCTGTGCAAATGGAGAGGCACCAGAAGAAGGGTCACTGCTGTCGTTCTGCCCAAAGTGAGGTCTCCTGTAGCCCCAGAATCTTTGGAAGGTGGGTTCCTGAGCCCTAGAGAAGCCTGAGCAGGTCCCTAACCCAGCCACTAGAGGGTTCTTAAGGACAGGTTGGGTCACCTACCCCAGATCACATGCCACCCATTGTCCCTGCCCCACACCAGAACCTGGGGAGCTCCCCGAATGCTTGACCTCTCTATGGGCCAAATATCCTGACCTCAAGATTTCTGCCCACCTCCTGCTGAAGAAAGGACTGCGTGCGGGTGGCTGGGGGTGGGGGGGCTGAGTCAGGGTGCGAGAGGAAGGGGACCAGATGGGCCCTTTTCTCCTCCAGTTGCCAGTCTAAATGATGCCTGCTGGAGTGTGGGGCAGAAGTGGCAGCTAAACTGAAGGGTCCGTTAGACCGACTTGGGGTGCTACAGTGTCCACGGTCACCAACCAGGACCCCTGGTGAGAGTGGTGGGGAGGGAAGGAAGACAGTAGAGTGCAAGAGCTGTGGAAAAGCCAAGAGAAATGGTGTGCAAAGCCCTCTCTGCCTCTCCTTTCCCATTTTCCTCCTTCATACAACTCAGTTCACAGTTTCTCCTTTCCTGCTTCTCCCCTGCCTGTCCATTTGGCTCACCATTGGCAAATAAGAGTGACAAAGATGCTGCTTTTCATCACTCCTCTGCCTACAAGCCCTCAGTGGAGGGGTCGGCACAGGAGTGGGAGGGGCAGGCCGAGCAGGGCCATCTTCCTGGTGTGACATCACTAAAAGGCGGGCATGTCTGTACTTTTCTTTTATATTAGAATAAATATGGAGGGCCAGGGAGTTAGCTCAGTGGTTCCACCACCTGGCTCTAAAGTGCAAGGTCTTGAGTTCGATCTCTGGTACCAAAAATAAATAAATAAATATGGCGAGGCCGAGGAATTAGCTCAGTGGTTGCGGCACCTGCCTTGCAAGTGCAAGGTCCCCAGTTTGATCCCCGGTACCAAAAATAAAGAAATAAAGAAATAAATACAATTAAAGTACGGCATAGAATGCAAAATTTGCTTGAATGGTAAAAATCAAGTCAGAGCCAGACGTGATGGAGCACGCTCCTAATCCCAGGACTCAGGAAGCTGAGGCAGGAGGATCGCTGTGAGTTCAAGACCAGCTTGGGGTACATAGTGAATTCAAGGGCAGCCTGATCAGCAAAGCAAGACCGTGTGTCCAAAAACAAAAACAATCAGGGCAGAGGACTTAGCTCAGTGGTTTCGCCACCCGCTGCACAAGCGCAAGAACCCCAGTTCAATCCCTGGTACCAAAAACAAAATCAAGTCAGAGAGCTCAAAGAAATTTCACACTAGTGGCAGCCGTTTTAGGTTCTGCTTCTACTGTTCTTTTACTGGCCTTAGGGACTTTTAGATGGAGGCACTCCAGCCTGGACGCAGCAAATCTAGGCTAGCACCTCTCGTCCCTCTCAGAGGTCCCTCACTCTGCGCCACTTCTCTCTGCTGGTTTTCCCTGTCCACACTGAGCTGACCAAGTGAGGCTTCCCATCGCCCTGGGAACTTGCCAGCTCCTTCCCAACACTGCTGTAGGGTTTAGAAGGCCCTGCCTCATCTCTGTCTCCGAACCCCACTTCAGCCTTACACCCTGTTCTCAGAGCTCCCAGCACTGGGCACCGACTGAGATGGGCTTCCATCGCTCTGCAGTCCCCTCTGTGTTTCCACCCTAAGCACTGTCTCCCAGCAGTTAGCGTTGGAGTCGCCTATTCATAGGGATCCCGCTCGCACCTAACACTTGCTGAGGGAAGGAAGCAGGGAGGAGCCCTGCAAGGGACAGGTGCAGGATGGTTTCTCCAGTCCTTCCTTCGCCCCTGGATTGCTACCCCTGACTCCTGGTGTTTCATCCTAGAGCTCTGACCAAATAAATGTGTCTTCATGTGCCCCGCCTGCACTCTGCAGCTCTGCAGACCAGAATGAGTGCCCAACATTCCTCAGAAGAGAAGGCTGTGTCCCCTGAAAGGCCTCACTCTGGCTTTACACTTACACAATGGTTCTGTACTAGGTTCAGGCCTTGGCTTTTCACTTGCCCCACTGCTCCTTGCCACAACGTACAACAACATCATGACTTCAGCCCCTTTTCTCTCCATTCAGCCTGCAAGAAAACGATTTTCTCTCATTTAAATTCCAAGATCTACCTCTTGCCCTTCAGCATTGCTATTGCAGATTGCCACGGGCTCTCTCAGGATGGCGTTGGTCAACACTCTAGCTTCAGGATTTCAGTGGTCACCGTGACCCTTGCCTTCTTGCCATAAGGCAGTGTTCCTTGGAAACCATGGCCACCCCCACATGGCCTCTCTGGCCTGTGTCATCCACTCTCCACCCTAATGTATCCTGGATATTTTGCCCTTGCCTGTCTTAATTCCAGCCTGCACTTCTCTCTAGGTCCGGGTTTGGGCCTGCTGCTCTGAGCCCAGTGGGGCTGGGCCATGTGTCCGAACAGGGTGGTGCAGGCAGCCCCTCCCAGAGTCAGCCAGACTCACCAACACAGTTTTGCCTTGGCTCTCTCTGGCCCAGCCGGGTGCCCCACCAGCCAATCCTGCAGCTCCACACCTAAGCTGTCCCTCCCCACCGTCGCCGAGTGAGGCAGAGTCCCTGGCCTCACCCCCAACTGCCGGCTTCCTGACCTCCAGCAGTTGGGGGAGCTTAATCTTCAGCCAGCCGGTCTGCAGCCAGACAACCGTTCGGCACCACAGCCTTTGCCCCACCAGCCCACTTGGACTTGAGGTAGCCCAGTGCCTGTGCCCCACCTTACATCTGGCTGTGCCACCCAGCTGCGGTTCTGTTTCCTCTCCCTGCAGCTTTGCATCAGGCCCCTCTCTCTGCTCTTAGCAACCCATGCAGGAGTCCACATGCTTCATTCTCTCCCTGACCAGTCCCCACTCGCCAAAGCAGCCTCTGTGAGTTACTGCGCCCCTTATTCAGGACAGGGTGCTGTATCCCTCTCTGCAGCACACCACACTCACTTCCTGCACAGGGGACGCCTCCCCTGGTAGATGGGGTCTGGGGAGGGAGGCATTCCATACTCTCGTAGAGTTTCACTGCTACCCATTTTATCATGATATGTGTATCTAAACTTTATAACAATGCTGAATGCAGGTAGGGAAGGGGTTATGGGTTATTTCCTTTTTAGAGATGAAGAAATATGCCAAGAAAGGTAAAGTAATTTGCCAAGGACACACAGCTATTGTAATAAGTTGAGGAACCAGGGCATAAACCTAGATCTTTTGATTTCAAACTTAATTCTTCTACCCGGAATGATGCCACAGGCCTGTAATCCCAGTACTCAGGAGGCTGAACCAGGAGGATCACCATGAGTTCAAGGCCAGCCTAGATCATAGCAAGATCTTGTCTCAAAAAAAAAAAAATCCCCAAAAACAACCACAAGGAAATGAACTTAATTCCTTTGGCCTATACCAGATAACCATTTAAGGGGGCTCAGGGCATTATCTGCTCTGCCCCCCCGCAGCTCTGTCATTCTCCTGCCTTTCCCCACTGGGCCAGCAGCCACCAGCGGGAGACTCCCTGATCCCCGGGCCTCCTCCCCCACAGTCTTTAGTGCCTGGGCCTGAGAGCGGAGGGGCCAGAAAGGGGAGGGGAGCAGCTACTCCAAAACAGCCGGCAGCTGTCCCTGTCACAGAGAGTAGCCGGCATGACTGCGTGTGTCCGTCTGCCTGAATGTGGGAGCGCATGTGTGGGAGAGTATGTTTGTGTGCCTCGAGCTCCAAGTCCAAGTGCTTATTATGTCTGAGTGGGGGCTTGTGTGTGTCTGCACATGTGTCTGTCTGTCTCTGTGAACATGCAGCCTGAACTCTGCTTGCTCGGCTTGTCTTTCTCTGGCCCTCATCCCTCGAACTCTGTCTCCCTCTGCGGAAATAGAGGGTGAAATCAAGACCTAGGTATGGAATGCTGGGGGCAGGGAGTTTGGAAAAGCAGCGGTCTGGAGCCGAAGCAGACTGGAGGGATGGATGGTAATGGGGGGGCTTAGTTTTGCCCACAGACAAGATCTACTGTCCCTTTTCTCCAGCTTTCCATGACCCCTGGAAAAGTCCGGGGCATGGCTTGCTTTCCAGGTCAGCTTGGGCCTGAAGGAAGAGTTTTTAGAGTGCTGCTTCCCCGCTGTCAGCCCCCAACCTTCCTCCCTCATCTTCCCAGCTATCTGGGAAGGGCTGCCGACCAAGGCTACCATTCCCCCCAGGATTTCCAGTTCAGATCAGAAAGGGCAGTAGGCTGAGCGAGCGAGCACACCTCCACTCCTGGCCTGACTTCTTTCCTGGATTCCACCCAGCCCTTCTCCAGCCCCAGCAAAAAGTTCAAGGTCAGAGCCTACTGCTGGTGAAAAGGGCAACCCCGCTGTGACCTCTGTCCCACTCTTGGCCTGGCCTGGGTGAGGCACAGCTGGGAGCTGAGAGCTGGCTAAAGGGGACATTACCATGTGCAAATACAGGCCGCTGCCCATCTGCACCTCCTCCAGAAAGACTCCTAATCAATTCAGAGCACTCAAGTGACACACATCTCAATCCAGGCTAATCCATCCCATTAATGCCACCCCACGAAGAAGACTGCCTTAAGCTCCTGTTACTGGGAAGGGGTCTTGGGTACAGAGAGATCCCTCCCAGCCAGTGCTCTGCCCATCCTTATTTCCCTAGTCTCCTTCCATGTTCCTCTGACCTAGAGCCATTGGGACTCTTCCCTCCCTCCCACTAGAGGGCTCCTGGGAACCAGCAGGAAAGGAGATGTATAGGGGACACCTGGAGAGGGCCTGAGGCGGGCTCCTGGGCAGAGTCTGGCCTGGCGTGGCACAGGGGACAGGGACAGGGAGAGGTCTTATGGAGGCCATGCCCACCAGAGTGGGCTTGGAAGAGGTCAAGAGTTGGGCAGATGACTGGTAGGATGGGAGTTGTGTTCGGACAAGTGAAAGAGCAGACAGGGCCTGAGCACCTGGTTGTTGGCAAACTTGTTTTTGATTCTGGAACCTTTTATTGAAATGAAATCTCTTTAGAAATTATACTACACAAAGAATACAAAAGAAGAGCTGCCCTACTTGAAATTCACCCAAGTCAAGCCAGGCTGGAGCTCTAGCTGAGCCCCTGAGGGGCATCTGGAGAGGCCCCCAAAGAGGAGGAGGCAGAGGGAGAAACTGTTAGGAATCCCACAGACCTGGTTCAGATCCCAGTCACTACGGACAAGCCCTGCGACCTGAATCAAGTTACAAGTCTCCGTTCACACCTGTAAAGAGTAATACAGGTCAGGCGTCCGCAGGCTGGAGAGTAGCTCAGAGGTGGAGTGTTTGCCTAGCATGAAAAAGTGGGGCCCTGGGTTAGGGCCCAGTATGGGGAGAGGAAAAAATTAAAAAGCAAAACATCCTGGGCACCCTAATCTAAGAAGCTCTGAAATCTGAAACTTTGTGTCAACTCAACAAGTTTCAAATTTTGGTGCATTTCAGACTTCCAGTTTTTGGATAGGAGTACTCAACTGGTAAATCTAAGCAAATATTCCAGAATATTAAAAACTCTGAAATCTGAAGCACCTCTGGTCCAAAGCATTTCAGATAAGGGAAACTTAACCTGTATTAATAAGTTTCCATTTGTTCTTGTGAAGTGAGAGTTAATGAGGTGAAGGCTCAAAGTTGGCACCAGTGAGTGACAGCAGTGACTACTCTCTCGGGAGAAGTAGCAGACCTGGTTCCAAGCAGCACCTGCCCAATGAAAAGGAATGGCAGGTCCGCGTTGAGGCCGAGGGATGTGTAGGAGCACGTTTCGGGGGTACTGAACGTTGGATGTGATGGGCAACTGTGTGTGCGTGGGGGTTTTGCTTAAATTCTTTTAATTGTACATTTTAGGCATACAATATGATTATATTTATCATTGAGTGCTTGTACCTGCACATGATGGATCTTGGTTCTTATTTTCTCCCCATTCCCTGTCCTCCCTTCCCTATTTACAAAGTCTTTGTTTCCATTCTTTCCTTTTCTCATAATTTTTCCTTTCCCTTCTTTTCTTTCCCCTTCCCCTGCCACTTCCCCTACCCCTTTGGACCTTTTCTTCCTATTTCAAAGTATCAATTATTCATTTTAATCATTTTAATCCTTATTTATACTTTCAGTTTCTCACACCAGAGAAACTTTGGTATTTACACATTTGTGTCCTATTTATTTCACTTAAGAGGATGGCCTCAATATGCATCGATTTAGCTATAAATGTCTTAGTTTCTCGTTCTTTATGGCTGAGTAGTATTCCATTTTGTAAAAACCCCCACATCTTCTTTACCCAGTTTCCAGTTGATGGGCACTTGGGCTGTTTCTAAGCGTTAGCTATTACAGACTGTCCCGCTATAAACATGGGTGCACATATATCACTGTGGTATGATGCTTTTAATTCTTTTGGGAAGATCCCCAGCAGGGGAATAGCTGGGTCAAATGGGACTTCCGGTCCTAGTTCTTTGAGGTATCTCCGTACTGATTTCCACAGTGGTGCACGAGTCTGCACTCCCGGTGTGGGTTTTTTGTTTTTTTTTTAAGTCAACAAATATCAAGCACCAACTGTGCATCAGGCACAGTTCTAGGCGCTCAGCAGCTACAAAGTCTGGTGTCCCTGGTCTCTGCGTGCTCTTCCCTCCAGAACCTTCCATGGAGTTCGGGCTGCTCCCCGAGGCGGAGGCCCGCAGCCCCGCGCTGTCGCTGTCGGACGCGGGCACTCCGCACCCTCCTCTCCCGGAGCACAGCTGCAAGGGCCCGGAGCACAGCGGTGAGCGCGCCCCCTTCCGGGGCCGAGGAGATGGCCGCTCGGTCCCCGAGGGGAGCGACCTGGGTGGCAGCCGGGTGGGGGCGGCAGGAGGGTAGGGAGGTCCCTAACCCTGCCCCTGCCCCCAGACTCGGAGAAGGCCTCAGCCTCGCTGCCCGGAGGCTCCCCCGAGGACGGCTCGCTGAAGAAGAAGCAGCGGCGGCAGCGCACGCACTTCACCAGCCAGCAGCTGCAGGAGCTGGAGGCGACCTTCCAGAGGAACCGCTACCCGGACATGAGCACGCGCGAGGAGATCGCCGTGTGGACCAATCTCACCGAGGCTCGCGTGCGGGTACTGCGCCGCCCTCCCCGGCTCGGTGTCCCGTCCCCTCCGACCCGCCCCACTGTCCCCAGCCCCGTGGCCGCCGCCGGGCGGGCCCGCGCCCCGTCTGAGTGGCCCCGACCTCGCCCGCAGGTGTGGTTCAAGAACCGGCGCGCCAAGTGGCGCAAGCGCGAGCGCAGCCAGCAGGCCGAGCTCTGCAAGGGCGGCTTCGCGGCGCCGCTCGGTGGGCTGGTGCCGCCCTACGAGGACGTGTACCCCGGCTACGCCTACGGCAACTGGCCGCCCAAGGCGCTCGCGCCGCCGCTCGCCGCCAAGACCTTCCCGTTCGCCTTCAACTCGGTCAACGTGGGGCCGCTGGCTTCGCAGCCCGTCTTCTCGCCGCCCAGCTCCATCGCCGCCTCCATGGTGCCGGCAGCCGCGCCCGCGCCCGGCGCCGTGCCCGGCCCCGCAGCCCTGCAGGGCCTGGGCGGGGGGCCCCCCGGGCTGGCGCCGGCCGCCGTGTCCTCCACGGCCGTGTCCTGCCCGTACGCCTCGGCGCCCTACGTGTACCGGGACCCGTGTAACTCGAGCCTGGCCAGCCTGCGGCTCAAGGCCAAGCAGCACGCCTCCTTCAGCTACCCCGCCGTGCCCGGGCCGCCCCCGGCCGCCAACCTCAGCCCGTGCCAGTACGCCGTGGAGCGGCCCGTCTGAGCGCCCCGGGGCTCCTGAAGGCGGCGCCCGTCCGCGGCGACCGGGTCGTCTGCGCGGGCCTGCTCCCGCCGCGGGTCTGGGGAGGGGGTTCCGGGGGCCCTTCCCCGGCCGGACCGCGCCCGGGGACTGAGGCCAGGAACAGGGGCCAGCTCCCGGGGTCAGCTGCTCCAGACGCCCCATCCCGTTTGCAAAGGTAAATGAAATAAACGTGCGCGGACTGTGAACCTGCTGACTCGAGTTGCGGTTGACCTCTCTCGTCCTTCTCCCCCACGGCCTAAAGAGAGATGGATGTGCCAGGACGAGGCGAGGGCCCAGGCCCAGGCCCTGACTCCCCTCCTCCGAGGCGGGAGCAGCGAAGGGCGCGCGGGTGCCTCCAGCTCGGGGCACGTCGGCAAAGCCGGTGCTGCGGCGCCACCTCGCGGTCTCAGGGAGGACAGCTGGTCGGTCCGGGCTCCAGCGCGTATTTGCAGGGATCAATTCGGCAGTTTAGGACGCCTCTGCCTAGATAACTACTCCGCCGTTCAGCACCTCTTTCTCACTGTTCCATGAGGGGCATGGGCCCCGAACAGCAATAAAATTCTGGTCTGTAACAGACATTTATTAAGTGCCTACCAGGCCTAGGATTCTTATTGTCTCTCTGTGTGTGCCTCCTCTCCTTCCACTCCCTCAGGATGCCCATCGCCCAGCTGCCAAGACTTCTCCCATCCCAGAAGCCCCTCCCTCCTTCTTCCCGATCCCCTCCAAATCTTGTCCACACCATTCATTTTTGTTTTGTTTTGTTTGAGACAGGGTCTCACTATGTACTTCAGGCTGGCTTTGAACTATGTAGCCCAGGCTGGCCTCAAACTCACAGCAATCCTCCTGCCTCAGCCTCCTGAGTGTTGGGATTACAGGTGTGCGCCACCACGACGTCATTAATTTTAAAAATAAAGCAAGAAGAAACTTTTCTGGATAGAAATATAAATAAATCACCTGTTCGGACCCTCCTCAGCCCCGCCTCTTCTCCAGGGCCTGCTTGGCTTCACATTAAAGACAGAAATATCAGAGTACCAGGCCACACCCTCATCCCAGGGGATACTTATCCGCCATAACTTCTGCCACCGTGGAGCACATGAAGCACTGGGAAGCCATGCAGGGAAGGCACCCCGATCATTCCCCAAATGTGAGTCCAGTCCGCTGGGGTCCGGGGAAGAGAGAGAGCTCAAGGCTCTTCTTCCTCTCCAGCCCCTCAGTGGCTTTTGGTCTTGGTTTTGACCTGGGGCCAGATGTAGGTTTGTCGGAAGAAATGGGCAAAGAGGATGAAATAGGTGGAATACAAGACAAAGGACCAGAAGAACTGTTCCGCCGTGGTGCGGCACCCTTGCTCCTGTCTCCAGATGTAAGTCAGGATGCCCACGACGGTCCCCATAACCATCTGCAGGATCTGCAGGCTGGTGATGAGCATGGGGAGCAGCCTGGGGTGCTTCACCCTGGCGGCCTTCAGTGTGTAGTAGGTGTACATGATCGAGTGCACCCCGAAGTTCATGGTCATGAACCAACCCCCCGAAGGCACTTTGTTCTTGTACCCGAAGCTTGTGAACACCAGCACCGTGCTGTGGTGGTACCAGTGCACAAAGATGAGTGGCCGCTTCCGCAGGATGATGAAGGCTGTGTCTCCTGGGAGAGAAGAGGCAGGCGTGCCAGACCACCCTCTGCACTGGGTGTGGGGACACAGGAGGACTCTCAGGGTGCGGAGGGTGGTCTTTATGGCAGAGAATCTGAGAGGGGTTGGGAGAAAATGTGCTGTTAGGACTAGAGGTGGGGAAGGGACTCTGCGATGGCGAGGAAGCTCTCTGAGGAGGGACACACATGGGGACACAAAGCCTTGCCACTTACCGAGTTCGATGACCTTGCTGAGAAGAAAGAGGCAGGACCAGAATTTGATTATGGGATGCTCGGTGGAGTCAGTGAAGCACACCGTGTGTTTCAGGCCCCCTCTGTGCATCAGGGCCCCCATGTAGCCCCATGTTCTCACTGTTCCCAGGATACTGAAATGGGACCGAGGAAGATGGAATGAGGGTCATTCCCAGGCACCAGCTCACCTTCCCCCTGGCCCGACCAGGTCACTAAGCCTTGAGTTCCACAACCTTCTCACCCTTCCAAGGGGGACATGGGTCATGGCCTCTGAGTTCCGGGGCCAATCTGGTAGATTCAACTGGGACTCTACAGGAGATGAAGGCTGAGCGACAACCAGGGAATGAAGGGCTGAAAGCTCCGTTAAGGACTGGGAGTAGGGGCAGAGGAAGATCTTGTGGTGGGGTAGGATGGGGAAGATCAAAGGATTGGAGGAAGAAAACACAAGAAGGAGGTGCTGGGGTTGTGGGCCAGTCTTGGGACAGAGTATTAAGAACTGAGAGGGTGGCGCTGGCCTCACAAGCACAAGGTCCCAAGTTCAATCCCCTGCAGGAAAAAAGAAAAAAAAAAAAAGTGAACCTTAATTATTGGGCCGGGGATTTAGCTCAGTGGTTCCGGCACCTGCCTCGAAAGTGCAAGGAACCGAGTTCGATCCCCAGTACCACAAAAAAAAAAAAAAAAAAAAAAGAACTAAGAGGGGGGCCGGGGATTTAGCTCAGTGGTTTTGCCATCTGCTGTGCAAGCGCAAGGACCCAAGTTCGATCCCCGGTACCAAAAAAAAAGAAATAAGAAAGAACTGAGAGGGGAAAAAAAAAAAAGGACTGAGAGGAAAGGGGGAGGGACTGCCAGGTTGGGTCTAGGAAATAAGGAAAACAGGGTAAATGTGGGGAAGGCTGGGAGCTAGGAGAAAGATGCACCTGAGATCTCTGAAAAGATGTGAGGGTAGAAGGGAGGTTTTTAGCAAGACTCTGACTCAAAATTCCACAAAAGGGGAAGGGGCTGTGGATATGGCTTGATGCAGAGACCCTGGATTCAATCCCCGCCCCCTAGCCCCCTAAAAAGAGGCAAAGAATGGGAGAGGGGAGTGTCCTACCTGAAGAGCGCAAGGGAGAAGGACCAGAGGATCAGGGGACCCTGCAGGTTGAAGCCTTTCCTCGCCTTCATGGAGCTCTGCCCCACAATGATGAGCAGCAGATAGACCAGCGCTATGGGGAATGCAGTTGCCCTGGCAGGCAGAGTGCAGAGGGCCTGGGCTCGCGGGTGGGCACGGCAGGGGAATGCCTGCTCATCTGTCCGTGGGAATGCTCTTGCTTGCACTTCCAGCCCTGCCACTTCCTACTGGTGTGACACTTTGGCTTCCTTTGGAAGGGACAAATAACACCCCTCCTGGCAGTACTACGGTGAACAGAGTTCAGGGCAGGAGCGTAGCCAGACTTCTGTGATTACTGCTGCAATGTGTTTGGGGGCGGGTGGCAGGACTCCGGCCCACACCTAGAAGTAACCTGGGGCTGTGGTGTAAGGCGAATGTGGCAATGCTCTCTGCACTTGGGTCGCGATAGCCCACATGCCCCGAGCGCTGAGCCTGGGAAGTGTGCAGGGCTCCCTGCCTTCGTGGCCTCCACGGCCCGGACAGTGAGGCAGCGCACAGAGCAGGCTCCCCCGGCACGAACACTGCCACGAAGGACCTACTGGAGAGCTCTCCTCGACCTCCGGCTCCTCCCAGCCTCTCCTTCCTCCACGCCTTCTCCCGGCGCGAAGGCCAGAACTGCAGGCCTTCCGTCCCCACCCACCCCCAGCGGGGAGCAGGGTCTGGCCCGACTTGGCCCGTCCTCCCCCAGGTCTCACCAGTACTCCTCCAGAAAGGGCCTCAAGTCCCGGGTCGTCTCGAAGTCGTAGGGCCGGAACAGCTGCCCCATGTCACGCGAGACATTCAGGGCCGTGACCATCGCGCTCTGCAGACCGAGAGCTCAGGGGTGCTGAGCAAGGGGCCGTCGAGGCTGCAGTGACCCCCGGGGTGGGATGGGACGGACCCCAGGCGGAAAGAACTCCTGGGCAAGGCGGAGGGGCCCGGGTCCCGCACGTGCGCTGCGGGACGCCGGTGGCCGGGCGTTTATAAGGCGGAGCGGGCGCCGGAGCCCCAGCCCGCGGTTACTCGATCGGGCCAGGAATGCCCCGCCCGCCCCGCCCCCGGGCAGCAGCCTTCTTCGTGATTGGCTGCTCTCAAAGCCCCTCCCCCGGTGAGCTCCGCCCCTCCCCGGCGCCGGCTCCGCGGAGCCGTCCGAGTCCTGCCGGGCTTCAGCCTCGCGCTCCGAGGCCCCGCCTGGCCCGAGATGTCCCGCGCTGCTTCTGTCCTCCTCTTCAGCCTTTGCCTCGGCTCGCTCCCATCTTCCCTTGCTTGGCAGCGAGAAGATGACGGCGTCCTCGGCCTCGGGTTCCCTCGCCCAGAGCTGGGGAGTCACTTTCGGGCCCCGAGATGCTGGGAAACAGCCTGCGACCCGAGGCCCAAGGGAGCCCCGCAAGCAGCCCTCTACTCCTGGGCTGCGGGGCTGAGCGGGAGGCGTCTTACCGCATTTTATTGCTAAGCTTGTTGATGTTCGCGGGAGGCGGCTGCGGAGGCTTCTGCGGCTGCTTTAGTTTCCTGAATTCCTGGCCCGCTCCCAGCGGTTGGACACGGTAACAACCGGGGAGCCAAACGGGGTCACCACTCCCTGGGCCTCTGGAGTTACTCCAGCAGCTTCCTGGAGGCCCCGGGGCACAGGGATCCGAGGTGTCTCCCAAAGCCTGCTGTTTTCTCTCCCTGTAGTCCTTGCGTCTCCTTTGTGGTCTGCTATCCAGTCCCAAAGAAAGATATACAAAGGTTTAAGACCTTACCTGGCCGCCCCTCATGTCTCTCTTAGGCTTTCCTAAAGCAAAGGACAACTACAAGGCAATGGAAAGTTGCAAGATACATGCTCAGGAAAATAAATATAAAATACTTAAAATTAAGGTATGTGTATAAGTGTCTGTGTGTAGACAGGGGATCCAGATGGGAATCACCCTGGCTCCACTTTTTTTTTGAGACAGAGTCTTGCTATGTAGCCCAGGTTGGCCTTGACCTTGCAGTGATCCTCCTGCCTCAGTCTCCTGAGTGCTGGGACTACAGGCATGCACCACCACGCCAGCCTGGCTCCACTTTCTGAATCTCGGCCTCAGTCTGAGGAAGGATGGGGTGGGAGTCCTGGCCACACCATCTAAATGACCCCAACCCTTTGTCTCTCATCGCCTCTCACCTGGTTACTGCAGCCACTCGTGAGGTCAGACTCAGATTGTCCCACCACCTCTGTAGCACAGTGCCTCTGTCTCTTTTTTTTTTTTTGGTACCGGGGATCGAACTTGGGAGCTTGCCCTTTCGAGGCAGGTGATGGCACCACTGAGCTAAATCCCCGGCTCTCTCTCTTTATTTTATTGGAATCAATAAAAAGAGATTTGGGCGGGGATTTAGCTCAGTGTTTCCGTTGCCTGCCTTGCAAGCGCAAGGACCTGAGTTCGATCTCTGGAACCAGAAAAAAAAAAAAAGAGAAGAAAAATGAGATTCCCCAATCCTTATCTGATCATGAAATTTCTAAGCCCAAACCTCAGAGATCCTGGCTCCATAGGTAATCCCAGACCGTAGTTTGGAAACACTGTCCTCTCTTTCCAAAGATGGTCCTGTCTAAAACCTACATTGTACATCACATCTGTTTTCCTTCTTACAACCTGGCAGCGGCTCCTGATTGCTTCACACATGACCTGACACTCAAAAGGTAATCAGTGTATGTTGGATGGGTGAATGAATAGGTGAAAGATTAAGTGTTACATGAATAACACCATTGTCTTAGTCAATTTTGTGTGCAGAACACCTGCGCGTAAGTACCTTATAAATAAAGAGGCTCACTGAGCTCCGACTGAGAGTGGCACTGCCGTGATATGGTCAACCCTTAACGACCCTGCTGTTAACTTTCAGACCACGCTTCCACTCGGGACTTGAGAGGGTACAGCAAACAATACCCAGACCATGGCAATCGTCTCGGTGTTAGGAGACCTGAGTTCAAGTCCTAGCTCTACCATTAGCAAGCCATGTGGCTTTAGGCAACGTACCTAACTTCTCAGACGTACTGTCTTCAGCCAAATGCGAATAGTTACACTTGCCTGCCTGGCAGGGTTGGGATCAGTCAGACAGTAATCACAGGATGTTGTGGATTTGACACATGGAAACGTCAGGGTGAATCTTTTTTGTTGTTGTTTTGTTTTGTTTGTGAGACAGGGTCTCGCTATGTGGCCCAGACTGGCCTCGAAGCAATGCTCCTGCCTCAGCCTCCCAAGTGCTGGGATTTCACCCCATCCAGCCAGGGTGAGTCATTATAGGAGGGCTACAAATGCACACACAGAAAGTGCATTCAGCCTTGGCTTCCTCTCACATGAAGGTATTTTCCCCTTCCTTTCCTATGAAATTTATGATGAGGCTTGGGGAAGGTGTATGTGGGAGAGGGAAAGAAAGAAAAGATCCAGAAATTATTTCCTAGGCCAGTGGTGGCAAACCTTTTAGAGCTTCCAATGATACAAACAACCTGCTGCAGCTCAGGGGCTGAGGGTTCCCACCACTGCCCTAGGGGAAACTTCTCACCTCTGGACTGGACCTGATCCCTGTGGTGTGTAAACTGTTCTCTTAGGCTGGCAGCTCTGTCCATAAGCACTCAGTCGTCTCTGCGATCTCCGGGACTGGTGGGCCCAGGGAGCAGGGAATCTATTTGCTGCACATCACCCTCCTGGTGCTGCCCAGGACACACCACTGCGTGTGGCATGGTGACTGAATGGGTGGCACTGTCTCTCCAGGATAAATATTTCCAGCTTATCTTCTTTTTTTTTTTGGACCAGAGATTGAACTCGGGACCTTTTGCCTGCAAGGCAGGCGGCGAAACTACTGAGCTAAATCCCCAGCCCTCCAGCTTATCTTCTGTCACCAAATGTTTTTCCTCCTCAGCACTCCTAAAACTGCAGCATAGAGATGTGATGACCACAGGTGGCAGGAGCAACACTCAGGTTGTGGCTTTGGAAGTTTACAGAGTAGTAACCCCTCGTATTTGTTGGTGCCAAGTAGCTACCTGCTGAGCCTGCATGCTCTCGGCCCAGCTTCTCTCCCCCATTTTCCACCGCCCATTGGACACCTCCACCAATGCGTTCTTTTGTTTGTTTTTTGGTTTTTTGAGACAGGGTCTCGCTGTGTAGCCCAGGCTGGCCTCAAACTCAGAAGCGATCTGCCTCAGACTCCCGAGTGCTGAGATTACAGGCATGTGCACCACCACACCCAGCTACAATGGTAAATTTTATGTTATGCCTATTTAACCACAATTTAAAATATTTTAAAAAGGCATGTAGTTTTCAATAGGACAGATGAAGGATTAATGTGCACATTACATAAAAAGCTTATTTGCAGTCCATATCTATGATGCTTGACACTAACAGTGCCTCCAAATCTACCTCTCATTGGTGCCAGAAAGGTCTTTCTAACCAGTCCTGGTGGTGCACACCTGTAATCCCAGCACTCAGGAGGCTGAGGCAGGAGGAATGGCGAAAGTTCAAAGCTAGCCCAGGCTACATACTGAGTTCAAGACCAGTCTGAACTGCATAGTGAGACCCTGCCTCAAAACCTAAGAACAACGAAAAAAAAAGGGAAAGAGAAAGGTCTTTCTACAACACACAGCAGATCACGTCATCCCCATGAGGAACAGGGACGGCCAAAAATGCGCCAGGTGAAGATCTAACTCTGACTTTGGCTCTGGCCACTCCTTTGCAGCCATATCCCCCCAACCCTAGTGAGACGCCACACTTCGGCCACAGCGGGAGACGCGCAGGTCTGTGGCCTGTCCCTGTGCCTGTCCCCATGGCATCTTCTCACCATGCACACCTTCCCGATGGCCTGGCTCTGAGCAGCCTTCCAGGCTTCCTTCCGCCCCAGCTGTGCCCTGAGCGCCCAGCACCCCACCCAGATGGGTCCTTCCCCCCCCATCCCCCCAGGAGGCAGTGCAGAGGGCCTGCCCCCGCAGCCCTGTCCACCTAAGTGAACATACAAACAATAAATACAGGTCTGGAAGGACTCGACTTCCTTAGTAATTAAGGAAATGCAGGTTAAAGACCGTGTGTAGTATGTTCCTGATTAACAGCTATTAAGCCAAACAAAAATCCCTAATGCTGGTCAAAGCTAGGGAGCACAGGAATATTCACGCCTGGCCAGTGGCCAGGTAAATTGACCTGAAGCTTCGAAAACACACTTATGTAACACTTAGCAAGAGCCGACTGGTTTTGCCCAGTTCTTTTGCCCAAGAATTTAAATCAGTGAGGCCTGGAGATTCAGCTCAGTGGTTTCACCACCTGCTACGCAAGCGCAAAGACCCAAGTTTGATCCCTGGTACCGGAAAAAAAAGAAAAAGAATTTATATCAGTGAAATTAAAAAAAAATTCTGAATATATTAAGGCAAAGGAGAATTTTTTTTCAAACAATAGAGAACTGAAATCAATCTACTAAGCAATTGTATTTATTTACTTCTTTTGGGGTCTTTTAATTAAGTTTATTGGTACATTTTAGGTATACATTATGATCACATTCATTATTGGGTATTTTTACCTGTACATGATATATCTTGGTTCTTATTTTTTCCCATTCCCCTTCCTTCCCTTCAACCCCTCCACTCCTCCCTATTTACATAAGCTTTGTTTCCATTTTTTCCTTCTTTTTTCATTTTTTTCTTTCCCCTCTTTCCTTATTTTTGTTTTTTTGGTATTTATATATTTCATTTAAAATAATAAGTCAGCATTTTTATGGAGAACAATTTTATTTTCTAAAACAAAAATAAAGGAGTGGTATTATTTTTCATGTTGCAAATCTCTTTCATTGTATGGTTCAATAGGAGATGTCTGCAGTCTCCTATCTGTCTCCATATTCACTGTGCTATGATGGGTTGCATGGCTGGTGAAGTAAATCTGTCTTCACAAGGACATATAATTGAAAAGGGAGGGATATTTGATAGAATTATCAGATAATTGTGCATTTCTTCTTTTAAAAAAAATTTTAAATAACTTGTAAATCTTCTTTGATACTACACTAAAGTTCAACAAGTGGTAGCTCCTTAAAGGACGGTTGCAACATGGAATCTGAAACTATGTCAACTTTTTCACTGGGCATAAATTCTTTGGTCTATTTTGAGATTTGTACTAGTCTTTTATCTATGTATGATTTTGTGACTTCATGTATTGGTCATTTGGAAAATACCGATTCCCTACTTTTATAGTTTTCAAATGTTGACACAGTTTATTTTTGGTTTTCTGAGACAGGGTATTGCTGTGTAGTTCAGCCCAGGCTGGCCTCAAACTCACAGCAATCCTCCGGCCTCACCCTCCCGAGTGCTGGGATTATAGGCACGAGCCACCACCCCCTGGTCCAGGAGCACAGTTTTTATAAATGAACCAAACTGACTTATTTTCCACGGTGCTAGAGCTGAGTGACCCCCGTGTCTCACTGGTACCAGGCAAGCTCTCTCCCATGGGACCCCGTCCCCACCCAGACGCCCTCATTTTCCTAAACCAAACATCTGCAGCTACATAAACCTGTCCTGGAGTGACGGTGCCAGCCGTCACTAGTCGAACAGTACCTGAGAGGAGGGGAGAGGATGAAAGAAAAACACAACCTCTGAGGAAAAGAAAAAGGAGAGAGAGGCAGAGGAGAGACCCCTCTTCCCACTTTATTGCCCTTTATATACCTTTTCCACAACCCCCAACCCCTCCTCTGCATAGAATTCGGCGACTAATTATTTTCCAGGGAAAAGGTCAAATGTATCTTTACAAGTCCGGGAATAACGTTCCTTTGCACTGCAGACATTCGAACTCTTTCTATTTAACCACTCTCGTTACAAGTAACCATCCTTGTTTTTGTGCCAGCTGCATATCCAGGATTCATTATGTTCTCAAGAGACTCAGAGGTCTCTCAAGGTTATTTCAACCTTTCGCTCTCCACACTGGAGTTCTATACGATTTACGGGAGAGGTTTTTGTGTGTGGCAATGAAACATTTAAATTAATGTAGCTTTACAGGTTGTTTTGATATCTAGTAGGACTTATTCTCCCCATTGTTCTTTTTCAAAATTTCCTTGGTTCTCCTTAAAAATTTACCCAGCCGTATCTTCCCCAAAGAATTAAAAGCATCATACCATAGTGATATATGTGTACCCATGTGTATAGCGGCACAGTCTGTAATAGCTAACGCTTGGAAACAGCCCAAGTGCCCATCAACTGGAAACTGGATAAAGAAGATGTGGGGTTTTTTGTAAAATGGAGTACTACTCAGCCACAAAGAATGAGAAACGAGGGCCGGGGATTTAGCTCAGTGGTTTTGCCACCTGTTGCGCAAGCACCAAAAAAAAAAAAGAATGACAAACGAGTCATTTATAGCTAACTGGATGCATATTGAGGCGATACTCTTAAGTGAAATAAATAGAACACACATGTGTAAGTACCAAATTTTTCTAGTGTGAGAAACTGAAAGTGTAAATAAGGATTAAAATGATTAAAATGAATAATTGATAATTTGAAATAGGAAAAGGTCCAAAGGTGTAGGGGTGGTGGGAGGGGAAGGGGAAAGGGAAGAAGGGAAAGGAAAAATTATTAGAAAAGAAAAAAAAATGGAAAGAAAATCTGTGTAAATAGGGAAGGGTGGAGGGGGTGAAGGGCGCACAGGTAATGGGGAAAAAATAAGAACCAAGATCCATCATGTACAGGTACAAGCACCCAGTGATAAATGTAAATGTATTGTATACCTAAAATGTACCAATAAAAGAATTTTTTAAAAAATTACCCAGCCAGATAAACTTTGAGATCAATCCACTTTCATACACGCCTTAAGCATCCTTAATTCCAACCCCCCAAGTCCATCTGTGCATGGTGGTCAGGCCTATAACCCTAGCACCCTGGGAGGCTGAGTCAGGAGGATTGCAAGGTTGAGCCCAGCCAGCCTTGGGATTTTAGCAATTTAATGAGACCCTGTCTCAAAAAAAAAAAAAAAAAGAAAACAAAAGGGCTGACAATGTAGCTCAGTGCAAAGACCTCAGGTTCTATCCCCAGTACACACACACACACCAAAATCCAAGATGTTCCAAAATCTGAAGCTTTCTGATCACCAATGTGAAATTACAAATGGAAAACCTCACTTGGTGGGTCAGGGTGGGAAGGCAGGCTCGCTGTGTAGTTTGTTCAGCGTCCCCAAGGGAAAAAAGACCCTCCCCAGCCATCAGCCTGAGTGTATGTTTCCCAGACCCCCAGCATCCCACACACGGGGTGATGGCTGCATCCGGCCCCACGGGGGACCAAGACCCATAGCACATGCTGCTTTCGGGTTTGTTTGTCTTGGTCGGATTTGTTTTGGTTTACTCTCAGCTCTGTGGTGTAAAGATATGGATGAAAATGTCCAAAAGACCTGCAGACACTCCTGTGGGTTAGGGTGACCAGAAATAGGGAGGATTTATGCCCAGAGCATCCACCTGTTGGAAAGACTGGAGAGCACTGGGAGTGTGAACAATCCTGAGCTGGGTGTGGTGGGACACGCCTGTGATCCCAGCACTTGGGAGGCTGAGGCCGGAGGATCACCATGAGTTCGAGGCCAGCCTGGGCTACATAGTGAGTTAAGGTCAGCCTGGATTAGAGAGGGAGATTCTGTCTCTAAATAAACAAATAAGGGCCCGGGATTTAGCTCAGTGGTTTTGCCGCCTGCTGTGCAACCGCAAGGACCGAGTTCAATCTCCGGTACCAAAAATAAATAAATAAATAAACAGTTGGTAAATAAACAAATCAACCATCCTACAGTAGGGTGCGGTTGGCATGACCAGTGTGTGAGGGAAACAGGATAAACCGTTGATGTTCTGTGTCCAGAGTGATGAACAGAAGTGAATGAGAAATACGAAAGTGCGATGGGCTAAAGCTAAAACTGAGGGTCTCCACGGGGTGCTGCAGGAGTGGAGCTTCAGCGTCACAGTGAATGTGTGCTGCTTACTGCTGCTCTGGTCATGAAACCCATCTGCCACCAGGGACAGCACGGTGAAGGAAGCGGAATATCCCACAGGCAGATTGGAGACATTTAAGAAGGATATGGCCAGACGTTATTAAGTCTTTGGGGCAATAAAGCATCTGCTGATCATGAGACAGTGTTTACTGACAAGTTTGCCACAGTCGATACTGATGAAAACCCAGCACCACAGATCCACGAGGGTGAAACGTCACTGTTTTCCTGCTGTTGACCCTAGCCTCGAAAGGGTAAAGCCCTGGGTTCAACCCCCACAAACAGTTCCATTTCCCTGTGTTTAATTTTATTGATTGATTGATTGATTGATTGGTACCAGGGATCGAACTTGGGTCCTTGCGCTTGTGAGGCAGATGCTGGAACCACTGAGCTAAATCCCCAGCCCCCCTTGTGTTTAATTTTTTCTGCTTCTCCTGGTAGTTCCCAAGGGCTTTGCTGGCCAGGACAGCATGGGGGGTGCCTCTGCACTGGGCCTGTCTTCTTGGAACATCTCCTGATGACAGGAGTGGCAGTGTCGTCACCACCCTTGTCTGGAGACAGGGAGCCAGGCTGAGGGACGGGGCACGGACCTTGTCACTACCGTACCCTGGTGCACAACTTTTGTTGCCTTGCCTCACACCTGGGAGTGGAGGTGGCCGGTCTCGAGCAAACCCTGATCTGAGATGGCCAAAGAAAGTTGCGCCATGAGCTCTTCTGAGCTAAAACCCTCTTGCTGGTGTGTTGTGTGTGTGTGTGTGTGTGTGGTGCCACAGTCTTCCCCCAAAATAAAACTGAGACAGAATCTCACTAAGTTGACCAACTTGGCCTTGAAGTTTTGATCCTCCTGCCTCAGCCTCCTGACTAGTTAGGTGTGCACCACTACATCTAACCACAAATGGAAATTTCTCAGGATTCTGTTATGTTAAGGATGGGGGACCAGGGGTAACTGTTTTGGGTTGGTTTTACATTTTGTACCAGCAGCTGTGCCCATAGCAGAGAAGCGGAACTGGATGCCGATTGCAAGATTTTGTTATTCCTTGACAACTATTCTGCTCATCCTCCACCTAAAATGCTAACAAAAAAATTTTTTTTAAAGATTATGCCATGGACTTTTCCCTAAAAAGACCTCATTATAGCAGGCCAGGGATTTAGCTCAGTGGTGCCACGCCTGCCTTGTAAACACAAGGTTCTGAGTTCCATCCCCGGTACCACACACACACACAAAAGACTATTATTTCAGCACGTGGCTAGGGTCCCCTGAGGTCTATGAAGAGTAAGTTAGAAACACTTCCTTGGGTGGCATTGTGGCACACGTCTGTAATCCCAGCACTCAGGAGGCTGAGGCAGGAGGGTCACCACAAGTTCCAGTCCAGCCTGGGCTACAGAGTGAGTTTAAGGCCAGCCTGAGCTACACAGTGAGACCCTGTCTCAAACAATAGTAACCAAAACACTTTCTTAAACAGCATGCTAGCAACAGTGAAGAGAGGCTCGAGAGAGGCTGCTGAAAGGCGTTTGCCTGAAGAATGTGGTAAGTGCTCTTGCCAGGGCTGGGGACGCTGAGTGAAGACAGCTATGCATGCTTGACACCACCTCTGGCCAAGACTGTGTTCAGAGGTGGTGAGGAATCAGGTCTCGCCTGTAGTGGGTCCTATGTCAAGTGAAAGGATATGACTCGAGCTGCTGTCCCTGGGAGTCATCAGAAATGGGAGCGGCCTAGAGTGAGCCTCCCACTGGGGAACACAGCTCTCGCCTTGTTCACCCGACAGATGGTGAAATGACCATCACGGCTGTAAATCGGGATTGTCCAAGCTGGCATCAAACTCCTGGGGTCGGTGATCCTCCTGCCTCAGCCTACCAGTTATTTATTTATTTATGTATGTATGTATGTATGTATTGGTACCGGGGATCGAACTTGGGTCCTTGGGCTTGTGCAGCAGGCAGCGAAACCACTAGCTAAACCCCCGGCCCTCCACCAGTAATTTAAACCACAGGCCCATACCATCCCACCCAGTTCATGGAAATCATAGTAAGTAAAGTCAGCTGGACATGGTGGCACACACCTGTAAGCCAGGACTCTGGAGGCTGAGGCAGAAAGATTGCCATGAGTTCAAGGCCAGCCTGAACTGCGTAGCGAGACCCTGTCTCAAACAAGCACACAAAAAGTGAACATCTTTACTCTTCATTCATATTCACCAACCATTAACATTTGCCATGTCTGATTATTAATTGCTCTTTTGGACCAGCAATGACATCTGACCGTTGAAGAGAAGGAGGGAAGGTGTGTGGGGTGAGAATAAGGCAAACAGGAGCTCCAGGGTACTATAGGTGACCTTGGTTGCAAAATAGCACGGACACTTGGGAAATGGCTTGGCAGTGTCTTATAAAAGCAGAGACTTATACAAGCACAGACGCGTTTACCAAATGACTCAACGATTCCACTCTTCACATATTTACTCAAGAGCAATGAGAAAATATGCCCACACAAAGACTAATTCGTAAGGATTGAACCTAGGACCTTCACACTGAATTACATTGTCAGCCCTTTTTAAAACTTTTATTTTGAGACAGAATCTTGCTAAGTTGCTCAGGCTGGGCTCAGACTCGCAGCAATCCTCCTGCCTCAGCCTCCCGAGTGCTGGGATCACAGGTGTGCTCCACCACACCCAGCAGGGTTTTTTTTAAAAAAAGATTTAGGGGGACCAGGGATTTAGCTCAGTGGTTCCCTCGTGTGCCTCGCAAGTGCAAGGTCCCTAGTTCGATACCTGGTACCAAAAAAATAAAAATTAAAATTAAAAAAAAAAAGAATTAGGCAAGGCTGTAAGAACTAACCTGAAACACTCTTGATGCCGTGCTACCTGTCTGCATGACACAGGCTTCTCCGCATCTGTGGGAGAGGAGCTAGGGGCCCGGAGGGGTGCTGGGCCTTTTCTGTCCCTTAGAATTAGTCTGAGTGTGTGTATTACCTACTTAAGGAATAAATAACTAAACTAAAATAAAACTAGTATAGAAATAAATTGAACTTAGAACCTTTTTGTTGTTGTTCTTTTTTTATGTCAAGCCTACTATCAACATTTATTAGATGCTATGAGAACACCAAACAAAAAGCTTCCAGGCCAGTCTTAACTACAAAGACAGACCCTGTCTCAAAAAAACAGAAAACATAGCAGGGCAGGGGATGTAGCTCAGTGGCGCTGCGCCTGCCTGGCAAGTCCAGTGTCCTGAGTTTGATCCCCAGTACCACAAAAAAAAAAAAAAAAAAAAAAATCTAAAGTAGAGCTGGGCATAGTGGCACATACTTGCAATCCCGGCACTCTAGGTGGCTGAGGCAGAAGGATCATAAATTTGAGCAATCTGGCCACGTAGTGAGATCCTGTCCCAAAATTAAAAAATTTTTTAAATTAATCAAAAATAATTTATAAAAATGTTTAAAACCCAAACAACAACAACAAAAAAGAAGAACAAAACTAAATATTCCCACATGACAGTTTAGCTCAAATAATTACCCATGTGTACCTTTTGCAACTAATTTGTCTTGGAAGAGTCACCACAAATCTGTATAACTCAAGGTAGATGTTCACGTCTTCTCATCCTCTGGTAGTGCCAGAGGGCAGTGTAGCAACAGGGTGTCCAGCATGGAAACAGGCCTTGTGCCTACTGGCCAGAGTGGACAAACTTCGAAATCTACTGAGCAGCGGCCCTCTTGTAGTCACAGGGACCAGCTAGCTGTAGGCTGCAGGCTGCTCCCAGCCAACCACAAGAAAACCTCAGTGCAGCCCTAAAAGGATTCACCCAGTTCCAAGCAACTCACTGCACATCAGAGAAAAGAACTAGCATTACTTCTAAGAATTCAACACAAGGGCCGGGGATTTAGCTCAGTGGTTCCGGCGCCTGCCTCGAAAGTGCAGGTCCCAAGTTCGATCCCTGGTACCAAAAAAAAAAAAAAGAATTCAACACAATCTAGCAATCAATAACATACAAATTACATCTGGCATTCACTCCAAAACGAAACATCTAGAAAAGCAAGAAAACAGCCCCCTAAGTAGATGAAAATCTGTCAGCAGAGGCCAGTGGTGGACCTCAGGATCCAGAGATCTGGAGTGCCCCCAGCAGGATTACTGCTGCCCCATAGGAGCCAGTGTGTTCCCCAAGAAGAAAGCAAGTATGAAGGAAAGGCACTGTCGCTTGGTGGTCAGGAGGTTGCATCTGTTCAAAACTAGCCTGAGGGGGCCAGGGATTTAGCTCAGTGGTTTCGCTGCCTGCTGCACAAGCGCAAGGACCTGAGTTCGATCCCCAGAACAACAACAACAAAAAAACTAGCCTGAGAGAATTTTCCAGCGGGCACAAGCAAGAGGGCCCAAAGAATCTCAAGTTCTGGGTGCAGTTCGTGGACCGTGTGCCCCATGGCAGGAGACACGCTGAGCCCTGGAAAACTGGGTGCTTTGAGATTTTGTGTGTAAGAGATTCCCACTGGGGACTGGGCATGTGGATTACCAGAGCACGGCAAGCCCTGAAGCACTGCGACAGAGGTCTGAGAACTTTGGAGGGACTGTATCCACAGGTGTGAAGAGAAGAGAACGGGCTCACCAGGATGGTCAAGACAGCCTTAGAGGCAGCTGGGCGTGGGAGTGCACACCTGTGATCCCAGCCATCCCAGAGGCTGAGGCAGGAGGAGCAGATGTTTGAATCCAGCCTGGTCAACTTAATGACTTAATGAGATCCTGTCTCAAAAATAAATTTAAAGAAGGGCTAGGGAAGGGGCTAGGGATTTAGCTCAGTGGTTCCGCCGCCGCCTGCCTCGAAAGTGCAAGATCCCGAGTTCAATCCCCGGTACCAAAAAAAAAAAGCAAAGAAGGGCTGGGGATATAGCTCAGTGTAAAGGTCCTGTGTTCAAACCTCACACTAGAAGGAAAGAAGGAGAGAGAGAGAGGGAGAGAGGGAGGGAGAGAGAGAGAGAGGGAGAGGGAGAGAGAGAAAGCAAAGGTACTTGGTACTGGCTTTGGCAGTGTCTCTCTGGGCTGCACTTACCGAATTTCTGCCCAAATAAGACCTAACTGGAAAATAAGCCCTCACAAGATTTTTCAGGATGCTCATATTAACCCTATCCCAAAATAAACCCCAGTTAAGCTCATCAGCCAGACAGCCACATCCACCCCACTCAGTCCCTCTGTGCCGAGCTCTCAGAGGGGCACAAAAGTTCCACTGACATCAAAGCCAGCATGAAACAGGAGGCAGGAACTTGTGACCGATGCTAGCACCTCCACTGGAAGGCGCGGTCTGGCTGCAGCTGCAAGGCCGGGCTGGGATCCTGTGGCTGACTCTGCAGTGAGGGCCACTCCAGCCACAGAAAAGAGGGAGGAGCCATTGGTGAATAAAGCCTGAAGAATTGTGTTTAAAAAAAAAAAAGGAAAAAATCAATCAAGAGGAAGAAGTCTATAAATTATAATGGTGACATTACAGCCACTGACAGAAACATGGGCTCCATGTTCACAAAAATTGAGGAAAATTTGTCTATGTTGACAACAGAAATGGAAGACATAGGAATGGTCCAAATGAGGTTATACATGCAAATACAGTACCTGAAGGGGAAAACACACTAGATGAGATAAAAGCAAAAGCTAATGAAAAATCAGTGAGCATGAAGATATAACAACACAAACCAACCAAAGAGAGAGAAAAAAGAAAAAAGAATTGAAAAGAGACTCATTTATGTGTGGAACGATATGAAGCCTATGGATGCACTCACACGTGAAATAGGATCTCAAAAAGAAAGGTGATGGCTGGGAAGAGGTTTAAAAAATATTTAAAGGGAGCCAGGCATGGTGGTGCACCCCTGTAATCCCAGCACTCAGGAGGCTGAGGCAGGAGGATCGCTGTGAGTTCAAGGCCAGCCTGGGCTACACAGCAAGACCCTGTCTCAAACAAACAAACAAACAACAACAAAAATCGAAAGGAAAAAAAGACACAAAATTTCCAAATTTGCTGAAAGCTATGAATGCACAAATCAATGAAGCCAAGGGAAAATCATCAAATCACTTTATGATGAAATTGCTAAAATCAGTGATAAAAAGGAAATATCCAAATTACCCAGAAAAGAAGACATTTTACAGAAGAATAAATATAAAAATATCTTTAGAGCAGGGCTGGGGATTTAGCTCAGCAGTTCCACCATCTGCCTCGAAAGTGCAAGGTCCCAAGTTCGATCCCCGGTACCAAAAAAAATATATCTTTAGAGCACTGACCAACAAAAGCCAGCCTGGTGACTTAAAACTCCTTAGCTGGCAAAATTATTATGGAAAAACAAAGGCACATTCCTCAAAAAGTTAAGGAGAGAATTGCCATGTGAAAACTGGGTGATAAATGCCCATCAACCAATGAATGGATAAAGAAGATACGGTCCTTTTATACAATGGAATACTACTCTGCCATAAAGAAGGATAGGCTTGGGCCGGGGATTTAGCTCAGTGGCTCCACCACCTGCCTTGCAAGCACAAGGACCAGAGTTCGATCCCTGGTACAAAAAAAAAAAAAAGAAGGATAAGCTTAAGGCATTTCTAGTTAAACAGATGCACCTTAAGAGTATACTCTTAGGTGAAATAAATCAGACACACATGTTTAAATACCACATTGTTTCTTTGGTGTGAGGAAACTGAAAATGGAAACAAGGACTAAAATGTGTAATAGACAGCTGGGTGTGGTGGCACACGCCTGTGATCCCAGCACTCAGGTGGCTGAGGCAGGAGAGTCACCTTGAGTTCGAGGCCAGCCTGGACTCCATGGTGACTTCAAGGCCAACATGAACTACATAGTAAGACCCTGTCTCAAAAAAACACAAAACAGAGAGAGAGGGAGAGGGAGAGAGAGAGAGGGAGAGGGAGAGAGAGAGAGAGGGAGAATGCAGAAACAACCCCGACTCATTCATCCATCTAATCTTTGACAAAGGGGCCAAAGATAGAGGAAAAGACAGCCTCTGTAGTAAATGGTGCTGGGGGATGGGAATGCAGCTCAGTGGCACAGCACCTGCTTGGCAAGCTTGAGGTCCTGAGTTCGATCCCCAGTACCAAAAAAAAAAGGTGCTGGGAAAACTGCCTAGACCCGTATCTTTCACCATGCACTAAAATAAAATTAAAATGGAACAAAGTCTAAATATTAAAAAAGAAACACTTACTGGAAGAGACAGCAGGTAAAAATCTTGAAGACATCGGCACAGGCAAGGACTTTCTGAATAGAATCTCAGTTGCACAAGAAATAGCATCAAGAATCAACAAATGGGATATCAAATTTAAAAGCTTCTGCATAGCAAAGGAAACAGGCAGCACAGTGAAGCCTACTCCTGGGACAGAGAACTAATACCTAGAATGTTAGAGATATCAAGTTTAAGGAAAAGAAGACATTTTACTGCACTTTATGGAAAGGGCGGAAGGAGGTGATGGTAGCTCCCCTGATAAGAAAGCCAAGTTAGGGGCTCCGGAAAGATGCCCCTTTGTTCCAGCCCTTTTTATCAGTGTGGCAGAAAGACCTCCCATTTGTTACAATCTGATTGGGTATTTCAGCCCCTACAACCCCTGATTTGGGTATCATCCTCTGCCAGCTACCTGCAAATTCCTAGGTGAGCTTTATCTGGCTTTCCTTTGTCCTGTCAAAGTCTTATCTCTAAAATTTATGGTGGCCTCCCATGCAAGGTGGAGTTAGCAATTAAGGGGCTACTGCACTAATACGGTGGCCCTAGAGTGAATAATAATTATGTATATATAAATATTTATATACTGAATAAGAGCTTTCTTTTAAATGACCACTCCTTGTTTCCTGTGGACTTATTAGAGGCAGGTACGGTTACCGGCTTCCCCTCACGTCTGCCTGGCCCTCTCCTCTTACCCTGTTCATTGCTTTCTCCACTGTGGCTTTAATTCTTTCTAGTCAAGATTGGCCAGAAAGCCCAATGAGGCCTTTCCCTATTTACAGACCCCTCTTTCCTACGTGAAGAACTCAAACAGACAACTAGACTTGTCCCCCCAAATAAAAGATCCAATCAAAATACAGGCCACTGAAATGAAGACCAATGACTGAACCGAAATGAACGAGAGCAAATGACCAATAAGTACATGAAAAAATGTCCAACATCTCTGGCCATTAGAGAAACGCAGATTAAAGCAACACTGAGTTTGCATCTCACCCCAGAAAGAATGGCATCATCAAGGAATCAAATAATAAACGCTGGTGAGGGTGTGGGGCTTCTACACTGGTGGGAGGGTAAATCAGTACACCTATAGAAATTCCACTTGACCCAGCTACCCCCCCTCTAGGAGTCGTTACCGCGTTGCATGCACACCCGAGTTCGCCTGGGAAGCGGCCCCTGTTCATCCGCAGATGATGGACACAGTGGGTGTTACACACAACAGAGCAACACTGTGGGCCCGGCCACCGGCCATTGGGAAGGATGAACGAGTCATCTGTAGGGAAATGGATGCATTCTGAAACCACAATGTTAAACGGAATAAATCAAACACATGAGCTTAAATATCACATGGTCTCTCTTACACGAGGAACCCACAGTAAAACTGAAAGAGCAAAACACAAGACGGGTCACATGGGGAGACCCAGAGACGGAGCGGGGCGACAGGAGAAGTGAAAAGAATGAAGATCATCAGGTGCCTGCCCCAACTCCCCAACTCCCACGACAATGCAACAGTGCTGCAAACACGGAGTAATACAAATCTTTAAAAATAATATGAAAAAGGGCCGGGGATTTAGCTCAGTGGTTCCGGCGCCTACCTCGCAAGCGCAAGGTCCCGAGTTCGATCCCCGGTACCAAAATAATAATAATAATAATAATAATATGAAAAAGCACACAAACAGAAAAAAAATCAAATATCAGTATCCATCAGTGCAAGATACCGTGAGGGATAGACAGAAGTCATTCTCACGCGTGCGCAGACGCAGGCAGCGGAAACAACAGGCCCCAGACACAGCTAGGGGAGCGCGAGCTCTGACGTCACCGCGCGGAGGAGGGGCTAGACCGCGCCTGCGCAGTACTTCAACCCTCCCACCTCTGCTGAGGTGGGGGTTTTTTTGGTTTTTTTGGTACCGGGGATCGAACTCGTGTCTTTGGGCTTGCAAGGCAGGCGACAGAACCACTGGGCTAAATCCTCGGCTCTCTGCTGAGGTGTTAATAGAGTAATTGGAAGTGCGTGCGACTTTGGTGACTGTTCTAGCAGGTTTGTCCCTTCCCATCCTGGGGAAAGTTCCTTGCTGCGTTTGGGGGCGGGCAGATCCCTCAGTGGGTTGGGTCTTGGTGATCCTGATTTCTTGGCCCTGGCTGCTTGATATCTGACCACAGAGTCTTGAGAGCTGAGCCTCTTGACTCTTGAGGTGTTATCCTAATTTTGTAGCTTTGAAGACTGGTCTGTTTTGTTTCTTTTGTTGTTGTTGTTTTTTGATTTTTTGGTACCAGGGATCGAACTCGGGACCTTGTGCTTTAGAGGCAGGCAGCGGAACCACTGAGCTAAATCCCCGGCCCTGTTTCGTTTGTTTTTTGAGACAGAGACTTGCTATGTGGTTCAGGTTGGCCTTGAACTCACTATACAGCCCAGAAACTCACGGTGATCCTCCTGCCTCAGCCTCCCAAGTGCTGGATTACAGACGTGCGCCCATGCCCAGCTGGTCGACTTTTTTTTTTTTCTTTTGGTACCAGGGATCGAACTCAGGTCCTTGGGCTTGCGGGGCAGGCGGCGGAACCACTGAGCTAAATCCCAGGCCCTTGGTCTACGTTTTTAAGTCCCAACTCCCTGGTATGTTTGTTAGGCCCATGGAACTGAATATCAATATTTTTTTTTTTTTTGTACCGGGGATCTAACTTGAGTCCTTGTGCTTGTGCAGCAGGCGGCGAAACCACTGAGCTAAATCCCCGGCCCTGAATATCAATATTTAATACTTATCAAATAAGGACATTAAATCTGGTCAAGACTCAATTTGTAAGAAAGAAAAGTTTAGCCAGGCACAGTGGTGTGTAGCTATACTCCCAGCTGGTTGGGAGATGGAGGCAGGCAGAGGAGCAAAATCCTGAGCCTATGATACCACCTACTTGGGAGCCTGAGGCAGAAGGATTACAAATTCAAGCCGGCCTGGGCAACATTACAAGATCCAATCTCAAAAAAAAAAAAAAAGTTTTTGTTATTGTGTTTATTTTTTGTTTGTTTAAAAAAAAATTCAAAATACAGAGTTTAAACCAGGTGTGATGGTGCACACCTCTAATCCCAGCACTTGGGAGGCTGAGGCAGGAGGATCGCTCTGAGTTCGAGGCCAGCCTGGGCAACATAGTGAGTTCAAGGTTAACCTGAACTACATAGTGAGACCCTGTCCCAAAAAAACAAAGGAAAAAAAAAATTTTACTGAGTGCATATTGTTTTCACAGCATTGTAAATTCAAAACCTCAAAAGTCAGGCCGGGGATTTAGCTCAGTGGTTCCAGGGCCTGCCTTGCAAGGGCAAGGTCCTGAGTTTGATTCCCGGTACCAAAAAAAAAAAGAAATCACCAGCTCCTAAAACCTCAAAAATCAAACCATCATAAGAACTGTCTGGATGTCCTCATACATTGTGTGCCCCAAGCCACCAACTAATTATTATTATTATTATTTTTTGGTACTGAGGATCGAACTTGGGTCCTTGCGCTTGCGCAGCAGGCATTGAAACCGCTGAGCTAAATCCCCAGCCCAATTCTCTTAAATGCACTAATGCCCCAGGTGTGATGGTGCACACCTGTAATCCCAGGACTCAGGAGGCTGAGGCAGGAGGATTGCCACGAGTTTGAGGCCAGCCTGGGATACATATGAGTTCAAGGCCAGCCTGCACTACATAGTGAGACCCTGCTTCAAAAAATAAAAATAAAATACAAATAAATGCATTACGGGGTTGAGGTTGTAGCTAGTGGCACTGTGCCTCCCTGGCAAATGCAAGGTCCTGAGTTCAATTCCCAGTACCAAAGATATAAATAAATGTATTAGTACCCCCCTCCCTCTTGGGCTATTTGAGACTGGACTATGTAGTTCAGGCTGGCCTCAAACTGATCCAACTGCCTCAGCTCCCCAAAGGCCAGGATTACAAGTGTCTGCCACCATGCCCAGCTGATGTATTGGTCTCTTAAATCACACAGAAGACAAAAAGTCAAAGTGCAAACTGCTGTGATGCTTGTATGATTACCATTGTATCGCTACTTCCCGCGGCTTTGGATCGTTGTCCAGCGCATTTTGTCCTCTACTGTTCCTTTGAGCATTTCTGCTAGGGCAAGCAAGTGGCAGTGAGCGTCCCTGGGTTTTATCTGGGAACATGTTCACTTCTGCCATTTTGTTTTGTTTTGTTTGTGGTACCTGGGATCAAACTCAGGACCTTGCACTTGCTAGGCAGGTGCAGCACCACTGAGTTACATCCCCGGCTGGGTTTTTTCTTTTAGCAGTACTGGGGAGTGAACCCAAGACCTTTACGCTGGGCTACAGCCCAACCCTATTCATTTTTTTTATATTGAGACAAGATCTCAAGTTGCCACATTGCCTAGGCTGGCCTTGAACTTTCAATTCTCCTCCCTTCGCCTCCAAAGTAGCGAGGATTATAGAGTTCACCACACTTAGCTTTCTCCCACATCTGAAGAATTGTTTTGCCACATATAGGATTCTTAGCTGACAGGTTTATTTTAGCACTTTGAATGTATCAGTCCAGTGCCTTCTGTCCTCCAAAGTGTCTAATAAGAAATCTTACAATTATATTGAGAATCTTTTGGGATGTTGCTTCTCTCTTGATGTTTTCAAGATTCTTATTTAGACAGTTTGTTTAGGCTTTTTGAGACAGGGTCTCTGCTATGTAGCCCAGGCTGGCCTTGAACTTTCAGTGATCTTCTTGCCTCAGCCTCCTGAGAGCTAGGATTACAGGAGTGTGCCACCACAACTGGCATTTCTTCTTTTATTCATTTTTAAAATGGCTTTACTGATATGTGCACTTTTTTTTTCACATCTCTTTTTAGTTGTGTGAGCTTTTTTTTTTGGTACTGGGGATCGAACTCAGGACCTTGCACTTTCAAGGCAGGCGCCGGAACCACTGAGCTACATCCCCAGCCCTCAGCTGTTTTTTTTTTTTTTTTTGAGAAAGGATCTTGCTATGAAGTTCAGCAACTCACAGCAATCCTCCTGCCTCAGCCTCCTGAATGCCGGGATTATAGACATCATCAGGCCTGGCTCTCTTTGGGCTGCTTTTAAGGCAGTCTGTTTATCTATGTGTTTATTTTGCAGTACGGGGGACACACTGAGGTTCTGGTGCAGGCTAAGCCAGCACCCTACCACCAAGCTACATTCCCAGCCCTTTTTAAATTTTGAGACAAGACCTTATTACGTTTCCCACTGGCCTTGAATTCTCAGTCTTCCTGCCTCTGCTGCCCAGGCTGAGCAGGTGTGTGCCAGAATACCCAGAGGCATAGTCATCTTAGCCTTTGCTGCCTTCAGGTCTTTGTAGGGAGTATATATATTTTTTATTTTCCTTTGAGTGGGCCTTTCTTTCCTGCTTCTGTGTATGACTTATGATTTTTGATTTTGTTGAAAACTGGACATTTGAAACTAATAATGTGAGTGTGGTAGCACATGCTTGTAATCCCAGCACTCAGGAGGCTGAGGCAGGAAGATCACCGTGAATTTGAGGGTAGCCTGGGCTGCATAGTCTCTGTCTCAAGAAAAGAAAGTAAGGGCCGGGGATTTAGCCGCCTGCTGTACAAGCGCAAGGTCCCAAGTTCGATCCCCGGTACCAAAAAAAAAAAAAAAAGAAAGTAATGTGGTAGCTCTTGGAATCAGATCCTCTGCTCCTCCAGGGTTCTTTTGTGTTTATTTTTTCGCATTATTAAACCAGATGTGGTGGCTTACACCTATGATCCCAGCACCTGGGAGGCTGCATGAAGTAGAGGATCATGAATTCCCCGCCAAGGTAGTGAGGCGCTGTCAGCAGGAGGGCGCCAGAAAGCTGCAGTTTAGCCAGGTTCAGGGGCAGCTGCTTGAGCTTGAGCTTGAGAGCTGGTGGGTGACAGTGAGATTCCCGTCTACAAGTGCTGCAGGTCACCTGTGCCAGGGGTCAGCCTGGGGTCTTCTCGGGCCTTTCATGATCCTGGTTATGCACAGTCAGTTTCTAATTTTCCATTAATGTGCAGCTGTTTTTTTAATGTTCTTGCATTTAGCGTTTCGTTTCGTTGTTTTTTGAGACAGGGTCTCACAGTGTAGTCCAGGCTGGCTTTGAACTGGACTCCAACTTTCGGTCCTCCTGCCTCAGCCTCCGAAGTTCTAGACTACAGGCTGTACCACTGTGCCTGGCTAACATTTCTGTATTTAATATCAGGCTCCCGGAAGGGGAAAGAGAAAAGTGAAAGGGGTGGGAAAGGCAGAGCCTCCTAAGTCCCCTGGAAGTCTCTTCGGGCGAGCCAGAGGGGGTGCAAGCAGGAGTGGAGGGGGGAGCGTGGACGCCTCTCCGTGCCCCGTGGGCCGATGGAGCAAGCAGCCGCCTGAGCGGAGCTGCCCCCGAGCCTGCTTCTGCAGGCGGGGTCACTCCTGCAGGCCGGGTGCAGGCTCCACACGAGAGGCACGGCTACACTTGAACCCAGGGCCAGGGCTGGTGGGGCTGTGGTGGAGCACTGCCTGGCAGTGAGGCCCTAGGCTCCGCCCAACGTGCACACTCACCATGGACAGTCCCTCTGGTCTTTACCATCATACTCTGCTGTCTTCCACGGAGCAGGATGCGAACGTGAAAGCGGAGACCTGACTGTCGAGGGCACCGGGCCGCGCTCAGGCTCACGTCGCTGCCCCCGCCCCGAGCCAAGCCGCCCGGGGGCGCAGGGGACCAGAGACCACGGGGCTCTCTGCGCGACTCCAGAACCCAGCAGCCTCCGCTGAGGGCGTGGCCCTGCTCCACTCCGGGCGGCGTGGACAGGGTCGCCACCTGCCCGCCGGTCCCGGAACTGCAGACGCCTTAGCCGGCTCTGGAGGGGCCTGGAGGGGCCTGGAGGGGCCTGAAAACCTAAGGGACAGCAATTTTGTTTTCCTGGCAACCACACTGGCACCAAGGGTGATTCACGGTATCGATCTCCTATGTAGTCAAATGGCTGAAATACAGTCCTAACTGCTCACAGGGAAATAAAAGGTCACTGCAAGGCGTGGTGATACACGCCTGTGATCCCAGCACTCGAGGCTGAGGCAGGATGGCTGCAAAGTTCGAGGTTAGCCTGGGCTACATAGTGAGTTCAAGGTCAGCTTGGACTACACAGCCAGGCCTTATCTAAAAAAACAAAAAAAGGAAGTCACTGCCACCCACAGAACCACAGACTTGGCATCATCCTCTGCCCACACACACCAGCTTGATCTATTCTAAGGCTCTCTTCTCCCACCGAGAAATACTGCCTCTCCCTTGCACGCTACGTGCCCTTCTTACACCTGGCAAAGTGCTACTCTTCAGGATGGTTGGCCAAGGTCACCAAGACTTCCTTGCTTCCATCTTGAGTGGGGGGAGCGCTGCTCTGGTCCTCAGGACAGGAGGCAGCATGGTGAACAGAAGCCATTCATTGCCTGGGTCCCCTTGCAGAACCTGCAGCTCTCAAGTTCTGTTACTGGCACACAGCAGGCCCTCAAAATATACAGCCCAGAGAGCTGGGCTCCATGGGTTGCGCCTGGGCTCTCTGTACTCGGAAGGCTGAGACAGGAGAGGACTGAAAGTTCAAGACCAGCCTGAACTACGCAGCAAGCCCATCTCACAATACATTAAAAACTGAAGGCAGGGCCAGGGATTTAGCTCAGTGGTCCTGGTGCTTGCCTTACAAGTGCAGGGTCCCAAGTTCGATCCCCGGTACCAAAAAAAAAACAACAAAAAAAAAACCTGAATGCAGGGGGCCAGGAATGTAGCTCAGTAGTTCTGCCGCCTGCCTCACAAGCACAAAGTCCTGAGATCAATTCCTAATTACAAAAAAAAAAAAAAAATTGAATGCAGGGGGCTCTGTGCTCAGATGTGAGGCCTGGCTTCCTGTCTCAATTCACCCCTAAGTTGCAGATTTGTCAACCTTAGGCCAATCACGGGGCACTCTGGGCTTTCAGAGCAGTTCTCAGGCAGGCGCACTGTGCACTCGTGGGGTTGCTTGGCAACAGGTGCGGCAGTGTATGGTGCTCACACTCGGGATGTGGCATTCAGTGCGCATCATCCTACAACAGCACTGTCCTGCAGTGTAGTCAGGTGGGCAGAATAAAGCACCAACTCCTGACCAGGTATAAAAGGTAGATGACAGATCCTCAGGCCCTGGGCTGTTCCCCCCACCACAAAAACTAAATGAAAAAAATCACTTAACTGAGCAAACCGCATTGACAATGCTTGCAAGTGCCCGGGACTGTGCCAAGTGCTGCCGGTGCATCAGCTCCGAGCTGGGCCACACCCTGCACAAGAGCAAATTTGTCACAGTGTGGGCCGTGTCCCCTGAAAGCTCATGTATTCAGAGGTGGGGCTTCCGGATTGTGGGGCGCCAGCCCTGAGACTGCTCCACTGACAAGGGCACAGCTGAGAGTGTGAGGCCTCAGCCCTCGGCGGTGTGACCCAGAAGGGTGTCTCCCTGGCCCCTCCTGCTCAATCGAACCTCTCTGCCTTGGAAACAGCTGATTGTGGATCAATTGCCTTGAAAATGCAAGTCAAAATAAACCTCTTTAAAACCTCACTGAGCTAAATCCCTGGCCCTGCAAGTTCAAGTCCTACCTGTGCAACTTAGTGAGAGCATGTCTCAAACTAAAACATTCAAAGACCCAAGGTTTACTCAATACAAGAAAAAAGATGACAAGATAACTCAGGGAGGCTGAGGCAGGAGGATCACAAGTTTGAATCCAGAGTGAGCAACTTAGTTGCATCACACACACACACACACACACACACACACACACACACACACACACACACACTATGGTTTTACCAAAATAAAAGGACCTCTCCCCCCCCCAAAAAAAGTACTGTTTTCATTTATTCAATTAGCAGATGAATTTGGGAAGTAGTGCTGGCCAAAGGACAGGCAAAGAGGCCCTTCTGTAAATTGTTGCTGGAATTACAAATGAGTCAAAGCTTTAGGCCATAGTGACCAAAATGTTAACCGGGCCTGTTAACCGGTGGGAGGAGCCCTGAACAGTTTAAAGCCCCTCGCAGGTCTCGGGAAAGGCAGGCTGCAGGCGGACAGCGCCACTGTTCTGGGACCCGAGCACTTCAGGTTTGGTGTTTGATGGGGCAGGAGGAGTGTCCTGGAAGGCACCTCCCAAGCCACAGAGGGGTGAATGAGCACCCTCCGCACAGGGACAGAGCAGGCGCCCCTCAGTGGGGCCAGGGAACAAGGACATGTGGAAACGAAGGCATGGCGAGACGCGCTTCTCTGTGCTGGGCCAGAACCCAGGGCCTGTGTGCTAGGGCAGCGTGGTAAACTGAGCAACACCATAGCCCAAAATCCACTTCCTTCCACACTGCAGGACAAGCAGCTTTCATGGTCCTTGGCACTCACCAGGGAGTGAGACTGAGCAGACTGGGGATGGGTTCCTGGTTTCCCAGATGATGCTCACATTTGGCTGGTGTCACTTACCCTCCATTTAAACCAGGGGTCAGCCAGGCCGGGCATGTAGCTCAGTGGTTCTGCTGCCTGCCTCGCAAGTGCAAGGTCCCGAATTCGATCCCCGGTACAAAAAAATAAATAAACCAGGGCTCAGCAAACTTTTTTGTTGTTTGAGACCATCTCATTATATAGACCAGGCTGGCTTCGAATCGCACTGACCCTCCTGCCTCAGCCACCCAAGTGCTGGGATGATAGGTGTGTACACCACCCACCTTTTTTTTTGGTACCAGGGATCAAACTCAGGTCCTTGGGCTTGTGGGGTAGGCGAAGCCACTGAGCTAAATCCCTGGACCCTAGCAAACCATTTCTAAAAGGCCCACACCATTAGGCATTTTAGTTTTTTGTTTGTTTGGGGTTTTTTGGTACTGGGGATTGAACTCGGGTCCTTGGGCTTGCAAGGCAGGCAGTGGAACCATTGAGCTAAATTCCCAGCTTAGGCATGTTAGTTTTTGTAGGTCATTTCCAAGATTTGTCTTTTTCTCTCCTTGCTGAGACAAAATACCTGACACCCAAAGTTGAAGGGGAGGCCAGGGATTTAGCTCAGTGATGCTGCCGGCAGCCTCACAACCACAAGGTCCTAAGTTCGATCCCCAGTACCAAAGTTGAAGGGCAACAGGTTTGTTTGGCTCACAGTTTGTAGAGGTTCAGTCCGTAGTCGGCTGGCTCCGAGGCAGGGTGGTTTGGCAGAGAAGAAAGTTTATGGTGGCCAGAAGGTAGCAAAGCAACAAGGGACTTTAACAGTCTCCCCGCCCCTTGTATTCTACCCAGACTATGGGATCAGGGCGGGGCCAAGCCAGTCACTCCCTAGTAGTGGTTTAGTAATCACAAGCGCTTAATCCCAGCATCACATTCCAGATTCAGCTACCTGTGACCCCAAGGTTTTGGGGGACATCTAGACCCAAACTGTCACAGTCATATACAGTATTCTTTTGTAAAGCACCTTTATAAATGTAAAAACCACCTGCATGGAGGTGCACACCTGCAAGCCCAGCACTCTGGAGGCTGAGGGAGGAGGTTCCCAAGTGTGAACCCAGCCTGCGCAACTTAGCAAGACAGTCTCAGAATTAAAAAAGCAAAACCCACTCTTGGTGCCTCCATCAGTGAACAGCTGGGATAAAGGGAGGTGTGGCCAAGGACAGCAAGGACTCCAGGTCTGGAGCCTGCCCTCCTGGTCTCTGAGCAAGGGGAGGGGTGGATGCGCTCACAGCAGAAAGACGTTGAGTCGGTTACAGACCGGACAGTTTATTATTCTGTAGCAACACAGAACTTTTTCCATGCAGACTCAAATAACCATGTCAGCATGAATAATGGATGTTCTTCCTAGTTACACAGAAAACCAAGTTTTAACACATTCTTGCAAAGAGAGGCCACATTAAGACCTCCACCTTAGCACGAACCCTGGGGCACACTCCCAGGACAGGGCCGGCCCATCCTCCAGACAGCGTGGCCGGCAGCTTCTCCTGGAACCTGCCCAGCCTGGAATCGTCTCTGCTCACTGCTTCCGGGTTCTGCGCAGTGCCGGGGACTGAGCAAGAGCCCTGTGCATGCTAGGCAAGCACGCTACACTGATCTACACCCCGGCCCTGCTCACAGGTTATTTGGAGCTTCAGTGGTAAGATAACAGAGGGGCGGCAGGGCATTCAGTCTGAGCAACAACAACAATCCCGGCAGGGTGCGGCCTCGCCCAGCTCCCAGCCGGAAGTTCTTTCCCTCTCCAGCTCCATCAGCACGGACAGAGGTCACCTATGAATTCACCCCAGCAACCAGTTACTTTGGTGAGAACTGAGGTCTTTTAATCAGTTTCTTTCCTCCCACCTCTTGATTAGTGATTTCCAACTACGTAGGAATAGAATTAACTCTGGGTCTCCATTGTTACCAAGACAGAAATACCAAGTAAAAAGTATTTCTCACATAAAATTAGTACTATTTTGTTCTCAACGATGTAAAAACAGGGGAAGAGGCAGTCTTCAGCTTAGTGCGAGACTGTAAGGGCCAAGCTGTCAAAAAATGCCTTTGAACAGTACAAAAGATTGCTTTTAAATTAACACCAAGTGTATTGCAAACATATGTAAGAATGATAAAATTACAGAAAACAAGACTGACCCATCCCATTCATACCATACTGCAGTTCTGCCTCCAACAAAATCGTGAATTTCATCCCCAAAAGTTGGTCACTTCTCTGCTGGCTGGAAGCTTTCGCCGCAGACCCTGTGGGTGTGACCAAGGCAGCCAGCACATGTGCACAGGCACAGGCACAGGAGCCATTTCCTAGCCGGCCACCAGGGCTTCTCGCTGGCAGAGGCTCTGATTATGAAGTCACACATGTGGTTCTTGGCTTTGTCTTGAGCAATTGCTAAGAGTTTATCTGTGGGAAACCAACTTTGAAAGTCGCAACAGAAATCAATGAAAAATCTTTTAATATAAAATATACACATTTCGCAGTATGAGGACTTCCACAGAACAAAGAAACTAAAATGTATTTTCTTAAAAAACAACACTCTTCTTACCTTGTCCCTGATATTCAACATTCAAAAAACAAATCTGTACAAAACTAGGACACAGAAAAGGACCGGAGATGACGCTGCTGTAGTCTTGGGACCAACTTGCAAAGACCCTGTCCGCCAGAGCAGAGGGCCCAGGTCCACTCAGGGGGCAGCCACCCGTTGCCCTTGTTTTGCCAAGGGTGCCCGCCCCTGTCACTCGCTGTCAAACTTGATGGAATTGACCTGGACAGAAATGGAGCCTCCTCGGTAGCTGCCTCGCTTCTTCTTGGTTTTCTCGTGCCTGAAGGACTTGCCTTTGGTGAACTTCAGAACCTGATTGGCCCGTTCCCCCCAGTCTCCGGCTGCACCTTTCTAGTAAGCAGAGGCAATTAATGCTCACAGGACAATGCCGGGCCCTGTCCCCTTGTCTTCCCACTCCCTGCTCCAGGCAACTGGAGCCCAGCTAGCTTCCTACCAACCCCAATGAGGAGCCGACTTTGTTCCTCCCACTCTTGCCTCAAGAATAGACTCTGTCTCTCCTCACCTTGGCATCGAAGGAGTTGTCTGCCACTCGGGAATCCACCTCAATTTCCTCCTCCCTGACCCTCCGAAATGGGGAAGATGCTCTTTTTTCTCCCTGGAGAATGAAGCAGGACATTAATGATGGAGTGGTCACTGAACAGCGCTCCCCAGTGACAGGCATGCTGTGCAGGCCAGGCCAGGCCAAGCTGTGAAGGTGATCTGGATCTTTCTTCCTAGCTTTGAAGGTCTGGCTCCTAAGAAAATGAGACAACGTACTTTCTTCCTTTTTGGAAATGTGTTGGGAGTCTGCAGCTTCATCTTCTTGATTTGAGGAGTCTCTGCCTCTTTGACTGCCTCATTCTGCTTCCGCTTCTTTCCAGAACCTTCAAAACAAAAGCCACACTCATGAGGCCAGGTGGCTGTTTTTCCCCTCCGGTTCCCAGAGGGTCAGCGACGGGGAGCCGGGCCCGGGCCTCTTCTCCCACCCACCTGGACCTGGGGGCAGAGACCAGATTCTCTAGACACAGACCTGGTTTGGTGGAGGCCACTGCTGCCTTTTTGTTCCCTGCCGCTCCCTCCTCCTTGCTGTCCCCGCCAGCCTTCCCATTCTGAGCAGTCAGTGCTGAGGTGCCATTGGCCTTGGGAGCTTGGGACCGTGGAGTGGGCTTGCCCTTGGGTCTCTCCTCTTCCTCACTGGAATCATCCGAGGAAGAACTGCTGCTGCTCTCAGCCTTGGCTTTCTTGGTAGAGGCTGCCTTTGAGCAGGCTGCCCCTCCGGCCACCTTTGCAGGCTTCTTTTTCACTGGGGACTTGGATATCTTCTCTGCCTCCTCTTCACTGCTGGAGCTGTCGGAGTCGGAGCTGCTGCCCTGTGCAGCCTGTCTGGCAGGCAGAGACAGTGTGGCTTTGGCGGTCACCTTAGGCTTCAGGGTGGCCGTGGTCTTCTGTGTCTCCTCCTCTGCACTGGAACTGCTCTCTTCCTCACTCGAGCTACTATCAGCCTTCCTGCTCAGAGGCTTCTGTCCACTGCCTGCAAGCTCCCTGGGATTGGCGGCTGCAGGCTTGGCTGCAGCTTGCTTAGGAGTGGTGGCTGGCTGACTTAAGGACTTCTTAGCACTACTGGCTGGCTTGGTTGGAGCTTCATCCTCGGAGCTGTCAGAGTCTAGACAGAGGGGACAGAATAAGCAGCTCCTCGAACCAGATTTCAGGGGAGCCCTCTAGCACTCCCCAAGGCCTCCGCAGGCTCACCTGAACTGTCTGAAGTGCTCTCCTCTGCCTTCTTTGCTGGAACTGGTTTGGCGGCTGCTTTGGAGATGGCTGCTTTAGCTGGGGGTTTCTTCTCTTCCTCAGAGCTGGAATCTGGGGAGAACCTGTGGCATTATGCTAGGTCCAGAGGCCCGACCCAACCAGGAGGGCAACGGGAAGAACGCAGGCAGCCAGCACCTTGGCCCAGCCCAGTGCATCCGAAAGTGACACAGGCACAGAGGCTCTCTCGTCCTTGTTCTTTATGCTCCCAGGCCCACCCTGGTGGGTAGCTGAGCTTGCTTACTTACCAGACTCATCGCTGCTGTCTTCACTGCTTTCCTTGGGATGTTTCTTCTCCACAGCTTTCTTAGAAGATTGGGCTCCCAGAGGCTTCTTTGGTGGGGGCACAGAACTGTAGGGACCTGTTTAAACAGGACAGTCTGGTGGCTTAAAATGTGTACACAAGCACTAGGATGTGGCTGAAGCACAGTGCTTGCCTAAGGACCTGAGCCTGACCCCCTGCACTACAAAACAAAAGAACACACTCAAAAATTCTGATACTGCCTCTCTTAAAGATGGTGCGTAATTCTTTTTCCCTCGAATGTAGGTCGAGGAACAGAACCTGGCTAAGGGGACGGTGTGTCACTTCTGAGCCTAAGCCACACAGCATCACGGCTGCCCTGGCTTCCCGGGGCCCCGGCTCTGGAAGAGGACAGGGGTCTCAGCATGTGTGCTCAGCAGCCCCACTGAGAGCTCCAAGTCCTGACTGCACCTGGGCCCGGCGCCACACCATCTCATTCCACGCCCAATTACCTGATTTTTTCTTCACGGGCTTTTTCCGCCCCTCCTCCTCACTGGAGGACTCTTCACTACTAGAACTCTTCTGAGCTGAAATGACAGCTGCTTTTACAGAGGCCTTGGCCACAGCCTGCTTTTTAGGTGTAGTCTGCAGAGAAAATCAGTTATCAGAGAAAAACACCGATGCAAACAGTGTGGACTGGAAACTGAGACACCCATCCCATCAGTTTCCCTGACAGACCTTCTTGGGGACAGCTGCTGCCATCTCCTCCTCGGAATCTTCACTGCTACTGCTGCTACTGCTGCTGCTGCTGCTGCTGCTGCTGCTGGCGGCTTTGCCATTGGCCACCTTAGGTGATGTTTGAGCTGGTGTACCTAAGGAGAGAAGGTATATTTTAACGGAGGAGCAGCCATGAAGGAGAGCGCTATGATTTATCAGGAGGGATATAACGATCTAAAAGAGAACAGCATGATAAAAAATAACCTAAACACCTCCCCTGAAGCCTTTCACTTCCACCTCTATTTAAAAAAGCTTACATTTCATTTATCATAACCAAACCTGCACGGTAAGGAAAATTACTCAAGCTTTTTGTAAAACATGACATTGATCGTCAATACCCCTAGTGCAGCAGCCAACACGACCTCACCTCAGTGCCCAATGAGCAATTTTAACACCTCCTCCCCAGCTCACCCTCTTGGGAACAGAAACAGTACCTGGTTTGGCCCGAGCTTTCGCCTGAGCTTTTGTGGCCACGGGTGTTGTCTTTGGCTTGTGGTTCTTTGGTGCCTCATCCTCTGAACTTGAGTCAGACTCAGACTCAGACTCGGACTTCTTGGTCTTCTTAGGAGGAGCTCTAGCTGCCTTGGGTTGGAGTTTGACTCCCTTCTGCTAGAAAATACACAAAGTGGAGAATCATGGAGAGCTTCTGGGTACCCGAAGGACATCTGAGGCTTTTATTTCTTAGGGGTAAAGAGAACACAATGGGTGGAGAAACCCAAGTAGGACAGTATACAGCAAGGGGAATACAAAAGTTGGGTGGGCATGGTAGGGCTGAGGATGTAGCTTATTAATACTGCACTAACTTAGCATGCATGAGGCCTTGGGTTCCAGTACTGGAAAAAAAAGAAAAAGAAAAAGAAAAAGTTGGGCATGGTAACAGACACACTTGGGAGGTTGTCTGAGGCCAGCTACTTGAAAGGGTCCTTGTCCCTGTCATATCCTGCTACCAGTCACAACAAAACCCCCTCTTTCTCTTGAACTTGAAATCTCCTGCCTCAGCATCCAGAGTATCTGAGGTGATAGGCAGGCAACACCATTCTGGATTACATAATCACCCCTCGTTTACAAGCAAAGGGCCAATTTTAGGGTTTTTTCTTTCCAAACCCTTCAGCAACCCTCTTTCCTCCCAAAGCTGCAAACCTGAACAATGTTTTTCTTTTTGTCCTCTTCCTCATCATCACTGGATTCTTCACTGCTGCTGCTCTCCGAAGTTTTGGCCACAGTCTTTCCAGGATGCTGAGGTGGACTGGCCCGCTCAGCAGGTACAGATAGAGCTGAACAAAAACACAGGCCCAGGAAGAATCAGCCTGTGGTTTAGGTGGGCAGCAAATTCTCTTCCCGGGGCCACTGAGCCCAAACCGCCAGTTCTGCCTTACCAGACTTCTTAGCTGGAGGTCCTCGCGCCTCTTCTTCCTCCTCACTGCTGTCCTCACTGCTGTCACTGGATGAGCTGCTCTTCTTAGCCTTCTTAGTCACCGGTCCATTTGCCTGTAACTTCCGCTTGGGGGCTTTGGTGGACCTGCTGGGGTAGAATGGGCTAACTTCTGGGGGCTTAGGACCTTCTCAACCAAGGAACATAGCCCGGCCCACCTGGGAGAGAAAGCAGCCCAAGTGGTACACTGAAGGCTTACTTGAGCCAGAAGCTATAGATGTCCAGGAGGGAGGAGGCGTTGGCATCCTGTCGCGTCTGTAGGAGGGAGATGTAAGGAAATGTTATCCTGACTACTCTAGAAGAGGCCAGATTTTGTGCTTTTCCTTCATTATGTACCTACTAAAGTTGGAAGGGATGTTACACCTTCATAAGACTTTGCCTACCTGAATAAATGAATAAAGTAAGAAAAAATATTTTACTTATGGATCTCCTGACTTTTGGTACCAAAACAGCCTATCCTATAGTTTATGGCATCATCTATCCCCCTGCCTGCCAATCTGTAGTTATTAAAGATTTCTTAAAAGTTCACCTCTTTTATCCTAAGAATTTAATGTTAGGCACAAACACTGACACAAGGTAGTGTTTGATCTAATGCAGATTATCATACCAAATTAATGGAAGTCACCAAGCCTGGTGGCACATACCTGTAATCCTGGCACTTAGGAGGCTGAGGCAGAAAGATCCCTGCAAGTTCGAGGCCAGCCTGAACTACAGAGCCCAGACCCTGTCTCAAACCTCCCCCCAAAAAGGAAATCTAGATTCCCTACCCACCCTTCACAATCTTGAGCATCTTGCCCTCACAGGTGTTTGGAGCACTCCAAACTGCCCTAACTGGTAAAAGCTATGACTCATCTCACTTTCTGTGTGCCAGCACCGGAACTGCTACGTTTATACTTTATCTTATGGAAACTAACAAAAATCCTATAAAACGGATGACATTCTTGTAGAGAAGAAACAGACTAAGAGAAAGCAAGGTGACAGAGTCATACATCTAATATGTGGCAGAGCCCGGTCCCAAGCCTAGGTTGGCTTGATTCCACTAGTCAAAGGTCCAAGCTCATTGCTTTGCTAGCTTGGTAAGACTTTGTAGTAAAAAAAAAAAATCCTGGCCTTCAAGTCTAAAGTAATTTCAGTCACCCTGCACTCCCAAGTAAATGCGTTCGACCGCAAGGTCAGACCAAGCTTTGCCTGGGTCAACAGGAACCCCAAAAGGTATCGGCCTGGCGACTGCCCTTGATGAGACCAGGAGCTCGCAGCTCGTCGCACTCTGCCAGCCACGTGACCCGGGCCACGCGGGTCCCAGGCCGCCGCCGCTGCACAGGGTCCTCAGGAAAAAGACTTGGGGCTACTTGGTCAGACCTCGTGGGAAACGAGGCTCCGAGTCCCACGCTTCTTCCAGTCACCCCGACAGGGAGCACAAAAGTCTCGCCAACTCTGGACTGGCGGAACCCACAGACCTCGCCACCCCGAAAACCAGGCTCATCGAGGCCTGGAGCCTGGAGGTCATCCCACCCCGGCCCGCGCACCAGGCCCAGGACTCACAGCGCCCGTCGCCTTGGCGAACTTATTGGCCACATCCGAGAGTTGGTTATCGCGCAGAAAGCCGAGCACGAGGGGGTACAAGTCGCTGGGAACCACGCGGCGCAAGCCAGCGTCCGCCATCCTCCGGCAATACGCGTCACTACCGTCGCAGAAGGGCGACTGCGAACTCAGGGACTCGGCCGGGGGCGGGGCCTGACGTCACTGCGCCGCGCCGGCGGGTAGCGGAAGGGGTGGGGCTACGGCGCAGGCGGGGCCGCGTCGAAATCCCAGTTCCTTTCGGTCCCAGGCGCGTCGCCATCTTGCAAGGGCGGAGCCCACCGGCCTCCTTTGTGGAGGCGGAGTTCTGACGTAAGGGGTCACGCTCCGAGCCAAGGCGGGAAAACTCGAGATTCTCTGCGCGCTTTTCTGCTGGAAGCACTTTCCTTGAGCACTGCCCGGCGCCCCAGCTGCGACTTGGAGCTCAGCATAATGAATGAATGGACCAGCAGGTCATAGCCACCTTTGTCTCTCCAGATTCGGTCCCGATGTCGCCCAACTGTCTACTCACGGTGCGGGTGGATTCCGTTCCCTCCCTCCACCACCCGGGGAGAGTCTCCCAGAGTCCATCTTTTCCTATCCGGCGATAGAGGATCCTTCACGTTGATTCCCCAAACCGCCCATTCCAGGCAGCCCTTACTCCTCCTTGCTTACGCAGCCTTAGTTCAGCTCCACAAAGGAAGAGTGAGCAACCAAATATGAAGCACACAGCAGTGAGTCCTTCAGTCCATAGTCCTGAGAATTGTTCTTTTTCCTCCCTGGTCGTAACTCCCCACTATGCAGGTCCCACCCCTTTAACCCTACTCCTTGACTACTTCCCATTAATGCGCCACAGGACGGGCAAGGGTCCACTTCTAGACACCATTCTCCTTTGCCTTTCTCAAAACAGTCATTTCCCTGACCTAGAGAACTCTTACATCTGTTTCTGCATGCATTCTAACATACAGGCACCCGCTGTGTGCCCAGTATTGTGCTCAAACTAAGATGGTGATCTCAACTGAAATGGGGAAGGTGCATATAAGGCCCCTCAGAAAACCTTATTTACAAGTGTTCCTTCTAATCCTTGCTGTCAAAATCCCTTCCTGGGCCAGGGATTTAGCTCAGTGGTGCCGACACTTCCCTCACAAGCACGAGTTCCTGATCACCATACCACAAAAACCAAACAAACCCTCCCGGGACTATCATTATTGCCCCGAATTTGAAATGCAGAAGCTTAGACTCCCACCCCAGAATTCAGAACCTGCCTTCTAAAAACATCTCCAAATGATTCAAATCCCCTTTCAAGTAGGAGAAGCAAAGCCCCTAGATAACTTACTCCACAGATAACACACCTGAGGAGGCAAATTTCAAATCTGGTGGTGTCGCATGTGGGACAAGCACCGCCGGGATGAGCAGCTAACCAGGCTTGTAGACTCAGAACCAGAGTTTAAGAAAGACACCTTAGGGCCGGGGATTTAGCTCAGTGGTTTCGCCGCCTGCTGCACAAGCCCATAGGACCCGAGTTTGATCCCCAGTACCAAAAAAAAAAAAGAAAGACACTTTATTTGTAAGGAGGGAAAAACAGAAGACAGGTCCCCTTGAGGGGGCTCCAGAAAGATGGAAAACCCATTAGTCCCTGGCTTCTTTTATGATCTTTTGAGGGATTCTTCCTCCCTAGGAACTTGTCACAATTTGATTGGCTCCCTGGGCTGTCCTTGGATTAAACCAGGCAGCCTTATCCACATGCACATTTCTTTTGGTGGGCCTTTGACCTTTTTCTGCCTGTTTGTCCTTGTCAGGGCCTTATTTCCGGGATGAGCTGCTGGTTGGTTAAGGAGAAGCTTTGTAAGGTCAGCTTATAGTAAGGGGATGTGTGTCTATTTGTAGTAATATAGGGACCCTACAGTAAAAAAATATATAGCTATAAATGTGTAAGTGCATAGGTGTGAGTATATATTTTTATTCACTGAAGAGGGTTTTTTTTTAAGGTAGAGTAGCCCCTGCCCTGCGTGGCTTCTTTACATTTTATTGCAGGTGAGGAAGAAGGGCTGCCTTGGCTTTGTGCACCTGGGTTCTGTGTTCTCCCAGGCAGCTTTCCCTCTGGTCCTTTAGTGCAAGTCCCAATGCCATTTGTGCTATCTAGTGTCTTTTTAGAATCTCTCTCTCTCGCTCTCTGTCCTTATCACTGTTTCCAAGGGAGTTCCCCTAAAAGTTTTAACTCCTCCTACTCAGCATCAGCCAAAAGGGCTGGGGATTTAGCTCAGTGGTGGCACCTGCCTGGCAAGCGCAAGGTCCTGAGTTCGATCTCTGGTACCAAAAAAAAAAAAAAAGAATTAGCCAAAAACCTAATGAGGCCCCTATTCTATTCTTTCCCTGTCTACAGACTCCCTTTCCTTATGGTGGATTTTGCACCTGACCAGAGAGAGGCCCTAGGAACTCAATGATCAATGAGGTAAGTACACCTGATTGTGTTCGCAGAGGAAAAGTGACTACACCTGACACTAGCACCACAGAGACAAGTACAACTGCCACCGGGCTTGGTGGCTCCGTGCCTGAAATCCCACTCTAGGAAGCTGAGGCAGAAAGATCTCAAGTTCAAACTCACGCCTGGTCAATTTAGATCTAGCTCAGTGCAAAGGCCCTAGGTTTAATACAATCCCAAACACAGGGACATACCCACATCCACAGTGACACTTGGGAATTCACTCTAGTTCATGTTTAATCAGTCTGCAAAGTGACTGATGTTCCAAAACACTGAAGGAATTCTTCAGTCCCAACCATTTTATATAGGAATGCAAGTGAACTTGTTTCAACCTGTTATAAAAAAAAAATACCCCTTTTAAAAATGTGATTTAACATATTTTTATTTCACTTTTTTCCATTTCTTTATAAAACAGTCATCTCACTAGCAGCTCTCTCCCCAAGAGTGGGGGAAGGGGATGGAGGAGGCTGGACACCTCCAAAGAAAAAGGGAGGGGGAAAGAGCCCAGGGTTACCTCCGCAGGTTCTTCTGGGCCTGTTTCAACAATGTGTCAAAGTCAAGAGAATCAAATTTGCTCTTTACAGGAGCAGGGTCAAAGTCTTCCCGGTTGGAGTCTACAAAGGTAGAGAAAGACAAAAAAAAGATCTCTTAAGATCTCTGACCACACGTCCCAATCACTGGGCTCTCAAATGGCCAGGAATCTATCTCCCTCCAAACAATGGCTGAAGCTAAAATTGCCCTGATTTTAAGTGAAAGATATGTGGGAGAGCCTCGTCTTCCCCTCATCCCACCCTTAGATTCCTTTTGTATGTCAGATTAGGTCTGCCTGGTCCCACTCTCAAAGGATTAGGAATCCTTCCCCCTCCCCCACCCTTTGGTTTTTTGAGACAGCTGTGTAGTCCAGGCTGTACTGTACTGAACTCAGTATGTAACCCAGGCTGGCCTTGACCTCATGGCGATCCTCCACCTTAACCTCCTGAGTGCTGGGATCACAGGCGCGCAGCACTGCGGCAGGCCTAAGAACTCTTCTTGAAGGGAATGAGGTATGGCAAAGCCTCAGGACCTCCCTCTACTCACCAAGATCAGAATAGCTCCTCTTGCAGAACTGCCTGCGGCCCCCAAAGCAGAGATCAAACGGCTGCTCATCTGCCTGCCGCAGCTTGTGGCCACTTTCAATGGCTGCAAATGCCTCCTCGGCACAGCGGTAAGTGACGAAGCCATAGTTGTCACTGGTGGGAAGTGAGCCATTTAGGTACGTGCCATGAAGACACAGCACCCCAGGATACAGATGTGGTTCTTCTCATTTCCCACACCGCCCAGCACAGCACAGCAAAGAGGAAAGACAAAGAAACATGATGCTAGATGAATGGGACTGGAAGGAGTTCCTGACTTGGACCAAGCTTACCCTTGGACACGGAAATGGATGGTGCATTCCTCAATCTCTCCAAAAACAGAGAACCTCTGTTTCAGCTCTGACCGAGTCATACGGCCAGGTATCTTCCCAATAAAGACCACCCTTCTCTCTTCCTGCATTGGATATCAAGAAAAGTAAAGCTATGAGCTAGAGCCACAGCGGCAGCGGACTCTGAGCTCCCGGCTCAGGGCCACCCCACCCCGCGCGACCGCACTCACTATTGCACGCTCCTTTTGCAGCACTCTCTGCCTTTGGTAATGGTCGTGTGCGCGATATGAGCTGTACCTGGCAAGAAAGTGTCATCAGCCTCCAGACAGAACAATTCAAGGCTCAGAACTCTCCCTTCTCTATCCCGGAAGCACTGCTTCCCCAAACACATGCTCACCGCCGCCTCCTGTCACTTCTCCGGCGGGGGGATGGCGAGCGAGAACGGCTTCGGGAACTGGATGATGAGGATGAGGAAGATGAGGACGAGGACGATGAAGAAGAGGAGCATCTTCGGGAACGCCCAGAGGAACTACAGCTGGACCTAGAGGATTCAAGGGCATGCAGGAAGGCTGGGAGTGGTGCAGGTGCACACTACTCACATCACCTAGCCCAGCCCTGCCTCCCTGCCAGGAAGCTCAGAACCAAGGAAAGCAGAGCAGAAGAGGTCTAGAAGGACTTTTCCTCACAGATGAACAAACTGACACCCTTCATGAAACTTTAGATAGATCGGGATGTTCTCGCCAAGTTTGGTCAGACATGATATTTATTTTTAATTATGCCATTGAAAACTGAAAAACATTTAGCAAATCCAAAAGAGGAAGGAAAATCAACAGGGAGATAAAATGCAGGACCCTAGTTCCCATGACCAGCTGTATCTGTGGTGTAAGGGCCAGAATTGCTGTCTGCTTTACTAGTGCTTCCCAACTCAACTGTCACAGAGAAACACCGCAACCAAGACATGAGGGGAGGTGACTGTGTTAGACCTATGGAAAGGGGTATTTTTTTAAAAAAGGGGATATTTCTGGAGATACACATCACTGCTAAAACCCAAGAATTCTTCATTGAGTAAGTAGAAAAGCTTGGGTCTATCTTTAAGAAAAAAAATACTGCTAGGAGGTAGATGAGGCCACCCCATGCAACTGCCTCATATGCTTTACTCAATAGATGATTAATAGGGCCAGGGATTTAGCTCAGTGGTTTCAGCGCCTGCTGCGCAAGTGCAAGGACCCAAGTTCAATCCCCAGTACCAAAAAAAAAAGAATAGTTACCCCTTGGCAATTACCCCACTATCCCACAAATTGCCATGAAAATACCTAGACGACTAATAGAGTATGTAAAGGAGTCACACAGTCAAGACCAAACTCTGCAGTCTCAAGGCATGTCTCAAGGAGGCGGGAGACCTCAGGAATACTCTAAACTCCAACAAGGAATAGAAGCTATATTCTCACAGCTTGCCTCCCCTCAACAGTCCAGAGGACAGAAGATGAAAGCCAAAGAGAGAAACAGAGGCCTTACTGCCTCAAAGTACCCAAGTCAATGTGTGAAAGCTTTCAAAGTAAAGCACAGAAGAGAGTGTATGAACTCCCTAAATGCAGGCCCTAACAAGCCATCAAGAGCTCACCTTCGCCACCTCTTGTGGGGGGGGGAGAGGGACCGGGACCTGGACCGGGACCGGGATGAGGAAGACGACGATGAGGATGAGGAAGAAGATGCTTCACTGGTCCGGTTGGACCCAGAGCTGACAGACCGGCTGCTGCGGCCACGATGGCCCTGCCAGCCCCTGCTTGGGGGGCTGGCTGACCTGCAGGCTTTGCGGTAATAGCGCATGGATCGCTGATTGGCTGGGGGTTCAGGGGGAGTCCTAGTGTTTGTGTCATTCCGGCATGGCGAGGTCTCAGGAGACAGCAAGGCAGATGGGGCAAGGCAAGGTGCTGGGGCTAGTGCCTGCTCACTGCTAGTCCTGTGATCAAGGGGCCCCTGGGAGGTAGCTGGGCATGGGAGTAGGGGATCGGCTGGGCTCAGGGACGAGATGGGTTTGATGGTGATATCCTGATGGCGTTTGACGTTCCATCGGGAGCCCACCTCTGGAATGACTAGGCCAGGCATCTTTTTGGGGGGTGTCCTGCTCCGAACACAATAGTCATGGTCCCCAGAGCCCACATGGACTGGACTAGGACCACAGACCCCTTCTTGGAGGTAGGCTGCAGCTGGATGTTTGGCCTCTGTAACTCCTTCAGGCTTCAGGGTTCCCTCCTGGGCAGTAGACTTAGGAGATTTGGCTTTGGCCAGCAGTGAAACAGCAGCCAGGGGCTTCCATAACTGGTGGGGAGGGGTGGCTGGAGGGGTGAGGCCTGTGAGGGGAGGGAGGATGGAGATAGCAGGATGAGATCTGATTCTGAACTTCCAAACACTGTATCTAGGCTCCAGACCCCACTTCTCACCAAGTACACCAAGCAGAGTCAACAGCCCAGAGTCTCCCACTGTTTCAACTGTTCTTCCACGTCCTCCACCTTGGGAACCAGACAGGAACCCAGACAGCCAGGATCCTCCTAAACCCCCTCATCTTCACAATTACCAAAACCCAGCTGGTGAGTGGGTCCAGCCTACCCACCTGTCCTTAGACCCACCTCTCCACCCAGCTCCGCCCAACTTCCGGCTGCACCTTGCCTGCACTCATGCAAGTCTCCCTGCTTCCAGCTTCATACTTGCCACCTATCTTCTACATTGCTTCCGCTTACAGGAAGAAGTCCAAACAGCTTATAAAGAGCACTTTGCGTTCCCATAATCAGATCTGTTTACCTCTCCAGCTTTATGTCTTGCTTTTGTTCTGCCCACCGCCCTGATCAGCCACTCTGCTCCAGTGAAACCACATCACTTAACAACCCCCCAAAACACAGGCTGGTTCTGGTTCTGCGTTCACTCAAGCTGCCCCTTTTGATGAAGATACCCTGTCCCCTGAATCTACCATCTGAATGGTTTCAGTGGTTCTCTCAAGTCTCACCTTCTATATCCCCCTTCCCTGACTGGCCCCTTTGGGTCTTACTAAAATACAAACTTCTGTAACACACCACTTCCAGTTCTCAGCATGCTTCTTTGATTACACATCTGCCCCTAAACTACGAGCACCTCAGAATGGAGATCAGATCTCTGTATTTTCAATGCCTACACGCACCTGATGGAGAGCAGGTGCTGCACATTTGCTACACAAACTAATCATAGGCAGAGTTCCCCAACCTGAACCCACCTGCCACGTTGGCCAGCTCTGGGGCTTGTAACCGGTCTAGGGGTCTCTTCTCCTGGGGAGTGTCAACGCTGCTGGCAGGGGGGGAAAAGGGAAAGCCTGGTTCATTGCCTCCTCAGTGTCATGTACATCTGCTTTCCTCACAAAGTGACCGGAGAAGCGTGTGTGCAGAGAAGAATGGGAAGGTACAAACTGCTCCCATCATCCTCCTCCAGCCCAAAAGGGTACAGTGACTGAACTGTAGGCTGGGTCTCATCTCAGCTCTGCCCAATTCCAGGAGACAGGCTGGCTACGACCTTGAGTACCCCCACCTCCTTCAAATCAAGAGCCTTGCCTACCACCTCAACCAACCTGAAGTCAATGCAAAGAGAAACATGGTTGGTAAAACAGGATGGTGGATCATGAACATGAAAAATGAAAAAAGTCCTCTCATTGCTGGATTGGGGAGCAAGGAGGCCCAGGGTACGTGTGTCCTCCAAGGTGTCAGGGAAGCCCTCACCATCAGTATCTCCCCCCACTTTAAATTACCCCATCACCAGCACTGAGCAAGCTTAACATCTGTTAAGTAAAGGAAAGAAATCCCCAAAAGCAGAACTTGCCAAGATAAAAAGAATCTCTAGGCACCTGGAACTCCTGACTACAATCAGCAGGAGGGCAGTTCATACTCTCCCACGTCACCATCAAACAAGGGCAGTGCCCAGTGGTGGCAGGCAGGGCAGGGCGTGGGGAACTGGGAAGACTCTGGAGCTGACTGCATGTCCCTGCAGTGGAGGCATCCAGCAGACAGTCCTGGCACACCAGCTGGCTGCCGACCAATAGCCGCAGGGTAACTCATTCACATGTCCCCATGCTTACCCGGAGTTTCCCACAGCTGAGCTGTCAGCGGGAGCCAGGGGAGGACATTCCTTTTTGGCTGCAAAGAAACCATACCAGTTGAAAGCCCAAGCAGATATTCCAGACTGAGGTGGCACAGGAAGGCTCAGACTCTAATGGGGGAAGTCTGCTTTGTCCACATGTTCCCAGCTGGGCTCGCCCAGAGAGGCCATCTCCATTAGTGGGTGCCCAGGTACTATTTAATCTCGTCTCTGCTCTGTTCAGAATCACCCACTCTCTGAGAGTCCAACTATAGAAGCTTATTAGTATTCAAGTTTCTATGTAATCTTCCTAACTTCCTAGGTTACTTTGGGGTGGTGGCAGGAAGCTGGAATTGAACCCAGGGCACTGTACATGCTGAATACACATTATTGTTTTGGGGGTTTTTTGGAGACAGGGTCTATTGCCAGGCTGGCCTCGACTTGATGCGTCCACCTCCCAGACAGTTGGGATTACAGGTGTGCATGACTGTGCCCAGCCATAGCGTAGTCTGGTCCCACATCTGTCTTTCAGTACTAGAGGTGTGAACCCAGGATCCTGGGCTAGGTAAGCACTCTTATCACCGGGCGAGGCGACATCCTCAGCTTTTTTTTTAAATATTGAAGCAGTCTAAGCTGTCTAGGGGTGGCCTCAAACCTGCCATGCTCTTGCCTCAGCCTCTTGAGTAGCTGACATTATCGGGTGTGCACCACCCTGCCCAGCCCACACTTGTGTTTGGCTTGCCCGATAGATACTTGGTACCAGCGCATGGCCATCTCCCCAGTTAGACCAAGAGCTCCTTGACAGAAGTCACAGGAGCCCCATGGCACGTAGAGCCTTGCCCTGTCTTTAGAAAGTCAAGCTCTTCAGTGCCTTCCAAATACATCATCTAAGGTCCTTCCTCTACCCCCTTGCTCCTCTATTACCACATATATTATCTTGGAAATCCTACCTTATAAGGGTCAGCTTGAGAGCTACTTCCCTCTAGGAAAATATCCCGAAACAATCCCAACCTACCCAGATCTCCCTATCTACCCCTGGAAATCTTGTCTGCCCAGTCCAACTGGGGGCTGCTCTAGGGGCTGAGACTGCCCTGCACTCCAGCTGAACCAATACAGGGCTGAGTCTACAGGAAGTATCAACAAAAAAGGGTTGGAACAAAACCACCCAGCTTTTCTCACCTTCTGATTTCTCAAACTGCTCCAGCAGACTGGATAAGTCTGATGCCTCGATTCCTACGGAGGAACACAACACAGGATTGAAAGCCAGCCCCCATCAGCCGAGCACAGTGAGTACACCCTGCCTCTCCCTTTACATCTCTGCCCACCATATGGAGCGAACCTAGTCAGCACAAAGCAAGAAGGACTGAAACAAGCTGAGTTCCACTTCTGGACACCCGCCAAAGAAATGCAGAAGGCAGCCTCACCAAGGTGGCTCACTTACCCTGCTCTGGGGGAAGCCCCAGCCGCCCCATCCCTCTCGCACCAACTGCACTGTGCACTCACCAGTCTCACTGATTAAAGCCTGCACCACATCCTCAGGACCCTGGGTACGTGGGGTGGGCAGAAAGGACAGCTTCCTTAGGCGGGCTGGGTGGACAGCAGGCAGCTTGGGGACAGTGCTTTGCCTGGGTATGGAAACAGCCCTGACAGCAGGACAGAGGGGCTTCTCCTTGAGCTTGCTCTCCTGCACCTCAGGCTTTAGGCCCTCTGATGCAGATTCCTCCACAGCCACACCCTCAGCAGACAGACTTGGCGGGGCCTTGGTCCGGGGAGTTTGCACCAGGGAGGACACCTTGTGTTTCACATGGGGAGATGCAGGCACTGACTTGACTTCGACCTTGGTGGCCTCTACTTGTGGAGCTTCATGGCCAGCTGCCCCAAGACTGAGGGAAGGAGCCATAGGCACAGGAAGTACATTTTCAGGGGCGCCAGCTGGAATGGCATTGGGCTCCACCATGGGTGGGGGAACATTTCTCCCAACAGAGGCTGGAAGCAAAGGAGGTGGGGGAACAGCCGGCCAGAATGGAGGGTGTTGTGGCCTTGGGCCCCAACCCATGGGCCCATAGGTACAGCTGGAGCTGTAAGGTGAGACTGGGGCAGGAGGGGGGACCCAAGGCACATTACAAGTGGGGGCCATAGCGTAGGTGCTAGGAGTACTGGACACTAGCGGCACCACTGGTGGGGGCGGCAGGCAAGGGTAGCCAGGAGACACAGGGGGATAACAAGGCCAGGGGGGCACATGGGCATAGTGAGCATAGGGATCAGGGGGCACTGGCGCCATGGACACTGGAAGACCGGAGGGCTGCAAGGGAGGTGGGGGTGGACTGGGGGCCACTTGCCCACTTGCAGGAAGGGGCAGCGTAGGGGGGATCCCCAGGCCACTTGGGGGAAAAGGCAAAGGAGTGGGCATTGTGGAAGGAGTAGGCATTGTGGAAGGAATGGGCCTGGCAGGAGACATGGACTGCACAATAGGAAGGGAAGGTCTCGCTGGCAGTGGCACCTCTTCGGGTGGCACTTTTTCGGGGGGAGTTGAAACCACAGGTTTGGTTGCAGGTTCAGGACTCGGAGAAGCAGGACTGGGTCCCACGGGCACAAAGCAAGCCTCAGGAGGAGCTTCCGGGCTCCTCTGCAAGGCTGTCTTCTTGGCGGGCGCTGGTGGGACAAGACAAGGGATGTCTGCCAGCCCTGTGGGGGTCTCTGGGAGGCTAGGCCACTTCCCCGCTGGGGGCTGGGAACTCCTCTCTTCTGCCTCTGCCTGCCGTTGCTGCCTCCGCTGCCGGTACTCAGATAGGCTGAGAGGCCGAGGTTTGGTTTCCTGGGTGGGAGCACTGGTACCACTTTCCACCTTCAGAGGACCTACAACCTCCTTGCCTTCAGGGATGACAGCCTTTAAGGGGTCTGAGGACTCTGAGTCCCAGGGAAGCTGAGAAGCTGGATTCCCTTGGGCTGATGACACTGCACCACGTCTGGGGTCGGTTGGTCGGGACTTAACTAGCACAGGGTCGGCTGGAGCCGTATCATTAGGAACAGAATCAACTGGCACTGGGTCAGCTAGGACAGTTTCAACTGGTGACAAGTCTGAGATGGGAGCAACCACTGTGGGATCAGCTGCTGCCGAGTCAGCAAGGACTGGGTCAGTCAGTACTGGGTCAGCCGGGAGAGGCTCAACCAGCTCTGAGCTGGCTGAAGCTGGGTCAGCAGGTACAGGGTCAGCTAGAGCAGGGTCCACAGCAGTGAGCCTGGCTTCAATAGAGTCAACTGGCATGGGGGCAGCTTGAGCAGAGTTAACCAAAGGGAGATGGGTCAGAACAGGGTTGGCCTGGATTGTGTCAACCAGCTTAGAGTAGAGGTCTAGAGGATCTTCTTTAGCAAGGCTACCTTGTCCAGCACTTTTGTCCACGTCCCCAGAGCTAGGCTTCTCCAAGGCAGCTGCCCATGCCTGAGCCCAAGCCCGAGGCTTCCCCCTTCCCCGGGGAGGCCCAGCCACTCTCTGAAGTTCTTCCTGAGGCTGCTTCTGTAAGTTGCCAGTCTGAGAGGCCACTCCTGTGGCCACAGTAGGTTGCCCACGAGAGGATGATCTCAGCCTCCTGGCATAGCCCTCCACACTGGCTGCTGTCTGCTCCTTGCTTTTCTTCCTCCTGCCTCTCCGAGCTTTCTGGGAACCCAGCACTGCACTGGGAGGTGGGTTCTGAGGCCCACTGGGTCCCAATGGCTCTGTGGCCTCTCTGGGCTCCAATAAGCAAGCTGAATCCAGCAACAACTCCTCTTTCTGAGGGCAAGGAACCACCTTGGGCACGGCAGCCTCTGTCTCTGACTCCAGCGTGGGCAGAAACAGCTGCAGTGGGTCATCCAGGAGCACAGACTCAGGTCCAGTGGGGATCTGCCTTACCACAACTGGGATCTGCAAGCCATCAGCAGCTGTGGCTGCCTGGCCCACGATCTCCAGCACCACACAACCCTCAGGCAGTGTCAATTCTTCTTGCTTTTCCCGAAGCTCATCCTCAAGTGATGCCAGGTGGGTGAGATTGGGCAGGCAGTAGGGATGCATGGCCCGTACCAGCTCACTCAAAGAAGAGATGCTCTCGTCACCAGCTGATGGCATGGCCACCTCTGCTGCTGTTGCTCTGTCTTCCTCCTCTGGGCAGGCCAGGTGCATGGGGAAATCTGGGATGGTGCTCATGGAACTGTCAAGCTCCCCAGCAAGCATCTGGCCACTAAAGCTGGCCACCTCTTCCTCTTCTTCACCATCACTCCGCTGCTGGGAAGGCGGGGACTGGCCCCAGCGCAGTCTCGACCTTGAGGACCTCCAGCCAGGGACCCTGGAAGAAGATGTCTCCAGGAAGGAAGGTGGGGAGAAATCCCAAGGGGGATCTGCAAGTGACATCTCAACCTGCAAGAAAGAAGAAAAGGTTCTCTCAGCAAAGTACTTTCCAGACATGTCCCTATAGGCTTCCCACCATCTGCAAGTTCCACACAGGGCAGGCTTACCCCACTCACTCTATTACTGCCTGTGCTGGGCCCCAGTGGGTCAACTGGGGTAATGAAGTCACGTTCTGGGGGTGTTCGAGAAAGAGTGAGCAGCTTGTGCAGCTAAGAGGGAGAGAAAGACCTAAGGTAAGTTTGTGCTTTAAAGCTAAGTGAATGGCCAGTAGCTATGGTTGCAAACTTTATACCAGCCACACATCCCCTCTCCCTGGTCCCACACTCACAGAGGAGCCCTCTCGAGGAGACACAAGTAGCTCTGAGTCAGGAATGCTGTCAAATGGAGACAGGTTCTCAGAATCTGCATTGTCCAAGATCTCCGTCAGAGCTGTGAGCAGCGATACTTCATTCTGGTCCTCCAGAGATAACCTGCTCTGCTCCAGAAAGACAATGGAAAGGTCCCACCAACATCTCTATAGCTGCTGGGCCACTGAAAAGGGCCAGATGACAAAGACTCCATCTCCCATGTTCAGCTCAGCTCAGTTTGCCAACAAGGGGGATCTGAGTTATCAAGTGGCATAGGTTCTGATATCATTTACCATCCAAAAAAAGAGTCCTGTCAGACTCGAGTCTTGAACTTGGGCTTCATACAGTCACCCACCTTCAGGCAAGAGGATGCTCAGCAAACAACTCTTGGCTAGATCAGAATAGGGCTTAAAAACAGATCAGTGCCAAGTGTAGTGATGCATACCTGTAGTCCCAACAATCAGAAGGCTGAGGCAAGAGAAATGCAAGTTCAAGGCCAGCCTGGACTACACTGCAAGACTGTCTCAAAAAGAAAAAAGCACAGGCTGGGTGTGGTGTCACACCCCTATAATCCTGGCTCTCTAGGATGATGAGGCAGGAGGGCCAAATTGGAGCCCAGCCTAGTGATTTAGCAAGTCCCTGTCTCAAAAACCAAAAATTCTTTTTTGTTGTTTTTTGAGACTGGGTCTCACTATGTAGTTTAGGCTGGCCTTGAACTCACTATGTAGCTCAGGGTGGCCTAAAACTTGTGGCAATCCTCCTACCTCAGCCACCATGCCCAGCTAAAAAAACTTTTAAAGAAATGCAGAACTCAGCGAGGCCTTGGGTTCACACAAACACACATGCACCAAAACAGATCAGAATGCTCTAGACATTCAGGTCAAGGGCTCACATAGGGGCCTTGGATTATGGTCCAAATTAGCCAGGGCATCCTCACATGGAATAGAACCTGGCAGCCTGCAACCTAACTCCCATCTAGAGACAAAAAACACATTCAGGGACTCAGGTCAGGCATCTGGGAGCTAAGCATGTGGAAGAGCAGAGCCATCCTAAAACACTCCTAAGATTTGAGGTGGAACCTCCCATGCACAACTCCAGCTCCAGCCTGAGCTCCAGCTCACCTCTCCAAGGCTCCCAAAGTCCTCAATGAGTGAGATGAGAGAGGCGTCCATGTAGCTCTGCATGGTCCCCAGCAGTGTCTCATCCTGCAGTATCAGCTCCTCCATTCCCAGGTCTTTGTCTCTCAGAGATGGGCCCAGCCGAGACAGACTGACAAAGCCAGAGTCATCCCCCTCTTCATGCAGTAGCGCCTGGGGAAGAAGGGGGAAGGTCAAGTGCACAGTCCCTCTGGGGGCTGATGGATGACATGCTCCACAAACCAGGTCTCCAGCCCCACATCACCAAACCATTACACCAGGTGGGCAGAAGCACAAGCTGGGAGCAAAAGCCCCAGCCACAGAGGCAGGGGCAGGGTATTCGGGCAGCAGACAGTTTGAACTCCATCTATAGACAGTTGGAGCCACAGATTATTAAACTGCAGAGGAAACATCCAGAAGACCGGGATTGTTCAGAGGACCGGCGCAGCCATAGAGAGGGTGCTAGTCTGAGGGGCACCAAAGCAAGAGGTCAGCCAGGAGATGGTTCAGCTACAGCAGCCTGACCCACCTCCAACCCGAGGCCTCTGTTCCCCGCTGAGCTCGAACCCTGCAGTCTTCAAGATAGCAGCTCAGGGGCTGGGGATTTAGCTCAGTGGTTATGCCGCCTGTCTTGAAAGTGAAAGGACCTGAGTTCGATCCCCAGTACCAAAAAAAAAAAAAAAGATAGCAGGTCAGGCTTCCCAACCTATGCTGATCTCTCCTTAGACCAATGTATTCCCTTTCCTGACAATCACATCCTATCTCCCCAACCCCATGACACTCCCCACATTGTTATGAAAACTGGATTCCAAGTTCATCTGGGGCAAAGAACTCTGATTCTATTAGTCGATATTCCTCTTGTGTCCCAGAAAAGTTTAAATGCCTTATTAAAGTTAAAAGCACCTTCCACTCACCCATGGTGCCAGGCAGTATCATACAAAGTTGTTATTCCACTTTGCTTTTTTGAGGGAGTACCTGGGATTGAACCAAGGGTCTCACACACACTAAGAATGTGCTCTGCTGCAGAGCTACACCCCTCACCCTAAGAGTACTGTCACCCAACCTCTCATGTAGTTCCAAAGGAAAGGTATCTTCCCCAACCCTACTAGGTGACTGACAAGAGAAAGCTTGATCCTGGAGATGGAGGCCCCACCCCACACTCCTCCAAGAGCTAGCCACATTTTTAGCCCTGTCAGGAGGCAAGGAGTGGCCTGCACAAACCTGTCAAGAGTATGGGCGTGGGCACGGCCAGAAGTGGCTGGACTGAGACTCAGGAGCCAGAGCCAGGCTGGCTCCACCATTGGAAACATGGTGCAAAGGCCTAAGAACAGGACCAAACAGAGAAGCCAACTCCCTGACCCCGATTTCTGCAGCATAGGGGAACTCAGCATTCACCTGCTCCAAAAGAAAAAAGCAACAGGTTTGACTATACCCTTGCCACACACACACTCCTTAAAAAGCTGACGAGTTCCAGCATCCGGAGGCTGAGGCAAGAAGATTTCAAATTTGAGTTAGCCTGGGTAATATACAGACTTAGGGAGACCCTGTCTCAAAATAAAAAAGGGCCAGGGATCTAACCCCCAAAATGCTGTGATGTAGTTCAGTGCCAAGGCCCTAAATTCAATCCCTAGCCCTGGGGCAGGACCCAGGGAGAGGAAAGGCTGTTTAGAACACAGGAGCCCAGGGCCAGAGATGAAATGAAAGGCAGTAGGTTTTAGGCACTAACTCCTCCCAGACCTTCACAGTCCTATAATTACAACCAGCAGCCAAGTATCACCTGGCCCAGCAAACAGTCCTAGGTGAGCAAGGAGCTGCAGCTCTACTTGCCCTGCCAGCTCCCTGCCAGAGCCCCAGCCACCAGGCCAGAATGTCAAACCATGCCCAGCCCTACACATCATCTTTACCTCCACCAGGCAGGTCCTGGAGCTGCAGTGAGAGCCACTTCTCCTTCACAACCTCCCCCACCCCTCAGTTCCCCAATAGCACTGTTGTCAGGGGATCAACCCAAGGGCCAAAAGTGAGCCACCACCAGTACCTCTAACTTCAACAACCTCCCAGCTGGCTTTCCCACATCACTCTTGTCCCTCCAGGTTTCAAAACCAGCCAAAAATGTTTACTTATTTGATTATTATTATTATTATTTTTTTGGTACCGGGGATCGAACTCTGGACCTTGCGCTTGCAAGACAGGCGGCAGAACCATTGAGCTAAATCCCCAGCCCTATGATTATTTATTTTTGCATTCACCACCACACCCTGCTGCCAGCTTTTAAAAATTGCATGAATGATCACTTCCTGAGACCCTCCATAAATCCCTTTAATGGCATCTTACTGCTCCTACTGTAAGATTTAAACTCAGCACTATAGTTTACAGAGATCCAGGTCTCCCCCAGTACACCTCTGTTCTAGTTTGTCCTCTCGCTCCTCTGCCACACAGGCCTCAGTTCCTACAATAAGCTGTGTTCTCCCCTCTCCAGGCCTTCACACAATTCCCTCTGAAAGTTTATCACACACATGGATCTCAGCATTAAATATCCTTTCCCAAACTCTACAAAGCATGTTACAACTGCCAATAATACAATCTCAAATATCCTGCACTTCCCTTTTGTCCTACTCTTGTGGCACAGGCCTATAATCCCAGCACTTAGGAGCCAGAGGCAGGAGGACTGCTGTGAGTTCAAGGCCAGCCTGAACTATAGTGTCACTGTATCTCAAAAGAATAAAAATAGGGCCAGGGATTTGGCTCAGTGGTTCCACTGCCTGCCTCACAAGCGCAAGGTCCCGAGTTCAATCCCCAGTACCAAAAAAAATAAAAATAAAATAAAAAGGAACGGCATCTCAATTCCTAGCTAATTGTTTTATGCATTTTGTTTTGTTTTTCTGTACTGGGATCAAACTCTGGACCTTGCACTGAGCTAAATCCCTGGCCCACCTAGCTGGTTGTTTTACTAGCTCACACATACCCATCTTTTTTAAGGGGCAAAAGGATCTCTCCACAAGGCTCTGTCCAACCCAACCCCAAATAACCACCTAATTTGTACTGCAGCTACATCTTGGAGCCCTCATGCCTCTTCCCTAGAGCATGGCAGCACTAGCCTCAAAAGATGTAACCGCTGAAAGGATGAAGAAAAGGTGAATTGCTTCCAAATTCATGCCCCAGAAGTCATTCTCCCTTGGACTCAGGCCTAGATTGGTCTGCTGGACCTGATATTACGAGGCAGCCTGCAGCCCCACTCCTACCTAGGGAAAAAAAAGATGCTGTCAAGGACTCAGTGTAATTGCAAAAGAGAGATAACAATTCAGACTAATTCCTGCCCACTGCCACTGCCACCTTGGGTGGGAACTTTTTTTTTTGGTACCGGGGATCAAACTCCGGTCCTTTCGAGGCAGGCGGTGGAACCACTGAGCTAAATCCCCGGCCCAGGGTGGAAACTTTTAAGAAGCCCTCCACTGAAGAGTGGGACAGTAACTTTTTAAGCACTGAGAAGACCAAGAAAAAAACAAATCTGACCAAAAGAATTCTCTCTGATCCGATAAATGTTGAAGTACTGAATGGTTCGCAAACGACCTCCAACTTTTCCCACCCTCACCAAAAATTCCAGAAAACCTTAAATACAGACCACCCTGTAGTTTCTGAATGTCAGTTCACTGGAGAGATCCTAGAGCAAGAAGTGAGGGGACAGGGCTCTCTTTCCCTTACTTAAGCTTGTCCCAAGTGTATGCTGACACTTCCCATCCCCTTAAATCACAAATGATGTGCCAGTGACTCACAACCCACCCCGACCCGGTTAGACAGAAGCTGCCTCAAGCTCCCTCCTCCACAGCCCTTCAGCCTCAGCCCTCTACCATCCGCAAAGAGAGGCTCCAACATCTGGTAAGTCCACCACCCGCTGTCGAAAGGCACTGCAGACCCATGCAGAAGGAAGAAATTCCAAGTCTAGGGACAAAGCTGACTCTAGCAACCCTAACCTTCCTCCAAGGCCAGCGGCTCCCAGCCCCGTCGCAGATGGCGGGACCGCTGGGACACACCCAGTTCCCGGCAGTGCGGCTCAGGCGCGGACACTAGAAGTCCGACAGCCCGAACGGGAGCCACGTGGACCCGCGGCCCTCCCCCCCAGCCCAACCCACGTGGGTGCCCAGGCCGCCTAGAGGGGGAGGGGAGCCAGACAAGTTCTCCCGGGAAAATCGCTCCCCCACCCCACGTGCTCCGAAAAGGGAACTGCGGCGCCGGGCTGGTGGAGCCCTCCTCGGCATCCTTAGGAAGAGGTCCCAGCCTTCGACCCCTACCCCGTAGCCCTGACCGCCTTCCGCAGCTGCAGGCCGTTTCCGACACCGGCTGTGCCCCAAAGTGTTCTCAGAAAACCCCCACAAGCACCCTGCCTCCGCCACCCAACCCGAACACGCGGCTCCGGTCTGCTCCGCCACCCCGACTCCCGCACCGTCCGGCATCGATTTCCTCTCTTCTTCCTCCCTCTCCCGCGGCGTCCACGTGTCACCTCCCGGCGCACGCCGCTCTGCTGCCAGCCGCGGGCCGCCCGCCAGGCTCTCACCTGCTCCCCTCCGCTCATGGCACCCACGGTCCCATAGGGAGCTTGACTCCGACTTCCCCAGCCGCTGCCACGGACTCCACCGCCGGGATCAGGCCCGGAGCCGGCACTTGCAGGCGGCACGACTCTGTCTCTCCGTCCCCGGCGCGCCGCCATCTTGGCCCCTGAACACCCAGGCTGCTCTGACCGCCGGCGCCGCCTCGCCAGGCCGATTGTGAGAAAGGAACTACAACTCCCGAAGGCGACAGCGAAACTACGAATCCCAGAAGGCCGTGCGGCGAGCCTCCTTGTGCGAGCGTTCTTGGGAATAGTAGTCGCAGTGTGCCCTGGCCTGGTGTCAGGAGAGCTGGATTAGAGCAGTGCTTAATGAGGTATTATTCGCAGAGATCAAGATGGGAAGCGCGCAGTAATGAGGAGAGAGTTAATATTTGTGTATCGATATTTTCGTTAATGTATCCAACCTTTGGAACGCCCTTTTTATTTGACGTTCTACCTTCTGTGCATTCCCTTCACCTTGATCCAAGTAGGTCTGTTGAAACACCATCCCCTAGTGGACACCCGCACTCGGGGCGCGAATTCTCGCCAATCCATACTGGCTACTACTGGACACCCCACCCCCACCCCTCATCGAACCAAGGGACTAAATTACTTCCCAGCCCGCCCCCTCTTTATTCTGGAGACAATTTCGCTAAATTGTCCAGGCAGGTCTTGGACTTGGCGATCCTCCTGCTTCATCCTCTCAAAGTGCTGGGATTACAGGAGTGTGCCAATTCACCCAGCTTCAAGTTTATTCCTGAAATACTGAATTCTCTGCTCTTAGTCTGCTGTTAAACAAAAATCTACGTTGCGTTACCAACGTATTGTCCTGCCCCAGACATAAACCGGGTTTAGCGAGCATCTATAACCCTAGCACTCTAGGAGACTGTGGCAGAAAGATCCAAATTCTAGCCCAGTCTGAGCAGTTTAGCAATATCCTGTCTAAAAATAAAAAATAGGCTAGGCATGTAGCTCAGTGTGAAGGCCCTGGGTTTAATCTCCAGTACTGGGGGGGGGGGGGGAGTTCAATTTCTTAGACTTAGCCTTTGTTGCCTTTACAGCGTGTTCACGGTTTTTTCGTGGACAAAAATGCGCAGGCTGGCGGGGCATTGTGACATATCCCTATAATCCCAGGCATTGTGACACTCTGGGAGACTGAGGCAGGAAGCCTTGGCAATTTAGTGACTTAGGGAGACCTTACCTCCTTAAAAAAAAAAGATATGGGGTTTTAGATCAGTGGTAGAGCATTTGCCTAGTATGGGTGGGGTGGGGCCCTGGCTGGATCCCAGCACTGGCCAGTTGGGGGGGGGGGGTTGTTTATATACTGCTACAGCTTGCTTTTTTCATGTCAGTTCATTCACTAGACAAAGATTTCCTGAGGTCTTAGTGGACACAAGTTCCATTATATGATCACATCATTATTTAGATATTTAAATTGTTTCCAGTTTTTTTGTATTTTTTTTGGTACCAGAGATGGAACTCAGGACCTTTCGCTTTCAAGGCAGGTGACAGCACCACTGAGCTAAATCCCCAGTCCTGTTTCCAGTTTTTTGCCATTACATGTTAAATTATGATGAACATCATTGTGCATGTTGTGATGTTGTGTTCATGTACATGTCATTCTTTCTATGGAATTGGGTTTTTTTTGGGGGGGGGGTGTTTTGTTTTGTTTGGTACTGGGGATTGAACTCAGGACCTTGTGCTTTTGAGGCAGGCAGCAGAACCACTGAGCTAAATGCTTGACCCCTTTCTATGGAATTGTTTTCTTGAAATTCCATTGCTAAGTTAAAAGATGTACACATTTGAAATGCAGTGGATAATGCCAAATTGCTCTTTGGGAAGATGGCATCAATCTACATTCCTAAAAGCTGCATATAGTAGCAGGGTATAGTGGCACATGCCTGTAATCCTGGCTACATGACTGAGTTCAAGGCCAGCCTGAACTACATAGCAAGACTCTGTCTGAAAAAACAAAGAAAGATCGATCCCCGGTACCAAAACAAAAAAAACAAAGCAAGAGGCCAGAGATTTAGCTCAGTGGCGCCAAGCCCGCCTGTCAAGTACAAGGTCCTGAGTTCAATCCCTGGTACCAAAAAATATATAAATAAATAATGTAAAACTCCACAGAACACTAAAACCAAAACAAAACATGGTGGTACATGCCTGTAATCCAGGTACTCAGGAGGCTAAAGTTGGAGGATTACAAATTCAAGGCTGCAGATTTAGCTCAGTGGTGCTGCCACCTGCTTTGCAAGCACAACGTCCCAAGTTCGAACCCTGGTACCAGGAAAAAAAAATTCAAGGCCAACTTGGGCAATTTAAGGAGACTTTGTCTCTAAATAAAAAGAGCTGGGGTGTAGATCAGTGGGAAAATGCCCCTGGTTTCCATCCCTGCTACAGTAAACCAAAAGAAAAAGAGGCTCTGCACATGTTCACAGTTTGGGGCACTAATTATGGTGATTAGGCTTTGGGAAGAAAATTAATGTAAAAGAAAGAAGATTTTGCCAATTTTGTTTCACCGAGCATTTGAAAAAATAATCTGTTCATCCCAGGGATAGAACTCTGGACCTTGCGCTTGTGAGGCAGGCACTGGAACAACTGAACTAAATCCCCAGCCCTGTTCGTTTTGGGGTTTTTTGGTACCAGGAATCTAACTCAGGACCTTGAGCTTATGAGGCAGGTGCAATACCACTGAGTTAAATCCTCAGCCCTGTTCACCAAAGTTTGGTATCTACATGGAATCTGCTAAAAATATGTAAGAGAAGGGCTGGAGTAAATGAATGCAACTTGAGAATATAATGTTAAGTGAAATACGTCAGATACCCAAGCTTAAATATCATGTGTTTTCTCATATCAGAAACTCAAAACAACATATATATAAAAAATACAAAGACCAAAATAGAATACAGATAAATAAGTAGGGAGAGGCCGGGGATTTAGCTCAGTGGTTTCACCGACTGCTGCGCAAGCGCAAGGCCCCGAGTTTGATCCCTGGTACCAAAAAACAAAAACAAAAACAAAAAAGGCCAGGCATGGTTGTGCATGCCTGTAATCCCAGCACTGGGAGGCTGAAGCAGAAGGATCACTGTGAGTTCAAGGCCAGCCTGAACTGCATAGCAAGACTGTCTCCAAAAAAATAAATAAATAAAATGAAAAGGAAAAAAAAGAATGAGCGCTGGGGGATGTAGCTCAGTGGCAGAGCATTTGCCGAACATATGGGAGAATATGGGTTCCATGCCTAGCACCACAAAATTAAATAAATAAATAAATGAGTAGAATATCTCTGGGTAGCTGGGTGTGGTGGTGCAGGCCTGTGATCCCAGCACTCAAGAGGCTGATGCAGTAGGATCCCTGTGAGGTCTAGGCCAGTCTGGGCTACACAGTAAGTTCAAGACCAACCTGAACTGCACATAACAAAACCCTATTTCAAAAAAACAAAAACATAATACAATAATATCTCTGAACAGGGGTTTTGTGGCTCTAGTCACCTTTGCAAGTACATTCCTAAAGACAATGAAGAAAAACCTCAGAGATAAGGCCACCAAACTTTCAGTCATTTGGCCTTGTTGGGCTCTATGCCCACCAAAGAATCATCTGAATATAACTAACCCCTGGGCTGGGGATCTAGCTCAGTGGTGCTGTGCCTGCCTCACAAGTGCAAGGTCCTGAGTTGGATCCCCGGTATCGGAAAAAGAAAAAAAAAAAAGTGAATATAAATACCCCCTATCAAGTCTCTCTCTGGTACTGGAAATTGGACCCAGTCTAGCAAATACCAACTGTGCATTTTATCTTTTTTTTTTTTTTTTTGTGGTAACGGGGATCCAACTCAGTACCTTGCATTTGCGAGGCAGGTGAGGCACCACTGAGCTAAATCCCCAACCCTTAAAATTATTTTCTATGGAAGAAAATATACTAAAAATTATATAAATAAATAAAATAAAATAAACCCCTCAAAAAGAAAATATATGAAAAAGAAAAAAAAAGAAAATATATGGATCAAGTGAGGCAGCCTTTTAAAAATTTTTTTATTTTGACAGTGTCTCACTAAATTACTAAGTTGCCTACACTGGGATCAAACTTGGAAACTTGTGCCTCTGCCTCCCACAGTCTGAAAATACAGATATGTGCCACCACGCCCAGCTGGGTTTACTCACTGGGTGCTTACCTGGATCACATTATCCTATCAATAGGATCCTACCAAATGCTCATGTAGTATCCCTTTTGGTGCTTCTTATTCATTTATTTATTTAGAGACAGGTCTCACAATGTAGGTCAAGCTGGCCTCAAACTCACAGCCACCTTCAAGCCTCAGCCCTTCCCTTCCTGGGATCCCAGGTGTGTGCCATCACCTGGCCAAGGTTAACCATTTTAAAGTTACCAGGGCCGGGGATTTAGCTCAGTGGTTTTGCCGCCTGCCTTGCCAGCACGAGGGCCCAAGTTCGATACCCAGTACCAAAAAAAAAAAAAAAGACATTTAAAGTTTCCAATTCAGCTGGACGTGGGTTCAGGGCCCTCTGGACTACATTTGAGATAGACTCTATCTCAAAACAACAACAAAAAATGGTTAATCTTACATGCACGGAAATGTCAAATGAAACACACTATTTTGTACAATTATATGTACTAAGAAATTTTTTTTTTTTCAGTACCAGGGGTCGAGCTCAGGACCTTGAGCTTTCAAGGCAAGCACAGCGCCACTGAGCTAAATCCCCAGCCCTAAAAATTATAATAAAAAAAAAAACTTTATAAAGCTAATCTTTTTGTGTGTGTGGTACTGCCTTTGAACCCAGGACTCCACATTGAACTACATCCCAGCCTTTTTATTTTGAGACATGGTCTTGTTAAGTCACAAAGCTGTCCAAACTGGGCTCCATTTTGTAATCTTCCTGCCTCAGCTTCCCAGAATGCAGGGATTACAGGCGGGTGCTAACATCCCCATCCTCACCCTCCCAATTTCTGCTTAAAAGGGTAACCCTATGTGAATTTCACCTTACAAGACACACACAATTATGGATGTTTGTATCTATTCATTCAAATCAGCTAAATCTCCAGTCCTGCACAGCAGTCATTGAGTTACTCACCTGTAGTCCCAGCACTCAGGAGGCTGAGGCAGGAGGATTTTGAGACCAGCCTGGGCGGCATAGGCAAACAATCAAACAAAAATCCTTCCATCGGGCTCCACCAGCCCTCCCCATCACATCCTGAATCTGTCAGGGATCTCCTTCTACTTGGGCGGCACCACAATTCCCAGAGCTGTTCTTTACCTGTCCTCTCGCCCTCCAGGTCTGGTGTGCATAGAGTGAAACAGGGAGCAGAGTTCTTTCTAGTCAAGCCCTTGTCAGCTCTGCTACCTTGGGCAAGTTAAACGCACCTAAATCCCTAGGCCCGATGCCCAGGAGCCCAAATCACTTTCCGTGATCACCCACCCAACATTACTGAGATGCTGCTTCAGAAGCCCAGGCTGCCACCCCAAACCCACTTATTTATCACAAGCACCAATGCTGCAGTTAAACCTGAACACTGAGGTTGTAGTTTAGAAAAGACAACTCATACATTAACATCTTTTTTTTTTTTTAAACATCTTTTGTCTTAAAAGAAAAATATAGTAACAGAGGGCTGGGGATTTAGCTCAGTGGTTCTGGTGCCTGCCTTGTAACCACAAGGTCCCGAGTTCAATCCCCAGTACCAAAAAAAAAAAAAACCCATAGTAACAGAGTTTTCAATGAAACAAGCAGCCTTTTATTGAAAGGTAGAATTTGCATTTGGCATGCTGGTGCACAATTAATGTGATTTTGGTGTTGCATGCTGATAATTTTTTTTTTTTTTTTTTTGTACCAGGGATCAAGCTCCAGTCCTTGCATTTGTGGGGCAGGTGGCGGAACCACTGAGCTAAATCCCTGGCCCTGCACGCTGATAATGTGTCAAATCTTGGCTCACACTTCGTTAGTGTGCAAGCAACACATGCATTGTTTAGGTCATCTGTTAGTCTGTTTCCCATTATCAGATTTGATAGAATTCAAAGCTGAACACAGCTGCTCACAAGCATAAGATGATCCAAACAAAGTAAGAAGAGCAATCCCAAGTGCTTTTATTAACTTAAAATTATTTGGCAGAAAATTCCACACTTTAATGATTTCATTTTCAGAACTACCCACTGTGTTGTCCTTTGTTACCCGTTCACACTCTATCTTTTCACACAGGTCATAGAATTTATTTTCCCAGGTAGAGCTTTCTTGAAATTCCAATAGCTCCATTTCCAGATTTCCAGATTCTAACCAGTATAAGCAGGAAAGATCAAGTTCTTCAGAGTTGGCTTTATCTGGAGAAGTAAGAGAACACAGCATTGTCTCCATCTTATGCAACTGTAAAAATTTGTTACTAAAATTTTGCTTTGCAGCTGCTACAGTGCTAGAAAATTTCTTGTAGATTTCCTGATGGCGTGTGGGATTGTCTACAAATGTTGTTGAATTTCTGAATGCATTTTTATCTTTTTTTTTTTTTTTTTTTTTGGTACCTGGGATCAAACTCGGGGCCTTGCACTTGCAAGGCAGGTGCCAGAACCGAATGCATTTTTAGATTTGGAAAATATTTCAATTGGCCACTTTCAACATCTAGGGTGACCTGGCACGAATACTGACAGAGAGGTGCCATGCCATAGATTCGAAGGAATCTATGGAATAACTGTGAAGTTATTTCCTTAAAGAACATTGGGCCAGCTGGGCGTGCTGGTGCGTGCCTGTAATCCCAGCACTCAAGAGGCTGAGGCAGGAGGACTGTTTTAAGTTCAAGGCCAGCCTGGGCTACACAGTCCAGGCTGAACTGCATAGCCAGACCCTGCCTCAACAACAACAGCCAAAGAAGAAAAAAGACAAAGAAAACTAGGGCTGGTCATTTAGCTCAGTGGTGCCACTGCCTGCCTCACAACCACAAGGTCCTGAGTTTGATCCCCAGTACCAAAAAAAAAAAGGGGGGCCCAGGGATTTAGCTCAGTGGTTCCGCCACCTGCCTTGCAAGTGCAAGGTCCTGAGTTCAATCCCCGGTACCAAAAAGAAAAGAAAAAGAAAACTAGGCTACTAGCACACCTAGGGTGGGGTGCAAGGTACAAAGGGTAATCTGCCCAGAGAAGGTGCAGCTAGAACTGAGGTGTCAAGGAGACATTAATTAGCAGGGGAGGAAGAGAGAGGAAAGTGTTTTACAGTAAAGTCCAGATTGATTAACCTCTTGGGCTAGGAGGTACGGCTCAGTGGTAGAGCACTTGGTTGGCATAGGCAAGGGTCTGGTTTCCATCCCTAGCATTATACCCACCCCCCCAACTGATTCACTTCTCTGAAATTCAGTGAGGTTTGTTTGGCTGGGGGTTTTTTTGTTTTGTTTTGTTTTTGGTACTGGGGAACCACTGAGCTAAATCCCCGGCCCTGGTTGGGTTTTTTGGTTTTGTTTTGTTTTTTTGGTACTGAGGATCAAACTCAGGACACTGCACTTATGAAGCAGGCAGCGGCACCACTGAGCTAAATCCCTGGGCTGGTTGGCTTTTTGAGACAGGGTCTCTAGGTAGTCCAGGTTGGCCTTGAACTTATTATGTAGACCAGCCTGGCCACTGGAATTATAGGTGAGCACCACCACCCCCAGCTTGAACCTGTGTTTGGTTTGTTTTTGAGGTGCTGGGGATGGAGCCTGGAGTCTCAGGCATGTTACATGCGTGCTCTATCCTTGAGCTACACCCCCAGCCCTGAGCCTGCTTTCTTGCTTTCTCAATGGAGGTAATAAATAGCACCTTCCTCCACAGGTCCTCACAAATGAGTCCACAGATGTTAAATGCCCAACACTGTACCTGGCACATACTGCATGATCAACGGGAGTTTTTCTTTCTCCTGTCTTCCACTTTCTATATGTAAAATCTAAAGGAAGTCTCAGATTCAGGGGATGCAGACTTCTACAGGAGAGACTGCAACCCTCACTGTCCACTCAAGCGCCCGCCACGTGGAATCTGGCCAAGCCGGTTGTTTGGTATGAGTGGCCTTAGGGTAAGTGTCACAGGGTTGGAAGAAGGCAAACTCACGGACAGCATCGCACCAAATTCAGTCCCACCTGACACCCTTGGAATCTTAACCTGAGAAAAAGCAGAACAGTGCTAATGCCCACAGTACTGATTACATCCGGGGTGCTGGACTAGGTGCCTGGTTATACATTGTCTGGTTCCAGGCCCTCTTAAGTCAAACTGGGGCAGTTGGTTGTTCCAGATCATTTGGCTGGTGAGGGGCAAAGCAGGAGTTCAAATCTAAGTGTCCATAACTCCAGGCCAGTGTTCTGTTGCTTTAGGTTCCCTCTACTCCTTGTGCTGACTGGTGTTTTGGAGAACATGGGGAGGTGCACCGAGGCAGGGGACGCTGCCAAGGAAGTACTTGTGGGAGTGGGAACGTCTTCAATCATTCTCCATGCCCACCGTGGGGGTGGGGTGTGGAAATGGAGCTGGGGTGACCCACAAAATCCCCCATTCTTAGGCAGGCCCTTTTTAAAATCCCCAGGCTGCATCCTTCCATCATTTTGTGCTCTCATCAAAAACCTAAGGGGAAAAAAAACAAACCTAAGGTGGAGGGCTGGAGATTTAGCTCAGTGGTGCCGCCGCCTGCCTCCCAAGTGCAAGGTCCTGAGTTCGATCCCGGTATCAAAAAAGAAAACAAAAACAAAAAACCTAAAGTGGAGAGAAGGTGGTCTCATAAATACTTCAGCTTCCACATCCCCAACCCTCCAGCCAGTCAAGCCAGCTGTCCAGACTGCAAGCCAGGGTAAGAGAACCAAATGGGCTTCCAGAGCGACTACCCTGCTGAGTGACAAAAATGAAGAACTCCTACTCAGTCTTGCCCAGGTCCCCTGCGTCTACCCTTGGGGCTCAAACTGAGGCTTAAGGAAGAGAAGCTAGCGGCCGGGGACCCCCAGGATCTCCCTCCTCCCTGCTAATAGGTATTTCCTGTTTATGAGGCGGCTAGGACTGCGTTTGGAGAAGGGATGGAGATGGGCCCTTCCCCTCCTCGGGCTGGGCAGGGGAGTCCTTGAGGCGAGCCTGAAGGTTGGGAGGCTCCTCCCTGGTGAAGAGTGCTTCCTACGTGGACCATCTCGACACCCCCACCCCCCGCCACGGTCTCAGCCCCTACGGGCAGGGGGGGGTCTGGTGGAGTCTGCTTCCGGTTCTCAGCCTCCCAATCCCTCAGAGAGCAGCAACTAGGCAGGGGCGGGGCGGTGCCGGGCTGGGAGGAGAAAGGGGAGGGAGGCGTCTTGACTGGTGCGTCAGCGCCTGAAGGGGGAAGTAGAGCTTGCGGGTCCCCCTCCCGTCCAACCTGGTGGTCTTTCCGCAGCACCCCCACGGTGGCAAAACGCGGGTCCCAGGGCCTTAGGCGGAGGAGAGCGGGGATCCTGCTTAATTAACCCTTTTAGCGCTAGTCCTAACTGGTTTGGCAGGCCAGGGAAGAATGGTTAATGAGAGGGGGCGAACAGAGAGGTGGCCAAGAGAATTAGGATAGTCCTTCCTCTTCCCACCCAGTTTGTGGCGGGGCGCGCAAAACGGGGTCTCCGGGACGAGATTAGGGTCTCCACAGAGACCAGCAGGGAGGGGTCTGCAGCCTCGTCCCCCTCCCGACGGCCGGGGTGGGGAGGCTGGAAGGACAAGGGCTACACCCCACTGCCCACCGGCTCCGCCTCCCCCAGCCCCGACTCCCGCGCCGGCTCGGCTCGCACCCCGCCCAGCGGACCGGAGGACCGACGTCGCCTCCTGCCTCGCCCCCGCGTCCCCCTCCCGGGGTCCCTGCCTCTGTCTCCGGGTTAAAAAGCTGCGTCACATGCTCGTGGCCCCTGCGCTCCGGGCCCTGGGCGCACGCACGCCACCGCCGCCCCGCGCTCGCGAGTCACTTTGACCCGGCCGCCCCTCCTACCCGCGGGCAATTAGCATATTAATCGAGCCGGCCGCGCGGCGGGGGCTGGAGGAGCGGGGCGGCGGGAGCGCACACACGCACACGCGCGCGCGGACACGCTCAGGCACGCGCGCGCGCACGCACAGCAGCTCGCCGGCCTGCCTGGCTTCCTTCCCGTCCGCTCCGCGCCTGCCGGGCCCCGCGCCGCAGCCGGGGGCCCCCCGTACCGGGCCGAGGCCGGGCCGGGTCGGGCCGGCGGCGAGGGCAGCGGGGGCCGCAGGCGGCGGCGGCGGCTCATGCCCGGCCTGTCCCCGCAAGGGGCGGGCTCCGTGACTCGGCTGGGCCCTCAGCGGCGTGCGATGTGAAGATGTCAGTGGGCTGTGCCTGTCCCGGTGAGTGGGGCGCACGGTTGCGGGCCCGGTCCTCCCCGGGGACACCTCGCCCCTGGTGGGGTGCGTCGAGGGCTTGGGGGGCCGCGAGGGGTCATCGGGGCCGCGGTCGGGAAGGGCCTTCTCAGCTGGGTAAATGCGCAGCAACCCGGAGGTGCAGGGAGGGGCCGCTGGGGGCAGCTTTTGGGGGGCTAATTGGAGAGGGGTGGGGGGACTGAAATTCCCAGAATTCCAGGGTGTTAGCCAATCAGAAGTGACTCTGGACTTTTGACCCCCCCTCGGGTCATCATAGAGTTGTGATTGGCTGGTTTGCATTGCCCCCCCCTTCCCTGCTGCCTATTGCCTTTTACTTACCCTGTGACACCCCACCTCAAGCAGCTCCTGAGGACACTGTTAGGGGGAGGGATTGATTGAGGCTCCTCTTGCCCCCCTTTTTTCTGCCTGTTGCCAGGGAAGGTTGGCCCTCCTGAGGGACAGGAGGCGCTCCATAGGGTGCCTTATAATTGAGCCCATGGGTCCAGCATCACTGCTTTGGGAAAGAGAAGGTGGCAGCCCTAGGCAGGCTGGGAAATACAGTGACTTGCAGAGCTGACTTATGGGGAGCAATGCTTGACCTCCCCGAAGTACGAGAGGACCCAGGCTCAGTTCACTGCCTCCCCAAAACACATGTCAGCTCTTCTGGGGAGATCTGGGTCTGAGTTCTTTTTCGGGGGTGGGAGAGTAGACTCCACCTCAGCTGCCAGGAAGAGTGCTGAGCCATGTGACTGGAGAGAGATCAACTGCGGAGGACCTCAGAACATTGTCTATCCTCTGGCCTAAGACCCATATCCTCAAAGTGGCCTTCTTGTCCCAGGATAGCTTCAGCTTTCTCCAGGAAGTCAATGTCCCTGAATCTACTCTGGTTTGGATCCTTTGCTATCTGAACCCCTAACACACACACACACACACACACACACACACACACACGCACACACACGCACACACACGCGCGCGCACGCAATCCCCAAGGGAAGTTGCCAGTGTGGAAGCTTCCTTGAAAGTCATGTGACCCAGACCAAGCTGGGCTGGGCATATACTTGAGGTGCCTGCTGAGGCTGATGTTGAAGGGGCATAAGGCCCAGATGCCAGGCTAGGGGAGCCTGAGGATCCTGGAATATCTGGGCGTGGGAACCCCTGGCTCCTGCTGCAGAGGATGGGGAGAGGAGGAGGGAATCCTGTGTGGCTACATCACCCCCTCCTACCAGCTTGGTGTGTGTGTGCGTGTGTGTGTGTGTGTGTGTGTGTGTGTGTGTTTTCTCCCCGTAATCAGCCCATGCTGGTTACCCCAGTTCAGATCCATAAGTGCTCTGAGCCTGCCTCAGGGTCCAGACTCTCCATCACCACATTGGAGTGGAAGCAAACCAAGGCCCTGACCGAGCTACAGGGCTGAGTCTACATTTTTTTTCTCCCTAGTATTAGATATTGAACTCAGGGCCCCTTGAGTGCTAGCACTACATGTCCAGCCCCCTTTTGAGACAGGGTATCACTAAATTGCCTAGGCTGGCCCCGGAACTTGTGATCCTCCTGCCTCAGCCTCTTAAGTAGCTGGGATGTACCATGTACATGTACCACTATGACATGTACCACCACACCCAGCCCTGAGTCTTAAATTCTGACTCTTCATTCCTGCAAATAATAGGTAGGGAATGTGGATTGTGGGGTTGACAGGCAGGAACTAGATAGAAGGTTGGCCCGGAAATTGGGCAGGGTTCGTGAGTCCAGTGGGAGGAGGAGGTTTGCCCCACATTCTCGCTGAGTAGTTTGGGGACCCTAATGCCTAGGGTGTGTTTGTGGAGGGGACAGCTTTCATCAGTGCCACAGGCCTGTTCCTTTTGTGTCCCTGCCAGCCTGGCTGAAGGAGGGGCAGAAAGATGGCTAGGAGTAGGGAGTCTGCATCCTGGCTGCGAAGGGGTCTCAAGGGTTGATGCCACAGAGGATGGGTGGAGGTTCGGCTCGAGAAAGGCAAGGGGAGGGGCTTGAGTGGCCAAGGTGGGAATGTTGGGGGGAGGGGATCAGGACTGCGTGAGTGGGTGGGAGCACACCCTGGAACACAGGGGCATCGTGGCACTGTGTAGGACTCCAGGCTCAAGGACCCCCAGCACGACCCTGAGCAGCCCGGGGTGAGGGCCCAGGCTCCCTGGCAGCCGCCTGCCTCCCGCCCGCCTGCCTGCCTGAGTCTCTCCTTTGTGCTCTGCTGTCTCTGGGCTCCTCCTCCTCCCCCAGCCCAGCGGAGACGGCACATGCCCCACACATGTGACTGAGGGAAGCCAGAGCACACTCAGACCCACACATGCACACACGGGAACACCACAGGATACGCACACACACCCCCAGCTCCTTTAGTGCTCCTGGGTGGGAAACAGCATCTGGGGCTGAAATTGCCAGAAGCAGCAACAAGCTCTGTAGGGCCATCTTCCTGGGCAGGATGCTGAGGGGCCAGGGGCTGCCTGGGGCAGCGTGTGGCTCCGAAGGGTTAAGGCTGGAAGGAGGGAGTGAGGGAGGAGGCAGCAGTGGTGGCGGCTGGGAGCCAGGAGAGGAGGATGGCAGAGCGCCAGGCCACCGGGAGGCTGGGCACAGACAAAGGAAGGGGGGCAGGCACACTGCAGGCCTGGGTCAGGGGCCCGGGCAGGGGCAGTGCTGGTACCTCAGCCTGTGTGCTGGGGCCACTTGCTGTCCTGAGTCCCCACCTCCAGGAGTCCTAGGCTTCTGTGGCCTTATCACCTTTGTCATTCTTTGCCCCCTGCCCAGTTTAAGGTCCTTCTCGGACTTGCTCCTTTTAGCTGGACCTGTTCTGCCCTGAGTGTGGAGGCCAGCAGGAGCTGGTCTGGGGGAGCGGGAGCCCACTCTATGGAGAAGGGGAACTAGGAGAGAGCTTGTTGGGGAACGATGCGCCAGAGTCTGGATCATCTAGGCACTTAGGTGGCCTTCCCCATAGTGAGAAGGGTGTGTTCTTGTGGGTCCTGGGTGAGGGTTTGAGCTCTGGTTGCGGGCAGAAGCCAGAGCACACACCTCTCCTGCCTGTGGATGCTCATCTGTGGCCCAAGGGGGAAGGGAACAGGAAAGGCTGCAGTCCCCTAGGGCTGGGCTTACATCTAGGGGCTTGGAAGCCCAGAGTTCAACCTCAGGCCCGCCTGCCTCACTTGATCTATTCAAGTTAAGATATTTGAGTGGGGCTGGGAGTGTGTGCAGTGCTAGAGTGCTTGTAGTGCTTGCCTAGCATGTGTGAGACCCTGAGCCACAACTGAAAAAGAATGTGTGTGTGTGTGTGTGTGTGTGTGTGTGTGTGTTGAGAGAAGGGGCAGGGAGAATAAGCCCTGCAGGAACTGCTCAGGGTGCTGCCTGTCAGCCAACCTGCTTTGGGAAGTTTGAGAAGGAGAGTGGCTGTGGTGGACTTGGGCTGTGTGCTTGGGAGTCAGTGGGACTGTCCTCAGCCCCCCAGGATGTGGTTGCAAGCCCGGCCCAATGTCATGGGCTCAGAGGCTGGTGAAAGCTGAGGTTTGTCAGGTGATCGGGGCTGTGGCAGGGGATGGTGAGGACCTCGGGAGGGTGGGTTGTGGGTAAGCCCTGCACAGCTCCAGGCCTTGTCCTTCGGGGTGTAACGGGGTTGTGTTGGGGACAGGATGCCACGAGTCAGAAGTCACCCAGTGCTTGAAGGTCGGGGTCTGACACTGTGGGTGCACCTGTCTGCGTGCGTGTTCCTAGGGCTTGGTACATTTAAAACATGCCACAGGTTGAAGTGTGTGTCAGGCGCTGGTTTATGGGAACCCGAGAGCTGATGCTTGTCTGTGGAGGGTGTCAGCCAGGTCCAGCATTACTGCAGTCAGCCAGTGTGTACCTGTGACAAATTCTGTCTTTGGGGTTATGTGTCATTTGGGGAGAGGGGGGATAAAGAATATATTCAAATTGTAAAGAATGAAAGTAGGACACCCCGTGTGTGTTCCTTTTCCGGTGAGTCTAGGTAAGAGGGCCTGGACCACTACCCAAGTTTGAAGTGTCTCCTTGGGGTACCTCTAGGCAGACTGGAGAGCAGGCCCTGCCCCACCAGCCCTAACCTGCCCACTCCCCGAGGTGGGAAGGACTCAGCACCGCAGCCCGTTCTGGAGACCTGTGGGTGGGCATTCTGACAACACCTCTTTCCCGGCATCCACGTGGCTTCGGGCCTGGCAGTGCAGTGCGGAAGAGGGCTTTCTATTAAGGGGGCCTAGCCACGGCTTGGACTTCGGCTGCGTTGGGGGCAGAGAAGCCTGGAGTGCCTACCTCCCTGCAAGCGGCTTTCACAGGCCTAAGTCAGAAGGTGCCTCTGTCCGGAACAACCGCCCAGGGCCTACCGCCAGCCCCCAGCCGCCCTGGGACTTCCCTAGGGGCCTAGGTGACAGCCCAGCCAGCCTTCCACCTGAGAGATTTGGAGGAGGTGTGGCTGGCGAGTGGAAGGTACTGGAGTCCGCAGAGAGGCCAGCGCGGCCTCTCCTGCCTGAGCACCGCCCCTGGAGCTGGAGGGTGCATTTTGCCGCCCCCCACCTCCGTCCCGTCCAGGTGGCTCCCGGGCCGAGGATCCCGGGCTCCGGTCCGGCTCTCTTTTGTTTTTCTCGGCAGTCCCTCTCCCTCCCCTCCGCCTAGCGGGGCGGGGCCGGGGGCGGCTCCACCCCCGCCCGCCCCGGGCCGCGATCGCGGAGGGGAGGGAGGAGCGGGGAGGAGAGAAAGGCAGAAAGGACGAGCCAGCCGAGCCGGCGGCCCGCCGCGCGTGTCTGAGTGTGCGGGCGCGCGTGAACGTGAGCCCGGCCCGCCCGTCCGTCCGCGCCCGGCAGAGGGGCCCGGGCCCGGGGAGCTCGGACGGCCGCGGAGGGGAGGCCGCGAGAGGCCGCCGGGAGAGCCGGGCGGCGGCCCGGAGACGGCGCAGCCATTGTTGAAGGAAACCGTGCGAACAAAGGAGGCTTCGGGCGCCCCGCGGGCCCTCGCCCCCCAGCGCGGCCCCCCGCCCCCGGCCCGGGGCCCGGGGTTCTGCAACTTTTCCCCGGGGCTGCGCCCGCCGCGGGGCGGGCCGAGGCCGAGCGGGCCCGGCTTTGTGCGGGCGGCCGCCCCACTCGGGACAGGAGCCGCCAAAGTTGGCCCGCCTCGCCTCCTGCCCCTGCCAGGGCCCCTCGGGGCTCCCAGACGGCCCCGCACCTCTCCCGGCCCCCTCGGTTCTCCCAGGTAAGTCTGGCGACCTGCAGGCTGCTGGGGGCGGTAGAAGGCCCAGGCTGGCCCGAGCCCGGTGTGCCCCGCCGGCCGGGAGAGGTGCCCCGGAGGTCCGGCTGAAGGCTGCCGACCCGTGGCTGGTCCCCGAGGGAGGGGGCCTGCCCTGGCCGATGGTTGCCATGGGAATCCCCACCTGGAGCTGCCCCGCCGCCCTGCACGCAGCTTCTGCCCCGAGAAAACTTTGCTAGTTCGGGCCCCTCTGTGCACTCACGTCCCGTCCCGGAGACTTCTAGGAGGCTGGGAGAGGGGTGTCCCACTCCAGGCCTGATGACACGTCCGTTCCACCCCCACCCCCACCCTGCTCCCTCTGCTCCTGCTGCTGGGGACAGGCAGCCGCATGGACAGATGGTCTGGGTGATGTCCCTCCCCTTCTGTTCTCACTCCCAGCCCCTTGTACTGGGGCTACTGGGAGTTGCTATGGCTCTGGGGAGATGGCGAGTTTGTGTGTGTCCGTTCACTGGGGTGTAAATAGAGGTCCCAGAGCGCTGGGCTTTAGCTCCCCAGAACTATCACCCAGGCTCAGACAATGCCTGTTCTTTCTCTCCGTGGAGCAGCTGATTCTGAGACTTTTTCTTGAGCCGGAGAGGAACCCAGGTGTCCTGCTTCTTTTGTGTCATCCTCTTGACGCGTTTCTTCAAGAGGACTGGGACTGGGCAGGCAGGGCTTGGTCAGCCTGTGTGGAAATGATGGCCTGGCAGGGGATCAGGGTCAGTCTGAGAGCGGAAACGCTGGTCTTCGCTGCCCAGGCCTGACCTCTGCTGGGTGGCGGGAGCTTAGAGTGCTGTGGCTTTAGCCTGTCTGTGGGATGGGGACTCTGCCCTGAGACAGGCTGTCTCCAGGGCTGGCCTGGGAATGCAGCTGCGAGGTGCTGTGGGGTGTGGACGACCCCAGAGCTCAGGCACCCTCGTCTTGCCTGGGGCTTTGGGGTTCCAGCACGTGGCAGGCACGGAGGGGTGAGCGGAGGGTGAAGCCCAAAGGCGGGTGAGGTACGGGCGCATGCCAGCTTTCACTTCTGACTCCAGCCAGGGCTTCGAAGTCTGGGCCCCTCTGGGACCCTCTTTTGCCCACATTGTGTGAAGGGACCCCTGGGGAGAGAATTAAATGGCACCTGTTGGCACAAGATCTTCCTTTGTCTCCTCCCCCCAAGGAACAAAATAGGTTTTTTTAATCTTTTTTTTTTTGGAGGGGTACTGGGGATCGAACTCCGGACCTTGAGCTTTCGAGGCAGGCAGCAGAACCACTGAGCTAAAGCCCTGGCCCCAGGTTTTTTAAATCTAATTCGGGGAGAGGGCTCAGATACAGTCAGTACAGCTACCTTTGCAATCAAGTTTTGGGGACCTGAGGAGAGAGAAACGGGCGAGATCCTTGGGGGCGGTACCTCGGTTTCTCCTGTATCTCTTCCAGTTAGGAAATGGTATGTTGGGAGGTGTGTGTGACGCTAGTGTGGTGGTAGAGGCCTGTGTGTGCCATGCTCAGACGCACGACCGAGCCCTGCTGTGGGTACCAGCTGTCCCCTGGGCTGGGCCCCGGCCCCTGTGTTCCGTTTGTAAACTGGGGTCCAGTGAGGGCTGGGGGCCTGGGTTTCTGGCATGGAGACCAGGCTCTCCTCCTGGTGGGTGTGGGTGTGGGTGTTGGCTGATAAAGCCTGGCCGTTGCTGGGGGGGGGGAGCACCAACTGGTTATCTGGTGGGCGGCAGCCAACACCCCCTTTATCTCTATCCCCTGCCCTTTGAGACCCTGGGAGAAGAAGAGGGGAAGAGTTCCCCAAACCCCATTTCCCCTCTCCACCCTAGTTTCTACTGAGCAGTAAAGGGTCAGGTAGAAATAGGGCAGGGTATGGGATTCCGGATGTCTGGGCTTTAGTCCTAGCCCTGCCACTTCCTATGATCTGTGAGTCCTTCAGCCCTGCGTTGCTTCATCTGTAAAATGGGAATATCACTGTTTGCCCTGGTACCTGACAAGGTGGTTGCTAAGGAGTTTATGAAAACTTGCACTGCTTAGATATTTATTCTGTGATACTGACATTGCAGTTCCTTGTCTGTTATCCAGGGCATGGCCAAATGAAAACTAAGGTCTTGAGTATGGCTTGAGTTTAGGGCTCAATACCCCCAGTTTCTTCACTAAATGAGACTGGAGCCAGATTTAGGAGCAGCCCCCTCCCTGGCCTGCCACATTCTCGTCACCACCCCAGGGGCTCCTAAGAGATCAGTCCCTATCCGTGTAGTCTAGCAGGCTTGCAGAGAGCTCCAGAAGGGCGTAGGGGACGCTTCGTGTCTCTCTCTCTTAGGTTGTTCCTCAAAGTCATTCAAGCTGTACTCGCCGAAGGAGCCCCCAAACGGCAACGCCTTCCCCCCGTTTCATCCCGGCACCATGCTGGATAGGGATGTGGGGTGAGTCCTTTGTCAACTTCCTAACCTTTCAGATGGAAGCCTGCCTGGAGAGGGCAGGGATGACCCCCTCCCTGTGCTTCCTGTCTTCCACGCCCATTCTCACAGCCTCTTCCTTTACACAGCCCAACTCCCATGTACCCGCCTACCTACCTGGAGCCTGGGATTGGGTAAGTGGGGTCCAGGTGGGAGGGAAGAGCTTTCCACTACACGGGTGAAGGCAGAAATCAGGATTGCGGGAGTGGGCTCTTCCCCTACTGCCCACTCTTCTCTTCCCTAGGAGGCACACACCATATGGCAACCAAACTGACTATAGAATATTTGAGCTTAACAAACGGCTTCAGAACTGGACAGAGGTATGGTCAAGGAAAAAGAGGCTGGGAAGGGGAGGTCTGTCTGGGCCCATGGGATGTCCTTGGGTACACACTCACCTGTCCCTGTCTCCCTAGGAGTGTGACAATCTCTGGTGGGATGCTTTCACAACAGAGTTCTTTGAGGACGATGCCATGTTAACCATCACTTTCTGCCTGGAGGACGGACCAAAGAGATACAGTGAGTGGGGTCCTGCCCTCGGGTGGCGAATGTCTGCACCTGTGCCGCCTGAGGTCTGGACATGGGACTAGAAGTGCCAGCCAAGTGATCTGTCTTGGCAGGGGAGGCATCTACCTGGCCACCTCTGTGTTCTTTGGTTCTAAGGGTTTGTCCTGTCTCTGCAGCCATCGGCCGGACCCTGATTCCACGCTACTTCCGCAGCATTTTTGAAGGGGGTGCTACAGAGCTCTATTACGTGCTTAAGCACCCCAAGGAGGCATTCCACAGCAACTTCGTGTCCCTTGACTGTGACCAGGGCAGCATGGTGACCCAGCACGGCAAACCCATGTTCACCCAGGTCAGCCACCAGCAGATGTAGAGCCCAGGGCACCTGGGGTTGAGTTCTTCTCTCCCCGTGTGTACTCCTAGCTCACCCAGGCAGGCATGGTGATGCATTCAGCAGACATTTGATGGGTTTGAAAATGACAGCTTTCTGTGTCCCAAGTCATACAGTGAGCAAGAGCTGCCCTCAGAGCTCACAGCAGATGGTATCACCGGCTGCGTGGGAAAAAGATACGGATCTGTTCTGCTTTTCTGCTGTGTGTCCGCATGTGTGTGAGGGCCAGGAATGACGGATACATGAGGCGGGGGTGGGGGTCACATCAGTTAGGCGCCCGGTTTATGTGCAGGCAGCAGTATACACAGTGGGAGGGTTGTGACCAAACCGGAGAGCTGCAGCAGGTACACGTTTAGTTTGTGGGGTGGGCCAGGTTGTGACAAGCCTATCCCCAGGTGTGTGTGGAGGGCCGGCTGTACCTGGAGTTCATGTTTGATGACATGATGCGGATAAAGACGTGGCACTTCAGCATCCGGCAGCACCGAGAGCTCATTCCCCGGAGCATCCTAGCCATGCATGTGAGCTGTGGGCAGATTGGGGTGCGGGGGCCGGGTAGGGAGAAGGGCGGGACAGGGCCTAGCATCCCTGGTGTGCATAGAGGGCAGGGCTGTCTTCATCTCATCCCTTCCCTCTCCGGGTGTCACAGTGCTCAGGGCCAGGAAGCATATGCAGCACATATGCAGTGTTCTCGTCTCTCTTCCTCTGCAGGCCCAGGACCCCCAGATGTTGGATCAGCTTTCCAAAAATATTACCCGGTGTGGGCTGTCCAATTCTACTCTCAACTACCTCCGAGTGAGTCTCCATCACCCGTCGCTGCCCCACCCCGTTGCCCCCCACGTCTCCCTGACAGTCACCGACTGTTCCGCCCCCAGCTGTGTGTGATACTCGAGCCCATGCAGGAGCTCATGTCCCGCCACAAGACCTACAGCCTCAGCCCGCGAGACTGCCTCAAGACCTGCCTTTTCCAGAAGTGGCAGCGCATGGTGGCGCCCCCCGGTGAGTGGGCCTTTCCAGGGCCGGGTCTGTATCTGTGTGGAGACCTCTCTGCTCCCTGCTCCCAGGCCTGTGGATTAGGACAGAGTAGGTTCAGTCCTAGGTGGCGGGATGGGACACGGGGCCCCGGGTGGTCTTCCCACCAGAGTCTTCTCTCCCCGCACAGCGGAACCCACGCGGCAGCAGCCCAGCAAACGGCGGAAACGGAAGATGTCGGGGGGCAGCACCATGAGCTCCGGGGGCGGCAACGCCAACAACAGCAACAGCAAGAAGAAGAGCCCAGCCTCCACCTTCGCCCTCTCCAGCCAGGTACCTGTAAGCATCTCGGCTTTCTTCTCTCTTCTGGGGTGCCCCGCCACGCGCCCCTGACCCAGCCCGGCTGAGCTCAGAGCAGGCACCAGCAAGGCCAGTGTGCCCTGTGTACTCTGCCTGCACGAGCTCACTCCTTCTCCTGAGGAGAGGGTCCCGGCAGGTGCACACTCGGCCGTAGGCCCATAGTGCACGAGGACAGACGGACGTTCAGGGCGACAGCCGGGGCCCAGGCAGGGACACAGCCTCATGCTGATAGGGGGACGCGCAGCCTCGATGGCTCGCAGATCTGTAAAGCGCCCAGGCGCACACGCACACCCATGTTTCCCTCCCTGTTTTTGAGCTGCTCCCTCTTCCTTACATGTGGACGGAAGGTTAGGAGCCCCTAAAGCTTGGGGTAGGTGGACTAGGGAGCTAGGGGGCTAGAGTGGAGTTCCCCGGCAGTTGGCAGGCGTGGGCTGCAGGCCGTGGTGCTCTGGTGCCCTTCAGCGGAAGGGCTCTGGGAGCAGCGGTGCCGAGGGAGCTGGGGCTCGCGAGCCGCGAGGAGGGGCGGGAATGTTGGTTTCCGGGGTGGTCTGGGGCTCTGGGGTTCCCTGCTGCCCCGATTATGTTTGGGGACCTCCGCCACTCTCAGGATGTGATGGTGGTGGGGGAGCCCACCCTGATGGGCGGGGAGTTCGGGGACGAGGACGAGAGGCTCATCACCCGGCTGGAGAACACGCAGTTTGACGCGGCCAACGGCATTGACGACGAGGACAGCTTTAACAACTCCCCCGCACTGGGCGCCAACAGCCCCTGGAACAGCAAGCCGCCGTCCAGCCAGGAGAGCAAATCGGAGAACCCCACGTCACAGGCCTCCCAGTAAGGCCACCACGGCCCTCCAGCGCTCTGCCTGCTGCCCCACCCCTCGCGCCCTCAGGAGCAGAAGACGGAAGAAGAGACTGAGCATCTGCGGCAGGCAGCCTCCGTCCCTGCAGGGAGGAACTGGACTCGCTGGGGGCAGGTGCCAAGATGTGCCCCCAGTGGCCCTGGCCTGGGCCTGGCCCTTGTGGAGCCCTCGGGAGGGGCACTCGTGGATGCCTGAGTGCACCCTGGACTCTGAGAGATGTCCAGCCACTCCACCCCAGGGCATTGCTTCCGTCCTCTCCCAGGTTCTGGGTCCCCCCCCTTGACTTACCCTTGAAGCCCGAGGTTTTCTGTACCCACAGCCCTTAGGGTCTTAAAGTTATGGGGCTGGATTGAACCCCCCTCCCCTGGGCAGCTGGTAAGAGAGGGATAAAGCTCTAGGCTCCTCCTCCCTTCTGCCACTTGTCCCAGCTCCAAGTTTTTAAAAAAATAATATTATTAAAAATGTAAGTTTAAAAACAAATCACTCATGGTTCCCCTCTTGCCCCTCTTAAGTTTAGCTACCTCCCTCCTGGCGGATGGGGCCAGGGCCGGGACGGGGTGAAGGGGTGGGCTGTGTGCATACTATTTTATACAGTTTGAGAGCTTTAGACCAAGGAGCTACTTCGCCATCTCTCTTCCCTGATCCCCTGGAGCACGGGAAGGTGTGCCCCGGGTCACCCCTGACAGCCCTGCTGTAGTCTCTGCCTCCCCTTCAGCCCCACCTCCCAGGCCCAGGCCGCCCCGCCCTCCTCTGCCCCCTGTGGTGTCTGTAGTCTGAGTCCACTAGAGCAGCTGTCTGGGGAGGCAGCCTCCCTCAGGGCCCATGGAGGGGAGGGAGTGGCCTTGTCTGTCTGTTTCTGTTCTGTCTCAGTGGGTCAGGCCCCGAGGCTCCTCCACTCCCCCCAGCCCTCTGCAGATCTGGCCCCAACCTCCCCTCCACAGGGGGAAGGAGCCCCCGGGAGAGAGGCCTCTGTCCCGGCTGAGGTGGAGGGGCTGCTTCCCGGTGTCTGTGCCCCATGGCGGGAGAAGACAGCGGCACCTCTGCTCCATCGCACAGGTGGACTGGAGGCCAGGGTTGGGGCGGCCAGGAGCGGGGTCCCCTCCTGCCTTTTCCTGTGGCCGTGGCCCTCAGGAAGTGTCAGCTGCCAGCACCACCACCTCTGCTCCGCTCTGGGCCCTCTGGGCCGAGGAGCCCCCTGCACCCTCCTTCCCCACCCCAGCCCCTACGGGGGAGAGCTGTCAGGAATGCAGAGGGCTGAGGAAGGTGGATGTCCTGCCCCAATTGTAATGCTTTTTTTTTTTTTTTTTTTTTTTTTTTTTGGCCATTTGAATCATGTATGGTACTGTCAATAAAGAGACTTTCTGGTTTGAGAGCGTCCTGTTTGGTCACTGATGCCTAGTTCCAGGCAGTCTTGTGTTCCTGCAGTCCCTGAGGCCCGTCGCTGGGGAATGGGTTTCCTCGCTCCTGAGTCATGCTGCCCTTGTAGACCCCGGGTCTGTCCCCAGGTGTGCCACCTGTCTCTCAGGACTTGGTCTTCTGCACCCTGACCCCTAGCTAGTCACCTGTGGCTGTTAGGCAGTTGCCAGATAGGTGGTCCTGGGGCAGGGTTCCTGGCGGAGTCCCCGTGGGCCACTGGGGTCTTCGGAGGAGTGGGGCTGCCCTGGAAGGTCCTGGCAGTCAGTGCAGAGGTGTTTCCCTCTTTCTGTGAGGTTCCTACCTTACCCAGCCCAGCTGATACCTAAATGTCTCCTGATGCCAAGGTCCCTGGGCAGGGGAAGGAGCAGTTGTCTCCTGCTGACTTGGGAGGGGACACTGAGGGATGACACCTCAGCTTCACATGAAGATGCCTTTGCAGACTTCTCCAGGTAACGCGTCTCGCTGAGTCCCTCCTACTCTTGGAAGGCCGTTGCCCTGAGGCAGAGACCTGGCTGTAGTGGAGATGGAGTCTGAGCATCCAAGAAAGCCCCCACCCATTGTCCTTCATTTTCATCCCAGGCAGGGGAAGCTGAGGCCTCAGACCACCACCTCTGCTGAAGTCTCCCTGGATCTGAAGTGAAGTTTCATAGACCTGCACCTCCACCTCACCTTCCCAGCTGACAGACACCAGAGGGGTGGGCTGTCCACACCACCCTCAAGCCCACAAGGGTCCTTTGGCTCTGCTGCCAGCCTGGCTCCTCAGAGCCAACAGCCCTGGACCCCACAGACTGCACTTGCACCCCACACCGCTGCTCAGCAGCCCTGCCCAGCAAGGACCTTGCCCAGCCAGCTGACACCACACCTTACCTGAGAGGGCCAGTAGCACCGGCAGTGGATCCCTGTGACTGCTGAGCTGGGAGAAGTCCTGGATGTGCATGTAGGGGGTATAAGAGCATACAGTGTCTGAGTATAAGGGTGTCCGTGTGTGGGTGTGTAAGGCAGTGTGTGTGTAAGGGAGCGTATACATGGGTGTGAATGAGTGTATGGGTGTGTAAGGGAAGGTATATGTGGGTGTGAGGCTGAGTGTAGGGGTGTGTATACGTGTGTGTGAGGAAGTATATTTGTGGGTGTGCGCGTGTGGGTGTGTCTGTTGTGAATTCATTCATTCCGCTGGTATTCACTGAGCCTGCTCTGAGTCCCAGCCAGCCAGCCGAGAACAAGGCAGAGAAGTGTGCTGCTGCAGGTGTATGTGGAAGCAGGATGTGCATCCTGATGTGGTGCTAGATGCATGGGTTATTGGCTGCTGGGACACTTGTGTGACAGGGTTGGGGGTTTCCAGATTTACAGTTTGTGTGTGTGTGTGCGTGTGTGTTGGGGTTAGAAACACTGCCAGGCCCAGACCCTGCCCGGCTTGGGGAGAGGGCTGGGCTAGACGCAGAGCCCACTGTTGGCACTCCGGAAGCACAGCGGCCAGTGACTTCCTGCGAGCCCCAGAGCTAGCTCCGCCCCTTTGCCCTGGTGAGGAGGAGCCGCTGGGGAGAGGACCGCAGACCCGCTAGGGCGTTCATGCCTTCTGTTCCCAAGTGAAAGCCTGAGTCCAGTCCCAGGCCTCAGCATGCTGTGAAAAACTTGCCTCTGCCTGGCTGTGGACCCCAGCCAGGGCCCCTGAACCTGCAGAGGCACGGGCCGAGCGAGCACCCTGCCCCTACCTCTGTCTGTCCCTTCCAAGGCCTCCAGTTCAGCCTGAGCCGTCATCCCGGTTTCCTAGCCTGGTCTAATCCGGCCCTTTCCTAGGGCCTTTGTCTAGTCCAGCACAGCCTACAGCTCCTTTAGCCCAGCCTGACTCTTTCTCTTTCTTTCTTTCTTTTTTTTTTTTTTGGTGTCGGGGATCAAACTCAGGACCTTGCCACCTGCAAGGTAGGCGTTGGAACCACTGAGCTAAATTTCCGGCCTAACTGATTTTCTTTTTTCTCCTTCCTTTTCTTCTTTCTTTTTCCTTCCTTCCTTCCTTCTCCGCTCCTTCTCTTCCTCCCTTCTTCCTTCTTTGAGATGAGGTCTCGCTGTGTAGTTGAGCCTGGCCTTGAACTCACTATGTAGCCCAGGCTGGCCTTGAACTCACAGTGATCCTTCTGCCTCAGACTCCTGAGTGCTGGGATTGCAGGGTGTGCCCCCATGCCTGGCAGGTCAGATTTTAAAAGGCTGGTTTTTCCCCTGCTGGGCCAGCTTCCTAGACCCACAGTGTGTAGCACGGTCTGCGGCTGTCACCCTTGTGGCTGTGTCCCCATTTTCTCCGCAGTTCCCTCTAGGCCTCCTGCTCACCCCTCTACTGAAGTGGGCACTGGAAACGGGTGGGAGACGGGCCATCCCACAGATCTTAGCCAAGTGGGAATGAAGTCGCCCGGTAGCTTCAGGAGCCTTCTCTGGCCTCAGGAGAAACCATCCTCTCATGGACTCCAGGGCCCTTTTCTGAAGATGGCTAAACCAGGCCATTCCCATCCCTACTGCCCAGCAGTTGCCAGCTCAGCTCCGCCGGAGGAGCCTGCAGAAAAGCCTGTCACCCCCGATGAGGAAGGTGTATGGTAGAGACAGGCTTCCCTGTCAGGACCTCAGGTGCACAGAGCTATATTAATCACGACCCTGATTCCTGACACCTCGCCTGCATCCCTTTTTTACTTAGAATACTGTCAACAACGGAAATCGCCGCTAAACAAACTAGGACCAGCTAATGCTCCCTGGATCTGGATCACGGTGGGGGCTGCCAGTGTTGCGGCCGACTTCACGATGGCTTGGGTCTGGACTGGAGACCGGAGGTGTGGGTCTTCGGAGCCTCTGTAGCATGCGAGTTTGGGCCTCAGGCGTCTTGGCAGCAGTGGGAGCAGAACAGACCCAGGAAAGCACTCAGCGTTTCGAGCAACAGGCAGGGCTGAGAGATGCCGAGAGATGCTGGAGCACACCACACAGGGGCCCACCCTGAGGGGACCAAGTGCCTTCGAGCGGCAGAAGCAGTCCATAAACTAAAGCTGCAGGGTGGAGAGGACTGGAGAAGAGAAGCCGCCTGCATCCGCCCAGGCAGCTCCCCTCATTCTTCCCGGAAACAGAAGTCCAGAGGCTGGTTCACTTCTGGTTCCCCCACGGCCCTATCTGGCCCAAATCCTAGCACCATGGTTCCTGGAAGTGGGGATAAGGATAGACCCTCTCCACATAAATGGGACGTCTTTGGACCAAGACCTCTCCAGCAGTCTGACTTTGGAGGTTTGCTGTCCAGGCCTACACAGGAGCCCAGAGGCCTCTCCCATGGAGCTGATCAGAGCCCAGGCCACCCCAATGGATGGGTCCCTTGACCTCCAAGCCACCCAAGATGGATATCCCAGTGATAGAAATGAAGAAACCACCAGTGCGGGCCAACACTCTTAAACCGTGTGGCTAGAATGTGCTCCACCCACTGGGTCTAGAGTGTTTTCTGTCCCAGGGACTCTGGGGGGGGGGGTTTCTTGTGTCCCACTTCCCTTGGCTCTGACAGAGGAATGGTATATTTTTAAGTCTCTTAAACAGAGGCTACCACTGGAGACGATTAATTTTTGAGAAACATTAGTATAAAGCTTGTACTTGTGTGGAAGAAACCATTTTTTACTGCTTTAACCTAAAAAAATCTGAGCAGTGATTTGGGGGGAACTCATGACCTGTTTTTGTATCGTGTACCCTAGACAAGAACTTCAATCATTGCTTACTAGGTAAATAATGTTTACGCTAGTCCAAAACTGAGATTTGATTATTTTATCACAATCAACGTGAACATTGAGAAATCGTGGTGTAGAGGCGCCCACTGACACACTTGGGCAACTTGGGTCCTTCATTTGGGACCTAAGATCTGACTGAGGTCTGGGTACAGTGAGCAACCAGGCCAGGCAGGAACCTCACTTGGAGTCACCTGCCGGGTCATTTCGTCCTGCAGCATTCCTTTCTGCCTCTCAGTCCTCCTGGGCCACCGCCATGGAGAGACACTGCCCTTGTACCTCAGGGCAGACGGTGCTGCTTGTCCTCTCCGCACTTTAAAAGACATTAGTTTAAATCCAAGCTGGCTGAAAACTAAGGGAGGTAATTCAGTCTCCTCATTTCATACTGATACATATAGATATATAAAGCCTTTCTTCCTGGGGGCAATGCTAGGAATAAAGCGGGGACCTGGCACATGCAGGCAGGCACCGCACCACTGAGCTACACCCCAGCCCGTACATACTACATTTATTAGCACAAAGAAGATGGTTAGTGAGCTACAGACTTCAGGTTCATATAAAATTAGTGTCATCTTGTTTTGATTTTTGTCCAGATCAGGGCCTGAAATTTTGTGGAGTATGAGTGGTTTAAGAATTCAAGGGCCAGGGATTTAGCTCAGTGGTTCCGCTGCCTGCCTTCCAAGTGCAAGGTCCTGAGTTTGATCCCCAGTTCCAAAAAAAAAAAAAAGAATTCAAAATTGGGCTAGGGATGTAGCTAAGCACATAGCCCTGAGTTAGATTTCCAGTACAAAAAAAAGCAAAATATTACTATCAGTGGAGGAATTTTTCACTAAAATGAAGCCTTTATTCAATACATATCTTTTTTTTTCTGGTATCAGGAATCGAACTCAGGACCTTGCACTTGCAAGGCAGCCATGGTGCCACTGAGTTAAATCCCCTGCCCAGTGAGAGGCAAATCTTACTGAAGAAAAAGAAACTGTCTTTTTATTTCTCCTCACTATGTACATGTTCATTGTCATGAACACTGTCTCAAATCTTGCTGCTTTTTGGGCCAGGGATTTAGCTCCGTGGTTCTGCCACCTGCCTCACAAGCTAAACGCCCTGAGTTCTGTCCCTGGTACCAAAAAAAAAAATCTTGGCTGTTTTTGTTTTAGGTAGCATTTTGTTTATATAAGGAACTGACCTTCCATAGAAAAGCCCTGGAGTCTGAAATTGTCACAATTAATTTATTTGTGTCAGGCCAGGGATTTAGCTCAGTGGTTCTGACGCCTGCCTCACAAGCGCAAGGTCTCGAGTTTGATCCCTGGAACCAAAAAAAAAAAAAAAATTTATTTGTGTCCTGTTTTTCTTGTTTTGATAGTAAAAATCCGTAAGGGGCGGGGGATTTAGCTCAGTGGTTTCGCCACCTGCTGTGCAAGCTCAAAGAGGGCCTGGAGCCAGACAGGACTGTGGATTTCCCCCAAGTGTAACAGTAAGCTCTACAGGACCAGGCAGGGCAGGGTTTAGACCTGGCTCCTACCCTCCAGAAACCCCCAAAGCAGAGGAGAAGCTGAGCTGAGCACAATTGAAGTGAAAAGCACTCCAACGAGGGCCAGCAGCCTGCAAAGTGCTGGGAGAGGCAGGCGCGGGGTCAGAGGGACCGGGAGGGTAGCGCTTGCTGACAGCGACACTGGTTTCGACTGGTTTTCCTATTTACTTATTTATTTTTATTTGTTTAATTGATTAATTAGTTTTCATGAGAGGGGTGGAAACGCTCTGCATAGAACGACATCCCCGACATCCCCAGCCGGGAGGCGGCTGCTGAGGAAGGTGGCCTTTGGTAGGGACTTGGCAGGAAGTGAGCAGAGGGTCGGGGGTTCAGGAGGTTCTCGCAGTGGGGCGGCCGCGTCGCGGGGGGGGGGGGGGGCTGGGGGGGCGGCTCTGCAGCAGCGAGCAGTGTAGTCTCAGGGAAGGGAAGCAATGCTCTGCTGACGGGAGAGGCCTCTCCGGAGCTGCCCTCCACAGTCTTCTTCCAATTTTAGTGTATGTGCTGCCGAAGCGGGCACACTCCACAGTCTTCTTAAACCGTGCAGTTTCTTTTTTTTTTTCTTTTTGGTACCGGGGATCAGATTCAGGACCTTGCGCTTGCGAGGCAGGCGGCGGCACCGCTGAGCTATAGCCCCAGTCCGACGGAGTTTCTATGACAAGAGAGAGAAGTTTAGATTGGGGGGCACTGGGGAGCTCGGCCTTCACAGAGCTACGTCCACAGCCCTTTGTATTTTGAGACAGGGTCTCGCTAAGTCACTAAGGTGCCCAGACTGGGGTCAAAATTGTAGTTTTCCTGCCGCAGCCTCCCAGAGTGCTGGGATTACAGGTGTGTGTCACCGTGCTTGGTTTAGACTCAAATTTATTTATTTGTTTATTTATTTATTTTTGGTACCAGGGCTTGAACTCGGATCTTTGCGCTTGTGAGCCAGGTGGCAGAACCACTGAGCTAAATCCCTGGCCTATTTATTTTTTATTTTTTGAGACAGGATCTCACTTTGTTCAAGGCTGCCCTTGAACTCCTCCTGGTGATCCTCCTGCCTCAGCCTCCAGAGTGCTGGGATCACAGGTATGAGACACCACACCCTGCAGGCTTAAATTTTATGGGGTTTTTTTGTTTGTTTGTTTTTTGGTACCAGGGATTGAACTCAGGTCCTTGAGCTTGTGGCCCTGCAGGCTTAATTACCCTAGTTAGGTCTTCTGTTCTGTTTTGTTTTCCCCTGTATTGGGGATTGAGCCCAGGGGACTTTACCCCTGAGTGACACCAGCAGCCCTTTTAACATTTTATTATTTATTTATTTATTGACAAGATGTCACTAGTCTGGGCTGGCCTCAAACTTGCACTCTTCCTGCTGCAGACTTCAGAATGCTGGGGTAACAGGGATGTTGTGCATTGATTGGCTATTTTTATATTTTAATTTTGAGACAGGGTGTTGCTAAGTGGCCCAGGCTGGCCTCAAACTTGCCATCCTCCTGCCTGAGCCTCAAAAGTAGCTGGGGTGATACCTGTTCACCAGCATGTCTGGCATTATATCTGTGTTGTGTTTTTGTTTTTTGTTTTTTGAGACAAGGTCTTTCTATGTAATCCAGGCTGGCCTCGAACACATGGTAACCCCCTGCCTCACCCTCCAGGAGTGCTACAATTACAGGCATGCACCACCATGCTGGGCTGTTTTTTCTTTTCTTTTCTTTTTTTTTGTTTCTTATTTTTTTTGTGGTCTAGGCTGGCCTCAAACTCTTGGCAATCCTGCTTCAGTCTCCCAAGTGCTGCGATTACAGATGCGCAGCACCACACCTGGCTCAATCTGGGTTTTAGTAAGATTAATTTGTCATGCCACATAGAACTAGGAGAAGGGGCCGATAAGGGGTCAGGTGGACCATACTGCTAGAAATTTAGAAAACAAAAAACTAAGATCCTAACTATTCATCACACACCCACACACACATACAAGAATGGTCAATTGGACTACATATCAATTTATGACTTTGATGTATATATATATGTATAAATGAAAACTAAATCAAACCCCCAAAACAAAATTAAAAAGTAGACACACTAAGGCTGGGGATGTCACTCAGTGGTGCCGAGCCTGCCTGGCAAGCTCAAGGTCCTGAGTTTGATCCCTGGTTCTGAAAAAAAAAAAAGTAGATACACTAGAAAGTATATTTGTAACAAATATGATACAGTTAATATCTTCTTTTGTATAACTAATTCAGGCAAAACAAGTTTAACAGAATTATTATTTTTGTCAGGAAGAGATTGAGTCAGGGGCTCACTCTGTCTCCCAGGCTGGCCTCAAGGTTGCTTCAATCCTGCCTCAGCCTCCCAAGTGCCGGGATTACAGTGGTGTGCCACCATGCCTGGCCAAAACAAGTTTATTCTCACAAAGGCCTCTCAATAAATCAGTAGCACAATTTCTGAGGAGGAAGTGGTTTATCAGTCAGCTTTCTAGGTGGGACACAATACCCTAACCCACAGCAGAGCGGAGAAGAGGTTTGAAGCTTGGGTCACAGTTCCGGGGATTCAGCCTGGTTGGCAGAAGGGCGCGGCAGGCATCATATCTCTGTGGCCAGCCAGGGACACCTGGAGCTGTTTACTGATCGGCTAGGTGTTGCTTAGTCCAGTGAAGTTCAGTCACAAGTCCTAAAACAGAAAGTGGGCATGCTGCGCACACCTCTGGTCCCGACTCCTAGGCTGAGGCAGAGCCTAGAAGTTTGGAGCCAGCCTGGGCAACATAGGAAGATCTCACCTCAAAATAAATGAAATAAAATAAAAAATAAATAAAGTAAGATAAAATGGGTTGCCTGCTCACCCAACTTCTCAAAGGTGTTTTATGGGACAAAGCCATGAGGTGAGGCCGGTTCAAGGTGGGACAAAACTGTAGTCAACTAGTGAGATTGCAAGTACAGTGCCTTTGGTAGTATCGATCTAGTGAGAAATCACAAGTGAGCAAAACTGTGAGCAACCAACAAGATGATGACCAGGATAGTCACTTGGGTAATGCTGATTAAATGTGACAGATAAAATGGCTCTGGGAGCCCCACCTCCTAAATGCCTCTTCACAGCAGATAAATCACTCAGGGAAGCAATAACCTAATTTCCTGCCACAAAGCTCGCCCGTTTATAGTGCTTCCCACCGAGAAATTCAAACTTGCCAATGGATTTAAACCCCACCTCTGGCTGCAGCCAAACATCCATCTCCACTATGTCGTCCCCCCTTATGCCCCTTGCCCATGCCAGAGGTCCCCTAGCCAGCCCCTGGCCGCTGCTCTCACCAATGTTTGAGACAGCCCGGCACCCTGTCCCCTAATAAAGGCCTAGTCTCGGGTGTTCACGTTTCGGCTCATTCTCCTCCTCTCAAAATGGGGATCCAGGGCCAGGGATTTAGCTCAATGGTTTCACCACCTGCTGCGCAAGCACAAGGACCCGAGTTCAATTCCCAGTACCAAAAAAAAAAAAAAAAGGGGATCCACTGGGGAATTATAGCAAGCTTACAAGGAATGAGCAAGGATTTTCCATGGTAAGGGGTGGGTCGGGGATCTTTCTTAGAAGATCTTCATGCCCCACCCAGGTGATTGATACCTATTTAGAATATCAGTCACTGCTATTTATCCTACATCAGTTTGGTGGTTTCCTTTTACAGTGCTGGCCTTCACTGAATGTGTCTTCACTGTCTTCCATGTTGGCTCCTCGTGGGCTGGCCCTGTCTGACTGCCTACAAGACATCTAATTAACTTACCTATCTACAATATTAGTGATACCCTGTCTCAAAAATTAAAAAAATTTTTTTTTTAAATTTAATTTGATTTTTTTTTTGGTACCAGGGACGGAACTCGGGTCCTTGCACTTGCACAGCAGGCAGCAAAACCACTGAGCTAAATCTCTGGCTCTTAAAAAAAATTTTAAAGGACTGGGGCTACAGCTCAGGACAAAGACCCTGGGCACAATCCCCAGCACAAGAAAGAATGGAAGAGAGGAAGGAAGGAAGAAAGAACTGGATCCTTCCCCAGCACTGCAAAGAACAAATACGATCGGGCCCACGGTGGGTCTTTTCCTCCTCATCCTTTTTTCACAACAACTACCAGCCATGAAAGTGACAAAGTCCTGGAGGGAAAAAGCAGGGGCTCAGTTGGGGTATACCATGGGACCGGGAGGAGGAGGCAGGCGGCTTAGGTTGCTCCCTGGACTGTGGGTGGGGAGTGGGTGGCAGAGCGACTGCCAGTGGTGTGGCTGTGGGGACCGAGTGGAATCAGTGTGCCCTCAGGTCTGAGTAAATCATTCCATGCCTTTGGGCTCCTTTCCTTGTCCCGATGGTAAGGGACAGCACCTGGATTATCTTAATGCTCTTAATGTGTTCTTGGGAGGGCGAATTGATACACAAAGTCAAAGTGCCTGGGGCCCAAGAATCTTTCAGTGAGAATTAGCTATTATGATAAGCCCAGCATTGGCTGGAGATGAAGCTAGGCCTTGTCTGTCCCTGGCCACCTGTCAAGCCACAAATAGTCCCTCCACCCACCCCGCTCTCCCCCAGCCAGCTGAGTGCCAGGAGGTGGCCCCAGGGGACAGTCTGAAGTCCACAGGAGTAGAACAGGATGGGACCCAGGAGGGGGTTGGCTGGGAGGCTTGGGTGGAGGGTGGGTTAGAAACTGACTTCCAAAACCTATAAATTCAAACTGGACATGGTGGCACACACCTGTGATCCCAACACTCTGGGAGGCTGAGGCAGGAGGATCATAAATTGGAGCCCAGTCTGGGCAACTCAGTGGCTGAGTGAGAATCTGTCTCAAAATAAAAAAATAGAGCCGGGGATTTAGCTCAGTGGTTCCAGCGCCTGCCTTGCCAGCGCAAGGTCCCGAGTTCAATCCCTGGTGCCAAAATAAATAAATAAATAAATAAATAAAACAGGGCCAGTGATGTGGCTCACTGTGAAGGTTCTGGTTCTGTCCCTGGTGCCACACACAAAAAACAAAATATAACCAAAACCAAAAGCAATGCTGAGGCTGGCTGGCTGACAAGGCTGGCGTGTTCGCCCCTGACTCTCCAGCTGCCTCCCACGAGGGCTCCCTCAGGGGCCCCGCCCTGCCCACCATCTGGCCCCCAGGGCAACCTCCGGTGTCCCCAGGGGACTTGAGTTCCCCGGGCACACAGGCCCCCCGTTGGAATCTGACCCATGCCCCAGTATTAGACAGCTGATTCAACTGGACATATTCCAGGCGGGCAGACGGGCCCCTCAAAGAAGTCCATAAAGAGGACAGCTTGCAGTCAAGGCACATGCACTGGCCCGGCTTCCCGACTTCCCAGACGAAGAGAAAAGCCTACAATCCTTCCGCTAGGGAGGAACAGTGGTGATTGATATGCTAAGTAGGTAACAGTCACCTTGGGAGGGGACCGAAACCTCCCTAGCCCACTCTCCTGGAAAATCCCTGCTCCACCCAGGTTCCTCGCTTCCCAATTTGATCCCCATTTAACTGACATTATCTAAGTGACTGTACTCCTTGCGATCTTATTGGTGGACCACAGTTTTGTCCCCCCTCATACCCACCTTGTGGACGTGAGAGCGGTGTGGCTGCAGCAACGTCTGTTCCCGTGCTGACGGCAGGGTTGAGGGCCGTTCTGGCTGCCGGGCGGGGCTCCCTTCCTCCCTCACCGCTGCGTGTGCTGGGGGAATGGGACTGTGCTCCCCCGCTAGGACCTCCAAACCAGCTCTCGTACCCACCTTGTGGTTTCCCACTGGATCAGTAGCACCTAAGCCTCCATACTGTGCTCTTATTCATTGACTATGCATAATTTTGTCCCACATTGAACCCACCTCTCCTCCTGGCTTTGTGATATAAAACTTCCTTGAGAAGCAGGGTCCGGGCCAACCCACTTGTCTCTCTTGGACAGAAGCTATCTTCCTCTCAAAAAATTCTTCCTGGGCCGGGGATTTAGCTCAGTGGTTTAGCCGCCTGCTGCGCGAGCTCAGGGACTTCAGTTCAATCCCCGGTACCAAAAAATAAATAAATAAATTCTTCCGCTCTTATCCTCCATTGTTCCTAGAATTCATCCTTTGATTTTAGAGAACAGGGACTCGGCAGTTCAGACATCTAGCAGGTTGGGAGTTACACTGCTCCCTTACCTCGTTCGCAGGCCCACAGGTCACATGCCCTATATCACCAGGCTGTTCTTTTTACCCAGAACTGTTCTTTTGAAACCAACCCTGCCCATTCTGCCTCCTCGGACCCCTCTTCCATTTTCCCGTCACAGCCACAAGCTGCTCCACCTGTTGCCCCATCCTCTGCTCCTGCTCCGAGTGAGTCTCCCCTTTCTCCAGGCTGACAGAGGTTTGTTTCCCACTCTGTTCCTACCCTGTCTCTGGCTCCCAAGGGGCTGGGACAAGTGCACTTTCAGAAGCAGTGAGCCGCTGTGCGAGGTTCTTCCTTCAGCAACGGAGAGAATGCCCACCCTTCCTCCTTCCTTCCTCCTTTCTTACATCCTTTCTTTCCTTCATTTTCTTTATCTCTTTCTCTTTTTTCCTTTTTTTTTGGTACCGGGGATCGAACTCGGGACCTGGCGCATGAGAGGCAGGCAGCGGCACCACTGAGCTGGATCCCAGGCCCGTTCTTTCTCTCTTTTCTTCTGGCCCCTTCCCCTTTCTTTCTCTCTCCTTTTTTCAAGACAGAGTCTTGCTCTGTAGCCAAGCTGGTCCAAAACTCTCTGTGTAGCTGAGGCTGGCTTTGAACTCATAATGCTCCTGTCTCAGCCTCCCAAATGTTGGGATTACAGGCATGCACAATTTTTACTTCCCCCCTTTTCTTTTCAGTAGTGGTGATGGAACCCAGGATCTCGGGCTAGGCAAGGACTGTACTATTGAACTACCCCCTGCCCTTTTAATTTTATTTTAATTAATTAATTTATTTATTTATTTTTAGTATTTTTGAGACAGTCTCACTCTGTAATTCAGGGTGGCCTTGAACTCACTATGTAGCCCAGGTTGGCCTGGAACTCATGATGATCCTTCTGCCTCAGCCTCCCGAGTGCTGGGATTACAGATGTGTATGCCACCATGCTCACTTCTATTTTATTTTGAGTCTCCCTATATTGCCCAAGGTGGCCTGGAAACTGAGTTCCTCCTGCCTCAGCCTCCTGAGATTAGAGGGATGAGCCACGGCACCCAATATCCCCTCTTTAAATCTGTCATCTGTGAAGAGTGGGGATCCCCCCCTTTCTCTCCAGTGCAGACCCCCGGCCTTCCAGGGCACCCAGCTCCCACCCATGGGAGTGCCACAGAGTTCAGGTGTCACTGCCCAACCTAATCTCACTTCTCTAACCCTTTGCCCTGGGGAGCTTTCCTCGAGCTTCCCTTTACTCCTGGCACAAACTGTCTAAGGATGGGAGCCCGTGCCAAGAATCCAACCCAACCTGCTGGGCGAGGAGGAAAGCACTAGCGGTGGGGTGGGGGGCGGAGCTCTCTGCTCCACCACCCGCCCGTCTGGACTTGGGGGACTTGTGGCTGTGCACCTGGGCATTTGGGTGGGAGGCGGGCCAGGCAGCCCCAGCCGGCCAGGAAAGCAGTTTCAGGCCCACCCTGAGACAGACCGGTCCCTCTAGCTGGAAAACCCAGTGCTGGGGGGAGGCACACAGCTGAGACCACTCGAGCCACAGAGAAGCTGTATCATTGGCACATTTAATTTCAGGCCAGGACAGATATGTTGAGCTTGGCAAAGGGCAAGTCCATGCTAAACAGCTGGCAAGCTGAGAGGGAGGCAGTCAGTTACTGATTCAAGCACCGTTCACACAATATGGACTCTAAAAGCAAGCCAAATTTTAAATGCATTTTGATACAGAGTCTCCCTATTTTGCCAAAGCTGATCTCAAATTTGCAATCCTCCTGCCTCAGCCTCCCAAGTGCTGGGGTTACAGGTGTGCACCACCATGCCTGGTCTTATCTTCCTTTTTTTTTTAATAGCTGAGGAAATTAAGACTCACAGAGGTTAAGAAAACACCCAAGCTGGGTATGGTGGTGAATACCATAACAAGGGAGGCTGATGTAGGAGGATCTCAAATTCAAGCCCAGCCTGGGGAACTAAGACCCTGTCTCATAAAAAGGGGGTTGGAGATGTACCTCAATGCAAAGGCCCTGGGTTCAATCTCCAAAATCCCACTACTGAAAAAAAAGCATAGTCCATGATGGTGTTTATTAGATGAATGAGTGAATAATTCCTAATAAACTGATCTTTCTAAGCAGAAAAAAAAAAAAAAAAGGAACAAAAGAAAGAAAGATGCCCAAGAGTACATAACCAGTCAACGGTGAGGGTGAGATTAAACAGAAGCTGGTGCACCTCAGTGGCAGAGCATGAGCTGAGCGAGTGCCAGGCTCTGGGTGCAGCCCCAGCACCAATTCACAAAATTCTCCTGGGTTCTTTTCAGGGAAGCTGTGGGGCCTCTAGTAACAGCTCCAATGCAATCCGACTGGGCTGGAAGCAGGAGAAACGACCTGGGTCTGCATGTGGCTGGCAGGGGCAGGTTTATTCGGGGCTGGGATCTGAAGACTTCCACACAGTGGCAGAAGGTAATTCATGTTTCAGTGCTCGTGGCCACCCAAGGTGCCCACGGGTCCTGTCCAGCCCTGAGAGGGTCCCGTCCAGCCCTGAGAGGGTCCCCTTGGGCCAGGTGTCCCTGGGGAAGTGTGCTGGTGGAAAGCCTGCAGACTGAGTCTGGTCCCATCCTGTGCTCACCAGCCAGCCATGAGCCTGTCTGCAGTGTTCCCATCAGTGACAGGAGCATCACCTCATAAGGGGCCCTGCAGGATGCTGAGGCAGGGCGTTCAGATCATGTGTCTCACAAAGAAGCGCTCTCATGTATGAAATGCTTTTCAGAGTGCATGTGTGAGGACAAGCTCTTACTTAGTTCCTGGGGCTGGACTTGAACCTGAGATCCTCCTGCCTCAGCCTCTAAGAATGCTGGGATTACAGGAGTGCACCACCTGCCCAGCTGATTTATTGTTCTTGGCTCTAAGGAAGGTTGCACAAAGCACCAGGGACTCTGCCCTCAGCTTACTCTGGAGGGGCCAATTGAACAGGGCTTGAAGTCTGGCCAGCAGCATGAGGTGCGCCAGGAGGTTCAAGCTTGTGGCCCGAAGTTTAACCTCAGCCTGTGGAGGGCCCTACTGAGACCTGACTGCTTCAGACCATCCTGGGCCTGGCCCAGAGGACAGCCTCTGTGGAGAATGTCAACCCCAGCCTTGGGGGTTGGGGGCCGCCACTGTGTTTCCAGGGCTGGCTCAATACCTGACCACAGGCTTGTCGGCCGATAGCAACAGAAATGGGTTCTCTTCTGGTTCTGGAGGCCAGAAGTTCAAACCCAAGGTCCCCAGGAGTGTGGCGCACTCCAGAGTGAGGGCGAAGCCCCCTGCTGTGTCCTAGTTTCCGGTGGCTGGTGAACACCTTTGCTGCCCCTTGGAGTGCTGAGCCTCATGCTCAGCTCTTCCTGGGCCCACAGGCCTTCCCCTCCCATGCCTCTGTGTTTCCGCCCTTTCAGGCGGGAAAGGGCCCTCACTTCAGGGTTCAAGGCTCACCTTAATCCAGGATGACCCCCTCTTGAGATCCTTCATTTAATCATGTCTGTGAGGACCCTGATTCCGAATAAGACCACACTCTGAAGTGCTGGCAAACATGCCCTTTGAAGTCGTCAATCAGCCTGCTCCAAGAGATTTCCCGTTTAATTCTTCCTCCCCTGTGGTGCTGGGGATCAACTGCACAGGTTAACACACACTAGCCATGCGAACCACACAGAGCTGTTTCCCCAGCCTGGCACGTCCAGTGTAAGGGTGAGGCCGAGCCCATTCTTGGAGAATCCCTGAGTCCTACGGAGAAATCCATCCTTACCTGTCTCTCTGTCTCTCTTACCTGTCTCTCTGTCTCTGTCTTTCTCGATAGGGTTTCACTCTGCTGCCAGGCTGACCTTAAACTTACGATCCTCCTCCCTCAGCTTCCCCAGTAGCTGGAATTACTGGCCCATGCCACATGCCTGATTTCATCCCTACTTTAAGATGCCCTTTCGGGCTAGGGATTTAGCTCAGTGGGACCTCGACTGCCTCTCAAGTGCAAGGTCCTGAGTTCGATCCCTGGTACCAAAAAAACAAAGATACCGGGGCTGGGGATTTAGCTCCATGGTGCCACCGCCTGCCTTGAAAGGTCAAGGTCCTGAGTTCCATCCCAGTACCAAAAAAAAGATAGCCTTTTAACCCTAGGCTTGATCCCTAGCACAACAAGAAACAAAGAAGAAAAAGGGGACAAAGCGGAAAAGATGCATGAGAAGAGTCTTTTTTGTGATGGAGACCTTGATTCCCAGCCTGGTCCTCAAGAGTCTTCGAACTGAGACAGGCCCCAAACACTGGTGACAGGGAAGGGACAGCTCTAACAGGATCTAGAACAGTGTGAGGGCCCTGGTGTCCTATTCAGACCTGGCTCTGTCGTCTCTTCTATCGGCCCTGGCCTGAAACACCACCAGGGCAGCTGTCCGTGTGCCTCTTTGCCTGCGGTATGGCTGTGCTGAGCATCACCCACTGCCTGTCTCACCCTCAGCCCGGCACAAACAGCTCCCCCAACAAATACCACTTTTTTCCCTCTGAGACAGTGTCTTATTATATATGTAATCCAGGCTGGCCTTGAACTCAACTCTCCTGCCTCAGCCTCCTGAGTGCTAGGATTCCTGGAGTGCACCACACCTGGCTACTTGTTCTTCTTGGTGGCTTCTCAGCTACCCCCACCCAGATGACCCTTTGGAACTCAGCTCCTAAAAGCTCCTCCCAGGGGAAGAGATGCCAGAGCGTGGGCCCTCCTTCTCCCATCCCTCATGGCAGACTCAGGGGCCCTCTGCGTGCAGTGTCTGACTTTTGAAGCTTGAAGGGATGATGACAAAGGTAAGACAGCAACATTCGGAGAAGGCAAATGGTGGAGCAAAGATCAACAGCCAAGTCCAGCCTCTCCAGGACCTGGAATCGAGACACCTGAAAAACAACTTGATGAAGAAAAGAAAAGAAAAAAATCTCTAGGAATTAAGAAAGAGCCAACAGAAAAACTAGAAACCACTGAGAAACTAAAGACAACACAGGGAAAAGAAAGAAGCATTTGGAACACTAATCCTGGCTACTGAGGATGGGATCTGTCTCCACTAACACAAGTATTATTATTGAGCTCTATTAACTTTTATTTATCTTGTGTTGTTTTTGAGATAGGAACTATTAGTTCAGACTGGCCTTGAACTTACTATGTAGCCCAGGTTGGCCTTGAACTCATGGCAATCCTCCTGCCTCAGCCTCCTTAGTGCTGGGATTAAGGCATGCACCACCATGCCCACACTATTAACTTTTAGATATTTAGCTGGCTCTATGCTATTATTGTTGAATTCTTTTCTATGGTTAATGGTGGTATTGTTGTTGCATTTAGTAAATGTTTACTGTATGTCACCATTCGATTTGTCCTTGTGTCTACATTGTAACTGCAGATCTTTTCTATCGTTAAGAGCGGTACAGTGGTAGCTTGTATTGGTTCTTTTTTTTTTTTTTTTTGGTACCGGGGATCAAACTCGGGACCTTGTGTTTGCGAGGCAGGCAGCGGAACCACTGAGCTAACTCCCCAGCTTGTATTGGTCCTTACAATATGTCAACATCCAGTTTGTTTTTGACTCTGTTGTTGCTGATTTCTTTTCTGTTGCTACTCCTGGCATAGTTGTTTCCGTTAATTGGTTTTTACTCCATGCCAATATCTGGTTTGTCTTTGTGTCACTGACATGACTGTGGCTCATTTCTGGAGAAATGGGTGCTGGGCCAGTTGTACTGCATTCTCCCCTCCCCATAACGCTGGAGGTTGGATCTTGGGACAGAGGCAAAGATCTCTAGCTAGCCATGTCCAGGGTGCACTATTGGAAAAGACACACACACACACACACACACACACACACACACACACACAACAAAATGCCTCCCCAAGCTCTCAATTCCCCCAAAGCTGATCCACGGGGCACCAAAGGGGAACAAATCAAAAGTCACACAGTTGATTATATGAAGAGATAAAAGAGGACACACACAAAATTGATGGGGTGCTTGGTGATGCAGAGATGATATAACTAAGGAGATAATGGACTTAATAAACAAAATGATCAGTGAGTGAGCTTACAGAAGACACTAACAGAAGCTACTTGAGCTAAACAAAATGATATAAGACAAGAATGATCACTTAGAGTCCATGAGATAGTATCAAACAAAAACTCATGAGATGGGCCAGGGATTTAGCTTAGTGGTACCATGCCTGCCTCGAAAGTGTAAGGACTTGAGTTCAATCCCCAGTACCAAAAAAAACCCCCCAAAAACAAACTCATGAGATAAAAAATTCTAGTGAAAAAAACATTCTATCGAATGCATAGGCAACAGAAGTGACCAATGTGAAGACAATGTCAGAATTATGGTAGGCTGGTTGTACACATGCCTATAAGTTCAGCACTCAGGAAGCTGAGGCAGGAGGATCACCAGGAGTTGAAAGCCAACCTGGGCTACCTAGTGAGTTCAAGCCCAGCCTGAACTACATAGTGAGATGCTGTCTCAGAAAACAAACAGATATGTAGCATGTACTTTTATCCTTGCTCTTGCTGTGTTTCTCTTTATTCGGTCCAAGTTCACTCTGCAGAGCCTATTTCTCTCCCACTCTTCACTTTTACTTTCTTGACTAAACTTTGCAAATGCTTTTTGCTCATTTTGTTTAATTCTTTGAGGTGAGAAGAACATGGAATCCAACTCCAGAAGGAGACACAAGCAATCCAGAACCCAGTAACATTTAGGTGTTGAGCCACTTTTTAGAAATAAGCTACCCAATAACATTTTGGTGATTTGAGCCAGCAGAGTGCATTTTGGTGTGGCCAGGCACACGAAAACAGCTAATGTACTGGAGATGAAGGTCATCGGGCATAGGGTTTTAAATGATCTGCCTTTGCTTACAAACTTCTGGGAAGATGGTGGAGTAGTGAGCAGCAGAGAAACAGCCTCTCCGAGGTTTGGTGTCCAGATGCTGGAATACAGCAACATGAGGAAGAGAAGGAGAGAAGTGGGTCCTCGGGACCCTGGAGAGATCTGAATCAATTGAAGCCCATGGGGGAGAGTGAACAGAGACTTCAATGAAGGAGGTACCAAGCAGCCTTTTCTCCTGAGCCCTCACCCACTGCATGGGAGGGGTGGCTGGAACCTATAGATGCACAGTGACTACTGGCAATCCCAGAGGCCTCCACAAAGAAGTGCACCAGGGCTGGAGATTTAGCTCAGTGGTTCTGCCGCTTGCCTTGCAAGTGTAAGGAACCAAGTTCGATCCCCGGTACCAAAAAAAAAAAACAGAAAAGAAAAGAAAAGAAATGCACCAGTGGAATGGAGCAGTGGAACCAGAGGACTGCAGTGGCTAGTGAGTTATTTGGGTTCAGATCCCACCCAGGAGAGGGCGATTGGCTGGTAGCCACTGTGGAGAGGGGCCAACTGAGCTTGGAACTCAGAACAGCTGGGGGCTGGCTCCACCTAGTGGCTCCCAGTGTCAGGATGAGATTGCTAAATTCAAGACAGTAGGAAGGACACACTGTTGCAGGCTGAACAAACTGAGTTCCAGCCTCGCGTCCAGAAACCAGCCTGAACTTCAATGGACATAAGGTACAGGCTCAGTGGGATTATCCACCACCCTGCCATAAAGCTACAGCTGGCATGCTGGGATTAATCAACTTGAATCTGGAACCTGTCTGCCCATGTTGTCTAGGAGGACAGGAGAGACATACCTTGAAGTGAACATGTTTGTCTCTTTTTCTTGTTTTTGTTTTTACTTTGTTTTTTCTTGTTTATTCTTGTTTTTATATGAGTGTGAACACAGTTTCTAGGTTTTTTTTTGTTTTTCTATTCTGTTTTTATTCTCCCTTCTCTCATTCCCTTTTTCACCAGTTTGCTAAAGTTTGTGTAATCTTCTTTTGTCTTCCAGTCTTGCTTGTAATCTCTTCCTCTTCTTCTATTTCTCTATTTTATCCCCCTAATCACTATTAAATTTTCTCCCCTGAGGGTAAAATTGTCATATTGAGGGCTTATTCACATACAATTTTCTGGTTAATTTTAGATTTTGTTATATAACCACAATCTAGTACATATGGTTAAAGGTGGCTAATAAATAGTGATGATAGTTTGTCATTTTCTAGGCTGTGTTTGATGCTATTGTTATTTCTGATTACACTACTTTAGCAAGGTGACAATTGTTCTAATCAGTTACTCTTCTTGGTAAGCCCAGACTGAGATTGCCTATGGGTCATAAACAATACTATAGGCTAGCCGGGGATTTAGCTCAGTGGTTTTGCTACCTGCTGTGCAAGTGCAAGGACCGGAGTTCAATCCCTGGTACCAAAACAAACAAACAAAAAAACCCAATACTATAGGCTTGGGGCTGGGGATTTAGCTCAGTGGTTCTGGCGCCTGCCTTGCAAGCACAAGGTCCCAAGTTCGATCCCCAGTACCAAAAAAACCCAATAATACTATAGGCCAGGGTCAAAGAATCAGGGGTGAGGCCAAGTAGACAGTAACTTCACATTCCCAATAAATTGAAGATGCAGGATCTTGCAACTGACTTTAAACCAAAAAGCCAGCTACAACTGGAAGACATCTCTCATAAGTAGTTATTTCCTAAGGGTTCTGATTACTGGTAACAAAGCTACTTGCCATAAGCAATCTACAAGCATCAACCTGAATTAAACTAAAAAAAAAAAAAAGAAAGAAAATGAGAAGACATTTCAACAAGATGCACTGACCCCCAGACCTCCAGGTCACCAAAGGCAAACCCTGGGGGTAATGGAACAATCTGAAAGCCACCCACCTGGACTCCCTGAAATGGTAACAGCAGAAGTAACAAAGTAAGTGAACAAGGCTCTAGAAAAATTCACAGCAGAAATAATTTCTCATATAACTACAGAGATGGTGACCAGAATGAAAGACATGGTTAGTGACTCTAGAACAGATACAGATTACCAAAAAAAATAGAGGAACTCAGGAAAATGATGGAAACCATCAACACCCAGCATAGGAAAGAAATGGAATCCATAAAGTAGAGTCAAACAGATATCCAGGAGATTAAAAAATCCTTTGAAATTATACAGTAGAATGAGCCAATGTGAGAACAGAATATCAGATGTAGAAGACAGGATTGTGGTTAGCAATCACAAAAAGATAGACTCCTTAAAAATAGCAAGGGACCATGAGAAATCAATCCAGCAGCTGGTAGATGATGCAAAGAATAACATAAAATTGATTGGAGTCAATGGAAAGGCAAGAGATAGCACAAATGACATCAAAAACCAGTTCACAGAAGTAATGGCAGAAAATTTCCCAAACAGGGAAAAAGAATTTCACATACAGATAAGTGAGGCATATAGAACTCCAATTAATCATGATCAAAAAACTTCCCCAAGGGATATAATAGTCAAGATTCCAGAAATTAAATACAACTGAATATTAAAAGCTGTTAGAGAAAAGAAACAAATCATCTATAAAGGAAAGCTCATCAGATTCAAAGAAGACTTCTCAACACAAACCCTCAAGTCAAGGAGAGCTTGGAGTGAAGTATTTCAAGTGCTAAAGGAAAACAACCTCCAACTCAGACTGATGTACCCACAAAACTATCTTTCAAAATTGTTGGAGAAATAAGATATATCCATGACAAATGACATCTGAGGAAATTCATGACCACAAAACCAGCACTCCAAAGTGCTCTAAAGGATATTCTAGAGAGAGATAACAATGACTACAACTCTATGAACCCCAACAAAATGAATTTTCCAGGCAAGGCAAACAAACAGAGGAGGAAAGAAGGGAGCCAACAACAGGAAAGTAACATGACAGGGATAAATCAATAGATATCAGTTATAACCATCAATGTACATGGTCTCAATTCACCAATCAAAAGAAACAGACTGGCAGAATGGATCAAAAAGCAAGATCCAACAAGATGCTGCATACAAAAACCACATTTAATTCAAAAAGAAATTCATAGACTAAAAGTCAAAAGATGGAAAACAATATTTCATGTGACAGGAAGCTGGAAAAAGGAGGGGTAGCTATTCTATTTGCAGTCAAAGTGGACTTCAAGCCAAGACTGATTAAGAGAAAAAAAAAAAGTCATTACATCTTGGTAAAAGGAATAATTCAAGGGGGCCAGGGATTTGGCTCAGTGGTTTCATCACCTGCTGTGCAAGCGGAAGGATCTGAGTTCGATCCCCGGCACCAAAAAAAAAAAAAAAAAAAAAAAAAGAACGAATAATTCAAGAGAAAGAGATAACAATAATAAATATATATGCACCAAATACCAGTGCACCCAACTATATAAAACAAATATTAATGGATGTGAAAAATCAAATAAGCACTAATACAATTGTAGTGGGGGAACCTCAATACCCCATTGTCACAAATAGATAGATCGACCAGACAAAAATCAACAATGAAATATCAGAATTGAACCAAACTTTTGAACAAATAGACTTAGTAGATGTCTACAGAATGTTCCACCCCACAACATTATAATACACTTTCTTCTCATTTACACGTGGGACAGTCTCCAAAATAGACCACATACTAGCTCATAGAACATGCTTAAGTAAATGCAAAATAACTGAAATTATCTCATGGCATATTAACAGACCATAGTGCAACATAATTAGAAATCAATGGCAAAAGAAACCACAAGAACTTCATAAACACATGAAAATTAAATAACACCCTGGTAAACAATCAATGGGCATAAATATGATATTAAAGAAGAAATTAGACAGTTTCTACAATTTAATGATAATGCCAATACATCTCAGAACTTATGGGACACAGTGAAAGCAGTCTTACAAGGATTTAAAGTGGTGAATACTCATATCAGAAAAAGAGCTCAAATAACCTAATTTTTTTTGTTTTTGTTTTTGTTTTTTGGTACCAGGGATTGAACTTGGGACCTTGTGCTTGCGAGGCAGGCGGCAGAACCACTGAGCTAAATCCCTGGCCCCAAATAACCTAATGTTGAACCTCAAGCTTCTACACTTGATCTTAGCCAAAAGGCTGAGAAGCAATTGAACCTCATGCTTCTAGAAAAAGAAGAACAAGTTAAGTCCAAAGCTCATACAAGGGAAGAAATTGTTATTATTATTATTATTTTTATTTTTTGGTACCAGGGATTGAATTCGGGTCCTTGCGCTTGCGAGGCAGGCAGCAGAACCACTGAGCTAAATCCCCAGCCCTATTATTATTATTATTATCATTATTATTATTTTATTTTTTTTTTTGGTACCAGGGATCGAATTCGTGTCCTTGTGCCTGCAGGGCAGGCAGTGGAACCACTGAGCTAAATCCCTGGGCCAAGGGAAGA